>NC_028641.1:56558680-56608470 GCF_001406875.1 Solanum pennellii
CTATTCTTGAATTAAACCTGAGCCTCATGACCCTTTCCTGCATGGGTCCATAACTTCTCATCTTGCTTGGAATTTGATTCGCTATCAAAACAATAGGTACGTTTCTTGTTTTGTTAAGAACCTCTCCGTACTTGGCGTCTAGCCTGCACTCCTGTCCATCTAGTACCCAAAATTTAAGTCCCATTTGAGGTCACTTTATAGTGAGCTCAAACTTTTTGACAGTGAACTCTTTCTTTTAATTCATTAATCTCCCAAGTAACCCTTTAGGGGTAATTGGTGCAACGTATCACTTTAGGATCACATGGAAAACCCTACATATCATCTACACAAGACAATACAAACCATCATACAAGTATAATATAACATAGACATAGTTAACTCAAGACGTTCATCACATAGTCAACAAGATCAACGTCATGCATAAAGACTCATATAATGTACATCTTCAAAACATGTAGACAAATACTACAATGTAATGCATAAGTAACACATACATAGTAACATGCATTAGAACACCTTCTTAGAACTTCCTACGGAGCTACCTGTGCATGTTTAGATGGGTTCATTACTTCTACATATCCTAAGTAACCTCCCTTAAGTCATTCTATTTAGTGTCCTAGTCATTTACTTCCATTGTCCATTTTACATTAGGGAAACTATAGCCTTAATTGACATAAATCATGTGATGCAAAAAATGGAATATGGGGCCATTAAAACCCACACCGACAAAGGGTGGTCTATCGGCTAAAGTAGAACCAACATAACATAGGTTTCTAGGTGGATCAACTAGCTAGTATCCTTTGGTGGAAACATAGTTTATGGAACTTAGGGGAATCATAAAATTATCTACTCTACACCCTATGTTAGGTAATGAGGCTATCCACCCCGTGAGGACCGTAGTGAACCCTACCTTCCATATGTGGGGAAGTGTCACCCCCTCATCTACAAGTTCACTCGGTGCTAAGCTATGTTCCTTTTATTGAAAACCATTATTATTTTTTTTTATGAAACATAGGTTTAGGATAGTCATTCCGTCATATGCTTAACTCATAGATCATAGATGAATGTTCATCAACCTAAATCATGTAAAGAATCCCTTCACATGAACAGAGCATATGTAAAGCATCATCTAGTTTAGGGTACACATGAACACACCATTCGAGGCCCCTATCTTGATTAGATCTTCATAAATGTGTGTGTGTGTATACATATACGTGAGCAAACCTTTCACATTACACATTAAGACACACATGTTCATACATACATATTAATTCATATATAAACAAACACTTGAACTATCCTTTCAAGGTACACATGTGCAATGCATCGGCAATATCCCATACCCTTGCCCATACTAGTACACCTATCAACTCATCCTAGCTAAAAAACACATATAATGCTTTCATATACATCATCTTATTACGCATAGTAGTAGAAAGTAGTGAATATGAGCACCACCCTTCATTTAGAAACCATGATCGATAATACATAAAATATGCATTTAAAGTCAGTGTGTGTGCACATTGGTCAACTTGATAACATAATGACTATCAACAACATATTGATTCAGCCACCCTCTTAGACCATAATATACCTTTGAGCATAAAACACACAACACACAATAGCATAGTAGACAAGCCAACTTCATATTACATTTAAGACTCCTAACTTGTTCTATTCATGCATTCACATAGGGGTACATAGGTAAGGTATTATTAACCATTCTCACCAATGGAAGCACCTATACTTCACTTTTACATGGATATACACATGCTTACAAAATATCCATACAACCTAAATCACAACTAGAATAAGAGAGTAGGCATAATTTTAACATAGTATAATCATAAGCATATGCTCATATATTCATAAATTTGCCTTCATGGACATGGTCAACACATATATAGATTGAAAATAAAGTAACACCTCCACCATAAGTGGATCATACCAAACAATGCCATACAAGGCTTCATCAACTACAACACCACAGAGAAACTAGAGGAGATAAGCATCCTTACCAATTTCTAACCCTTTAATCATCATTTAGAAATGCACCTTGTTTATAAAAAATTCATATATTGGTAAGTACCTAAACATACTTTAATCATTAGAGAAACCATGTACAAGTCGCAACAAGATCTTGCTATAACATAATACAAGGCATCTCACATGTACTAGGAAGTGGAAGAACATAGACTATTAACCAATTTCTTTTATATGGATTATATATCATACATAATGAATCATATAACTCTAAGGAAGTAACTAATCCTACACTTAGTCACAATGAAAACATGTTTAAGCACTTCAAGATCAAGCTACAACATATGCATTAGACTTGTAAATTCGCAAGAGGATAGAGGAATTTACCAATACTATCAATTCCCTAAGGCATTGATAACCAATCATATATTACCAACAAAAGTACATTCTAGGAAGTAGTTAATGAAATCATAGGCAAGATGAGACACAAATACAATTGCCATTAAGGTCGACCCAAACATGCTTCATATAAGGAGTACATTGAAGGCCAGTTTACATAGGTTATCCTATTCAAACTATCATGAATTGAAAAATAGTATTCATTACATACAATTCATATTCATATTTCGTTATTTCCAGAAGCTATAGACATTAACCATGATCAATTCATATAACAACTAACATAACGTCAACATCACAAGTTACAACTCCATAGACTAGAAGAACCTAGATTAATTCAAACCAAGACTTCTATAATATTTTCATACAATATTTATATACACAATTAAACCATGGTATAAACCTAAAACAGTATCTACAAGAACCACAACTTAATCGAAATCCACTTTAGATCATTAACAAGCCAATGTTACAGTGAATCATGTAAAACTAAGCTAAACATGTTCAAATCTTCATACAATTATCCTCATGATTCCATTACACACAATTCAACATTAATTTACGTAAACAAAAGTATATATAGGAGATTCAAAGGCTAAATCAATATGAGAAAGGAATATGGGTTCATCATGTAATAGGAGTGAAAAAGCGTTCAAATCAATTTATTAATATCAATTTAACATGATTGAATCACTTAAAACGTTTTTAGAAAGAATCCAATGCTAGATTAAAGAAGAAGAAGTTTGATCATGAAACCTTCTTTGAAAACTTGAGATTAACTCTCCAAGTGAAAGGTTACTTAGAGATTAAGAATGACCATACCTTTTTTTATATGAAAACCTCTAAAAAATGATGATTCATATATGGAAAACCCAACTCCAAGCATTTCTTGAGCATCAACAATAATTGTGGTTTAGAGGGAAACATGTTTGAAGGGAAAGGCTTCAATCGCGTTAGAGGATTCTAGAATAGGGTGATCACGTTTTTGATGACTTATATACACCCAAAAATATCTCAATAAACCAATTAGGGTTAGCTTAGGACGTGGGGTGAATTTCCTATTCACCCCATTAATGAAACACTACGCAGGCTTTAGTTCACAATCCAACATCGACGGACCAGCCTACTGGTTGTAGGTCAGTCGACCGGCCGTTCCTGGATTCCGTCGTTGGGTACTCAGATAATTTATGGATTGAGACCTGCCTAAGGTAAGTTCCAGTCGACGAGACCTCACCAACGGGCCGTCGTTTTGTCGGTTGATTAACACTATGAAGGCAGTGTCTCGACGAGCTCTGAGGCCTTCTTGTGGGGCCTTTTGCGAGACCCTTTAGAAGTCGTACCCCGATGTTTCCAACGTAAATACAATCCTTTAAAAGTTTTAGATCATCCACATAATTTTCACCCAAAATAAACACCTGCAAGTCATCCATAGAGGCTAATCCCCGTCAAGACACACGTTGATCTTCTTCAGAGCTATCTTCCGAACGCCTTGGACCTTCTTGGTCGTTTTACCTCCAAACATCTCAAAATTACATATACCACCATTAAACATCATTATAACTGATTTTAATACTTAATAAGATCATAACTCACAAGTATAAGCATGCATAGACACATGAGACACATAGGCGACTAGTCGTGGAACATTTTGGTCGTCCCTTGACGTTTGACTATTAAATCACCTCAAAATTTACACACTGCCTTTAAACCATAGTATAAGTAATTGTAGGACCTAATAAACATAATACAAACATGTTAGGCTCTAGAAAAACTATCTCACTTTGGGGTCTTACAATTTTAATGAATATAAGTCGTTTAGGAAGTTTAGAAATCAAAACGTCCATGAATTCCGGAAACTAGGTCAAGGAGGTACTAGCGTGCCTTATCCTATTTAACTAGCTTTTAGAAGACAAAAAATTATGGAAATAGGTAGAAGGTTTCATAACATGTGTTTATGATGATTACAGGACGAAACATCTTGTTACAGATCACCAAGGACCAACCATGGGTCCTTGAGAAGGACCCTTACATTTTGGGGTAAAGACTTCCACGGGAATGTTCACCTACGAAGGGAGTCGACAAAGCGTGTGTGGATAGACAGGGCTTCAATTCCATCCGTGGACCAACACTTAGCCATTTTGTTTAATGGTCCATTTGGACCACTCTCAAAATTCATCGATGAAGTGCAGCACGAAAGGGGGTAGGGGTCGTCTACGTAGAGACGGACCGTTGGTCGAGGTTTCGTTTGTGAGGGCCTTATTTCAACACATTTTATGTTAGTTCCAATTAATTAATTAAGGGGTAGGTCGTTTGTTAGTGGCTAAGGGGAGTCTAATTAATTAATTAACACCCCATATAAATACCCTAACCCCATTAAACTAATCTAAGATCTCATAACTCACAAACTCAAACTCTCTGCTTTCTCTTTAATTCTCTCTCTAGTGAAGAACTCCATTAAATACCAAGCTAGGGAGGGTTTATCTCACGACCACAAGCACCCCATAGAAGTTATGGAGAACCCCTGGGTCTTGACAGGGCGTACTTGACCCTTTGGGGTCTTATACAAGTCTTTTTACTATCGTTCATTTGATAAGACATGACAACGAGTGCGGAATTAAAACATTTCACGAATAATTTAATAAAAGGAACATTTTTCGTAAAATACTAAGGAAGTCTCATTGTCACAAGTCAATACTGAAGACACGACATAATATGTTAGGGACACGACCCTTTACATTGAAAGAAATATATAATATGTTTTTAAATAAAGAAAATAAGAAAAGGACTATGCCCTCAGATATGTGAGGACATACTTTGTATTCAGAGAATCTTTCCCAAGCCTGTCTTCTAAACTTTAACCTTGCTTCCAAAACCTATACTTATAAAGTATAGAAAAGTATTAGGTTTGTACAAAAGAATGTAATAAGTATGGCAGATGCAAAAACATGCAAAAAGGGACATTTTAGTTAAAACACATTTTCATGCCAATAAATTAAAGCACTCAACAATATAGAAGTAAAACAACATAATTTTTTTTTAAAAAAAAGAGATACTCTACAGTAAAAATTTCAAAATTAACAGTGAACTCTTTTTAACATTTACAGTGAACTATCCCTATTTAAAAATAGTGAACTTTCAATACCGAACAAAGAAAAAGTGAACTCATTCCGTAGGAGTTTCCATAATTACGGTTATCCTAAGACTCACCAAGGTAAAACTTGAAGGAAGTGCGCATATACCTCCTTCAATACACACCAAAGTGATCCCAAAAAGTACCCTTTTACAGCTTACTCACCTTAGGAGAACAAGCCCCCACTCAATGACAAGACATTAGAAGAACACTCAGGAAACACACCAAGACTTCCCTTTCAGAATTCCTACTTAGTGCAATGAGTAGATGGCGTCCCATACCAACACCTACCCTAAGTAGTACACTCTTTTAGAAGGCTTGGCACCAAGACTCCTCTTTCGGAAGGTCTACTTAGTGCAATGGATAGATAGCTTCCCATACCAACACGTACCCTAAGTAGTACTTTTTTTAAGTGACTTAGTTCATTCAATTCATATAAGACTCACCAAGACTCCTCTTTCGGAATGCCTACCCAGTGCAATAGATAAATAGCATCCCACTCCACTACCTACTCTATTTAGAACTCTCCTTTAGAAGACATAGCAGATTCATTACTTTTGTGGGAGTTAGCTTAACCAACATAGACCATGATAGCTAGACATGGAAACACAATATTAACCCCTATATGATGAGGGATCCTCACTTGCCTAGAGTAAGATTATTCTCTTAGCATTTCATGGCTTGACCAATAGCTACACCTTTGCGGGCTCATAGTTAAGGGATAAGGACGTTGCTACTAAGTAGTTCATTCTCTACTAACGAGGAGTATTCATCTAAAGATGTACGTACGAATTCAACATCTCAACTCACGAAGTGTAACCACCTCTTCTTCATATCCTATTGGTGTTAAACATAACCCCAATGGATTCTTGACATTATATAGTATAGGTTAAGGATAACTAGTAAACACCACATCTCATCTCACGAAGGGAATTCATTCTCCGACCCATCTTAGAAAGCTCTCAGAATATAGTGAGGTTGTTGCTAAACACTTCATCTCATCTCACGAAGAGTGTCCACCTCAAAACTCTTCTATTTACTTAACTTAGCTTCATTCATTTATTTTATTTGTGTGTGTGTACATGTGAGCACATCTAGAATATAGGCATTATTTGATTTATACTAACTTCTATACATGCTTTAGAACTTCATTTATCAATTCGCACACTTTACATGTTTCACATAATCATATCCTTCATTTAGGCATAATCTAAGAACAACATGTAATTTAAGCTTCATACAACAAAATATTACAACCATATTTATTATCACTTATTTTCACATATTAGTCCTTCAAAGCCACACATACAATACATACTAAGCATAATCAAATTCATCAAGTACATACTGTCACCATTAAGGGGGACAATACCACTCAAAAGCAATTTATAATAACAATTATAAAATATAAGTAACTCGCCATTTAACCAATACATCACCACCTATAACCAATTTATCAATATTTCATCATAATAAGGCCCTTAGGGCAGTAGCTAAATCATAATAACAACACAAGAAAACAAACGTTCATAGCCTACACAAATATATTTATTTAACCAATTTCTTAAACAAAAAGTTTGAAATAGAGTTCATTAGGGTTTTGAAATTAAAATAATCAATTAATACTAGAAGAAACACATTTGAATCATTAAAAAACTTTTGCAATAAGACCCATCCTTAGAATCAAAGATAGCAGAAAGTAGGGTTTGAAAAACCTTTTTCAAATCTTTTGAAAATGACTCATTGAATGGAAAAGGGTTCAAATATGGATACCATACCTTATATAATAGAAACCCCAATGATTTTTATTGAAAAATTGACCACCAACATCCCTCCTAGCTCTTCTTGACTTCTAACTTCCAAGGACAGTTGAGAGAGAGTTCTAAGGGAGAGGACTTTAGGGTTTTTAAGAAATGAGGTCTAAAATTAGGTCATAGGGTTTGGAACTCTTTAATATACTTAAATAACCCTAAAATTAATGTACAAGTTCCTTAATAAATTTAGGGTGAATTTTCCAAACACCCAAAGCCAAGACAGATCCATTCACAGCTTTTTGGCAGCTCACAGACAATACCTAACCAACGGATCGTTTATCCATCAACACACCGTTGGGGGGGTCTCTATGGTGGAAACTTAGCTCAATTTGGTCCTTGGGTAAGTAAAATTGCATATACAATCCATAGGGTACGTTGACGGGCCGTTGGGTGAAATAGTGGCCGTTGATTGCTCTCGTTGGTGGACACTGCCAGGGCTGTTTGGGTCCTTCTCTTGGGCCCTTCTCTAGTTCCCCGTGTGTGTCCTAGTTGGGGTCGTACCCGAATGTTAAATCCCTAAACATAGTCTTATAGGTATTAGGAACATCCCACACCAATTTCAAACAAAAAGAACACATAAAACTCAATCAAACACATCAACACACACAAGCACTTTCTTTGACACACCTTCCGTACATCAGGGACGTTCTTTGACGTTTGACCTCCAAAAATAACCAAACTTCACACACTTATGAAAAATACTAATTTAAAATATCTTAACTTAAAATTATATCAACAAATAATCACTAATCTTTAGTTAATCTTAGTTCGTTTTAGGGCGTTACATTCTCCCCCACATGGAATAAAATTAATCCTCGAACGACACTGAAACTTCAAGACCATCAAGGAATTCATTAGAAACACATTAAATATTACAATTATGATAAACACACTCAAAATCAAACAAAAAAATATCAAGAAGAACCATTCCACATTTTCACAAACTAGCAACATAGGCAACTTTTGCAAAACATCAAAATATAAAAATTCATCGTTGTCCTTCTTTTGTGGAGGATGTACCTTCTACGACATTAAAAATTCTCATGTACAAAAAAATTTCACACTTTAAAACTACAATTCGAGACAAAACAATTTTCTTCAAAAATGAGAAATTTTACAGTGAGCACTCACTGTATCACTGTTAAGCATGTCCAATTTTTCAAAAATCCATTCTTTGAGCAATTCATCAAGATGACATGATAATATGAAGTATAAAAAAACATTAAATTATTTAATAATATAAAAACAACAATCATAGAGAGTCAAGACTTATCGGGACTATCAACTCCAAATTAGTTATCCTTCCTAGGTCCCATCTCATTAGGAGGTTTCTTCTTTGGGGCATTAGGATCTAGGGAAGCTTGATTGACATCTTTCCTTATTGCAATGCTGTTAGGGAAGAACCTCGTCTTGTGTCCTTTCATACCACAACGAAAAAAACCATCCGTTCCGGCAAGACAACTACCCAAATGTTGCTTTCTACAAGAAGCACACCTAGTCCTCTCAAAAGTGTGGCAACCACCTTAGGAATGTTTGTTTGGTGCATTATCCTTGTTTCCCAAGAAATAATCATGGTGATAGAGCCTCAGCTTAGGTTTTTGGTGACTATAATCATCCGTACTAAGACTCTTTCCCTCTTTCCTTATCTCCCTAATTTTTGACTCCTCAATTTGTTGTGGGTACACAATGAGCCTAGAGATATCCATGTCATTAAGAAGAAATGTCGTACGACAATCCTTTTCAACCAAGACAAACATTCCCATCACAAATTTGTTCATCCTAGCCCTAGGGTTAGCTACCATGGTTGTGGCATACTTAGAGAGTTGGGCGAATTTGAGAGAGTACTCTTGCACACTCATTCCATATTGACGAAGGTTTATGAATTCAACCATCTTTTTCTCCCTCTACTCTAAGGGTAAGAACCTATCTAGGAAGGCCTCTTTGAGTTCCTCACAATCAACCGAACCTCTTTCTGAGGGACTCTCACCCCGCCTTTGTCAAGCCATAATTGAGCCACATCTTTGAGTTGGTAAGCGGCTAACTCCGCTTTCTCCCTAGGGTAATACCCATAGCATCTATCACTTTGGAAAAATCATCTATGAAACCATGTAGATTTTCATCCACCTTAGTGGCATCAAAAGGAGGATGGTTCATCCTTATGAAATCCTTAATTATGGAAGCGGGAGCACTAGCATTTGGTTGAGGTTTAACTCATTGATTAGCTTGAGCCACAAAGGTATTACTGACGACATGAGCTTTAGCCATCGTATGTTTGGTCAAATTCATTAGGGAAGTCCTCAACTCTGCATTAGTCATATATCCTTCAACAAAACGAGCTTAAGGCATAGGAGAAACTTGGGGTACTTGAGGCTCTTGAGGTTTTGGAGGCACTTTATGTTCTTGAAGGGTAACCTCCTCATTTTCTTCCTCTTGGCAACCGATAAGAATTTTGTCAACACGGGGAGGGATCCTCTCGTTAGCTACTGCTCCCTCCTCTCTTATAGTTGTTGATATCCTCGTATTCATGTCCTACAAACACAAAGTTAATAGGTTGAGAAAAGACACCTTATACGACTCCACTGTAAGGAACCACATTAGAATAGAGAAGAAAGTAAAAATTCTATAATCTTATAACATCTTGTCGATGGATGTGTCGCGGCTCACTCCAATGACTAAGATACTACTAGACGTGGCTTGTGAGACTTTTAGACCGTATAGTATTGACCAAGATACTACTAGAAGTGGCTTGTGAGATTTTTAGACCCTCAACTATTTCCCATAACTTTGTTTCTCTTATACCAAGTGTCTCACGACATGAAAGTACACTCTAGAAGTTAGGGAGAACCGTTGGGTCACGACCAGGCGTACTTCACCCTTTGGGATCTTGTAGAATCCCTTAACTATTATTCATTACATAATACATAACAAGTAGTGAATAATTTAAACTTTTCAAGACATTTAATAAAAAACTAGTCTTTCATAAATATTTAGAGAATCTAATCGTTACAAGCCAACTTAAAGACACGATTTAATATCTAAGGGACACGTCCCTTTAGATTGAAAGAAAAAAATGCATAATAAGTCTTAATATTAAAACTAAGAAAGGCATAGACTATGTCCTCCAATGTATGAGGACATACAAAATCTTCAGACAGTAAATTTCCCATGATTCACCTCAACTCTTCCAACAGCTTCCAACGTATACTTATAGTTTTTTAAAAACTATATGGTTAGTACAAATAATGTACTAAGTATGGCATATGCAAAAACATGCAAAAGGGGACATTTTAGTAAATTAAGCTTTGATGCCAAATAAGTAAAACATTTATGTTTATAGAAGCAAAACAACATAAGAAACATCATCTAACAAATATAGAATGATTTCAAGAATTTTATCAAAAAGATGCACATTACAGTAAAGTAACCCGAATCTTACAGTGAATTCATTTGTCTTCAAAATAGTGAACTTCCAAGGTAACGCCAATGAAGAATGAACACCTCTCATAGGAGTTTCCTTAACTAAGGTCATCCCAAGACTCACCAAGTTAAGACATGAAGGAAGTGAACATACATCCCCTTCAATACACACCAAAGTGATCCTCAAGACTACCCCTATTTGGTTTACTCACATGGGGAGGGCAACCCACCACAGAATCGCAAGACATTAGAAGAACACCCAAATAAGACACCAAGACTTCCCTTTTGGAATGCCTACTTAGTGAAATGAGTAGATGGCGTGCCATACCACCACCTACCCTATGTAGTACACTCTTTTAGAAGGCTTGGCACCATGACTCCCATTTCGGAAGGTCTACTTAGTGCAAAGGATAGATAGTGTCCCATTCCACCAGCTACCCTAAGTAGTACGTTCATTTAGGAGACTTAGTTCATTCAATTTATATAAGACTCACCAAGACTCCTCTTTCGGAATGCCTACCAAGTGCAATGGATAAATAGCATCCCATTCCACAACCTACCCTAAGTAGATCACTCCTTCAGAAGACTTAGCACCTTAATTACTTTTGTGGGAGCAAGCTTAACTGACAGACCATGAGATCTAGACATAGAATCCCGATTCAACCCCTATCGGATGTGGGATTATCACTTGGCTAGAGTAAGGTCATTCTCTTAGCTTTTACATGGCCTGCCCAATAGCTACACCTATGAGGGCGCAAAGTTATGGTATAAGGAGATTGATACTAAGTATCTCATTCTCTACTAACGAGGAGTACTCATCTCAAGAGGTGTATTGGAATACAATATTTAAAGTCACGAAGTGTAACCACCTCTTCTTCATATCCTATCACGGGTAGACATAACCCTACGGATTCTAATCATTATATAGTATAGGTAATGGATAATTAGTGAACACCACATGGCAATTCACGATGAGCATTCATCCTCCGACCTATCTTAGAAACCTCCTAGGATGTAGTGATTTGCTACTAAACACTTCATCTCAACTCATGAAGAGTGTCCACCTTAGAACTCCTCTATTTACTCAACTTAGCTTCATTCATTCATTTAAGTGTGTGTGTGTAAATGTGAGCACATCTTAAATATAAGCATAATTTGATTTATACTAACTTCTATTCATGCTTTAGAAATTCATTCATCAATTCACACACTTCACATTCTTCACAAAATCATATACTTCATTTAGGCACAATATAAGCACAACCCGTAATTCTAGATTCATTATACACAATATAAAAACCATATTTATTATCACTTCTTTTGACATATTAGGCCTTTAAGGCCACACTTACAATACATACTAAGTATAATCAAATTCATCAAGTAAACACCGTCACAATTAAGGTGGACAATACCACTCAAAAGTAATTTATAATATCAATTATACAATATATGTAACTCACCATATAATCAATACATCAACACCTACAACCAATTTCTCAATATTTGATCATAAAAAGGCCCTTAGGGCAGTAGATAAATCATAATAAAAACACAAGAAAACGAAAGTTCATATACACAAACATATGCATTTAACCCATTTCTTAAACTAAAAGCTGGAAATATGCATAAACATGATTTCATTAGGGTTTTGACATTAAAGTAATCAATTAATACTAGAAGAAACACAGTTGAATCAGTGAAACACTTTTACGATAAGACCCATGCTTAGAATAAAAGATAAAGTAGGGTTTGAAAACACTGTTTGAAATCTTTTGGAAATGACACCTTGAAAGGAAGAGGTTTCAAGGATAGATACCATACCTTATATGACAGAATACCAAATGATTTTGATTAAGAACATGAACACAACCAGCCCACCTAGCTCATCTTGATTTGTAACTTCCAAGGAGACTTGAGAGAGAGTTCTAAGGGAGAGGGGTTTTGGGTTTTTAGGAAATAAAGTCTAAAATTAGGCCTTAGGGTTTGGAACTCTTTAATATACCTACATAAACCTAAAATAAATGTCCAAGGTCCTTAATAAATTTAGGGTGATTTTACCAAAAACCCCAAGCCAAGACAGACCCCTTCACATCTTTTTGGCAGCTCACAGACAATACCTAACCAATGGATCGTTTATCCATCAAAAGACCATTGGGGGGTCTTGATGGTGGAAACTTAGCTCCATTTGGTGCCTGGGTAACTAAAATTGCATTTACAATCGACAGGGTAAGTTGACGGGCCGTTGGATGAAACAATGTCCGTCGATTGCTCTTGTTGGTTGACACTGCCAGGGCAATTTGGGTCCTTCTCTTGGGCCCTTCTCTAGTGCCCCTTGTGTGTCCTAGATGGGGTCGTAGCCGAATGTTAAATCCCTAAACATAGTCTTATAGGTATTAGCAACATCCCACACCAATTTCAAACAAAAATAACACGTAAAACTCAATCAAACACATCAACACACACAAGCACTTTCTTTGACATACCTTCCGAATGTCATGGACGTTCTTTGACGTCTCACCTCCAAAAGTAACTAAACTTAACACACTGCCTAAGAACACTAATGTAACTTATTTTAACTTTAAATTAAGTCAAGAAACCATCATGAAGATCTAGTTCAACTTAGTTCGTTTTAGGGCACTACATATAGATTGTTCGTTCATTGATGTTAATTGATTGAATTTCATGAAGATCATGTCCTTCCCCCAATTTCCTTAAATATTGTATATTGGTTGTAAATTGATGGGTATTGAAGTCGGAATTGGTCATTAGACTTTTTTTATCTATTATTCGTGTCTAGATTAACTAGGGTAAGGTATTGTTGGGACTGGATCAAATTCTTAATAAAGTCATGATGAACCCTATTTTACCCTAACCCTACGTTATGAATTGATTTTAATGATATAGTGATGATGCAAATGACATAGTTCTTGTGTTAATTACTATTGACTCATGTTACAATACCTATTGTTTGATGTAATTGGTTTGATGTTGGTAAGACCATGATGATGGCTATTGAAGGATACTGAATAAATCTTCATGATCTTAAACTTTACTTTAATTATGATGGCTTGTTATTGATGATGTTGTTAAATTGAAGCATGACTTGTGAATAGCCTAAGTAGGTCTTGGTATGATGTTGATTTGAAATGTCATTAGTTATGGCTTGTGAGTTGTTGGATAAGATGTAATGATATAAGGATAGTGATGACTTACATACGTGTCTTATCATAATGCGTTTATGAAAATGTTCTAACCACACGGGTACAAATTATAATGAAAGGACAATAATAATGTAATTCTTATAGGGCTATGATAAATATGATTATATGAGGGACATACTCTGTGACCTAAACTAAGATATGATGATTAATAAAGGCTTAAAGTCATTTAAAAAAGGGACTTATCTTAGCACCGAGCTAACATGACAATGACAGGTGTTGTCTTCCGTGGTGGAAGGTGCACCCTATAAATTCATATAAGGTGTATACTCCCCTATGAGGGATACTCACCCTATGGGTTCTCATGATATTAGTCTCCAATTCCAATAGACATGAATAGGGGTCAATATATATCTCCTATTTCTTGAACTATGTTTCCCCCATAGGAAGACTAGCAAGTGGATCCACCTAGAAATCTATGTTTATATTTGACTCTACTTCGGTTGGTACACCACTTTCCATTGGCTTAAGGTTTTACAACACAATATTTCACACTTAGCTCTTGTGGTCTATGTCTGTTATGGGATGTGTTCCCAAAAGCGAAATGATGCAATGTATTATACAATAACTAGGGTGACTTGAGATGTTTGTCTTAGCCTAGGTAGCGGTATGGAACTCTACCTATTCCTTGCACTAGTTTGCCTTGAGGGAATCCTGAGGAGGTTGTTCTTGTTTTCTTATATGTATATGCTAGGAATATGATTAATCTACATATTGATGACCCTATATATTGTTAGTTTCATTTATGAACATGCTATTCGTATATATTGCTAAATGTGATAATGACTAATATTGATGATATGTTATATGGAGTTGGATGTTGCTTATGATCCTTCTTTTGGTTTACTTGATAGAGTAAAGTTATTGGTCTTTACTTGGTCATTGTTCTTGTAGGATTAATGATGGGTTATGGTAAGGGTCTTGCTTATGTTATGATGTTATGAACTTTTATACATGGATGTTGATGTTATGACTTGTCCTAGAGTTGTCTTGATTATGTACTCAATCATGTGGATATACATGTTGACTCGACTATAGTTGTTAATGTTGGTATTATGTTTTACATGGTTTAGTCTAATAGATTATGTAAGTATTGACATACGTAAGTTCTTCATAGTGCATAAAGCTTTCCAAATTACATTAGCATTGTTTTGATCAAATGTCCTCTTTAGCATGATTTCAATTGTTTTATGTGCATACACTAATACTTAGTACAAGTGTGTACAAACCCATCTTTTATGTTTTCTACAAAATCTTATTGAAGGCCTTGTAAGTATACTTGGATATTTCCAAAGTATTACGTATATCCTCATTTCCAACGACTATCTTGTCCATTTTATATTGTTTAGTCTTAAAGACAATTTTGTTCATTCTCTTTCTTGGTTGACTTTTTATATGCCAATATAAGGCCTTTATTTCAATGAAGTATGGGTTGAATCCAAGATATTGTATTCGTCTTAAATGGTTGAGACGTATTCTAGACTTCTTATGAATCTATATTGGTATTTATGTAAGTGCAATAAAAGTAGAAGACTATCTAATCTTCCTATACGAAGATTCTATGTAGACTCGATATGAATATATCATGTGTATGTAGAGGTCTAACTCTATGTAAATCTCAATGTAGAAGTTAACAAAAAGTTTTAAATTTTCCGCATTTTAACCTATGGTATGTTATGAAGAATGCTAAGAGGCTAGTCTTTGGCCTCCTTGAGGAAGACAATGCCGGTTACGTCTAGTGGGTGTTCCTAGAAGTGACAAAGATGGTCCCCGTGGTAAGGGAATTTCCGGAGGTCATTCCTAATGATCTTCATGAGATCCCTCCCGAACGGAAAATTGATTATGGTATTGACTTGTTAAATGATACCAACCCAATTTAAATTCCTCCTTATGTGATGCCTCCGACAAAATTTAAAGAGTTGAAGTCTGAACTCAATTACTTACTATACAAAGGCTGCATTAGACCTAGTATTTCTCTATGGGATGCTCCGGTATTGTTTATGAAGAAGAAGGATGGGTCCTTAGAATTTGATTGATTATCGCCAATTCAATTAAGTCACTATTAAGAACAAGTATCCTCTCCCTCTAGTTGACGAGTTTTTTGATTAACTCCAAGGGGTAAGCTACTATTCTAAGATTAAACTTGAGATCGGGGTTTCACCAACTTAGCGTAAGAGGTGAGGATACAATAAAAACGGCATTCCGGACTAGATATGGTCACTATGAGTTCTTAGGAATGTCCTTTCGCGTCACTAATGCCCCTACGTCATTTATGGACCTAATGAATACGGTGTTTCAAAGTTACTTAGATTCATTTTTTTTTCATTGACGACCTATTGGCATATTTGAAAGATAAGGGTGAACACACGGATCATTTGACGGTGGTGTTGATAGCACTTTAGGAACACAAATTATTTGCCATGTATAGCAAATGTTAGTTTTTGTTGAGGTCGGTGGCATTTCCTGGTCATATCATCTCTTGTGAGGAAGTGGTTGATCCAAGGAAAATCGATGTACTGAAAAATTGGCCTAGGCCATTGAATCCAACCGACACTAGGAGATTCTTGGGTCTAGCGGGAAACTATAGGAGGTTTGTGGATTGTTTTGCGTCCATTGCATCTTCCTTAACTATTTTGACCCAAAAGAGTGTAAAATTTTAGTGGTCGTGGGCATGTGAAAGAAGCTTCAAAATCTTAAAAGAGACGATGCTCCGGTGCTGAATCTACCTTGAGGGTAACAAGGGCTTTGTTATATATTGTGATACATCCCGAGTGGGCTTGGAGTGTGTGCTTATGTAACATGGGAAAGTAGTAGCCTATGCTTCTAGAAAACATAAGGTGCATAAGAAGAATTATCCAACTCATGATCTTGAGTTAGCGTCCGTGGTATTTGCCTTAAAAATATGGTGACATTATTTGCATGGTGTCCATGTTGGTGTGTATCCTAACCACAAGAGTCTTCAATATGTGCTTACTCAAAAAGAGTTGATTATCCAAAAAAGAATATGGTTGGAATTGTTGAAAGATTATAACATGATGTTCTCTACAACCCCAGAAAAGGGAATGTGGTTGCGGATGCTTTAAGTCGTATGACCATGGGTAGTGTGTCGTATGTACAAGAATACAAGAAAGACCTAGTGGAAGATTTTCATAGGTTGGCTCATTTGGGTGTTATATTGGAAGATTCTCCAAATGGTAGTTTTATGGCATCATAACTCCTAATCATCTTAGTGGTTGATGTGAAGTCTAAGCAACACCTTGATCAACCATTGATAGAGTTGAAGGAATAGGTTCTTGGTAAGTTTAATAAGTCATTCTCCTCATTGGGGATGGTGTTTTGAGGTATCAAGAAAGGTTGTGTGTTCCCAATATAAATTATTTGGGAAACCGAATTCTTGAGGAATCTCATGGGTCCCTTTATTCTTTTAGTCCGGGTTCTACAAATATGTATCATGACCTTAGGGAAGTGTTTTGGTGGGAAGGCTTCAAGAATGACATAGAGGAATTTGTTCCTAAGTGTAAAAATTGCAAAAAAGATAAATTCGAACACCAGAAGTCGGGTGGTGTACTTCAAGAAATCAAAGTTCCTACTTGGAAGAGGGAAGACATTAATATGGATTGTGTGGTACGTTTGCCTCGGACACAAAAGCAATATGACTCCATATGAGTGGTTATAGATATTTTGTCCAAATCCTCTTATTTTATTCTCGTCAAGTCTAGTTACTCAGCGAAAGATTATGCGACAATCCTTATACATGAGATTGTGTGTCATCATCATATTCCGTTATCCATCATATCGGATAGGGGTGCAAAATTCACAAATAGGTTGTGGAGGTTATTCCAAAATGTGTTGGGTACAAAGGTGAATTGAAGCACCATATTTCATGCGCAAACAGATGGTCAAGCAGACCATACTATTAAAACCCTTTATGATATTCTTAGATCTTGTGTGATCGACTTCAAAGGAAATTAGGATAAAAACTTGCCTTTGGTTGACATTTGTTACATCAATAGTTACCGTTCATCCATATCTATGGCTACTTTAAGGCCTTATATTGTAGGAGATGTAGGTCTCCAATTGTGTTGTTTAAAGTGGGCGAGTCTTCACTCTTTGGTCCCGATTTTATTTATAAGACTTTGGAGAAAGTTCATATGATAAGGAACCGATTTAAAACAGCCTATAGCTAGCAAAGGTCTTATGCTCACCATAGGAGAAGGGACTTAGATTTTGGAGAAGGTTATAAGGTGTATCTAAAAATTTCACCCACGAATGGAGTGATGATATTTGGAAAGAAAGGGAATTTGAGTCCTTGTTATGTAGGTCCCTGTGAAATTTTTCAATGGTTTTGTAAGGTTTCATATGAGTTGAAGTTACCTAGTGAATTGGTTTTGATTCATCCGGTGTTCTATGTCTCCACTTAAGAAGTTAATCGGTGATCCGTAGTCCATTCTTCCTATTGAGTGTCTAGGTCTGAATGCGAACCACTCCTAGTTAGAGGTTCCAATTGAAATCTTTGATCTTCAAGTAAGGAAATTGAGGAAAAAAGAGGTGGCCTCCGTAAAATTCCTTGGAGGAACAACCTGGTTTAAGGAACAACATGGGAGGCTGAGGCTGACATGAAGTTTCGTTATTCTCATCTCTTGAGATAACATTTAAACAATTTAACACATTTTTAGGTCAATTTACCGTAACCTCAATTCACTGTACAGTGAATTGCTTCCCTGTAATAGTGAAGTGCTTCATCTTCCTCTTTAACACATTATAGCATGTAGTCTTCTCACTAAATGCTATCGTAAGACTCTCTTAAGAAACACAAAGAGAGACCACCCATAGACCCTCTCCAAGCATGCCTAAATGACCCTCATGACTACTTATAATGCAACAAATACACATTTACAAGACTACCTAAGTTTATATCATTTCCACATAATCAACCATTTCTCTAACTAGAGTCATTCTTAACTCTCATCTAGGTATGATATGAAGTGACCATTCCTATGCCCCCTTCACACCTTAACTAGACAATCCTTAATTACTATCGATAAGTACTTATTCATTTAACATACTTGCTTAACTTAAGTTATTACTTTCATTAGATCATTTAGGAGACACTCAACACATAAAGGACATTCAAGTAATGGTCTTGGACAAGACCGAGGAATTCCAACTAACACTTTTAAAGCCTACTGTGCAATTTCTAGATAGCGTCCCATACCACCACCTAAACTTCGTAGAACTTCTCTAATGCTAGTAGGTATTCCATATGATGAGAATAGGCAATGGCCAACATAGACCATTATAGAAAAATATGGAATCTGAAGTTCTAACCTAATACGATGAGGGTGTTCTACTTGCCAGTGGTAGAACTAGGACACATACCATGTAGGCACATAATTAATGGATATGAAGGGCATGCTTTGTAATCTAGTCTCATTCTTTAACTAGAACTACTTCCCTTACCATACTCACTTGGTGCTAGCCTTTGTTCTCATAAAGTAATTTACACTTAAGATTCATACAAAAGGGTTCCATATCAAGTTCATAACCTAATCACATTTACCCTACAAAAGAAAGGTCCACTAGGGCTACCTCACAACAGAGACAAGAAGCTCAAAATGACTTTCCTATGGATTAATATGATTCTGTTCCAGTTAATTGAACTTAAGTCTATCATTCCATACTTGAAGGATACCATTACAACTTTTGACTTCAACATTCATAACTTTACCAGTAGGTTCAAGGTTTCGCATAAAGGACCCTCTTAACTTAATTTAAGGTCTCATGTCATTCATACATACAAGACTAGAGGCTTTAACATCCTAAGTCAAGACATCACAAATTCACATTTATACATGCATCAAGTAAGGGAAACAAGTCAACAAACACAAGACACCACATACTTTACGTTAACACATATTACATGTAATTATAGAATCAAATAGACATAATCATATCCTATTTAAGTAATCCTATACACTACCATATCATCATCAATATTGCCATCATAGACCCATATAGTCAAGTAGGAATAACATATATCAACCCTATCACTATACACATAACGCCAAAGTCATCGTCTAACACGATCACCTAAATAACATCAATAGAAGAACACATATACATTCACATTAATTATTATGTAGATATACATTATCATACTTCACATAATTATCATAATTCTTCATGTAGTTGCAGACAAGGCCATGATCACCATATTACTTAAATGACGTTGATAAGGACACGTCAATTGCATCTAATGCACATAACCCCCCACCATAAGTGGCACATACCAATCACAACATAATTGAAGTATAAAATACATAAAATAAAGGAAATAGGGTAGAGTACCACCACTCCATTATCAATAACTCAATCCAATGCCAAATCACCCAATACCACATCATAAGGCCCTTATCAATGACCATGAACAATAATCCAATGCATTTATAACAATACTCAATGAAACTAGGTAAATACACTAAATATTAATCAACCTAATAAAACCTAGATATAAATTTACTACAATTATTACATAAATCAACAGCCCATAGAAAACTACATCAGAATTCATCAATACTAGATAAATATCAAGTAACCCAAAACTTAGTCAAAAACTAAGGTTCATCCAATTCATGGGTTCAAAGGTTATTTAGTTAAAATTAATCTAATTAATAACAATTCAATCTATAATCAATGTTTAAAAACCATTGATGCAAGAACCCATGTATAGATTATGAAATTGGACAATTCAACTTTGAAAACTTTAGAAAATATCTCTGAAAGTTGAGCTCCTTGATGAAGAGAGTTTCAAGGATCAAAAACCATACCTAAATGAATATAATTATTCAATTTGATGAAGAACCTCCGCTCATTTTTTCAATTCAAGCCCTTCCTTGAGTTTTGGCTCCAATGGAGTTCTAGGGAATTTCAAAGGTAATTTGGGTTTTTGATTTTTAAAAATTAAATCTTCTAAGAGTTTTAGGTTTATAAACACATTTAAAATACCCGAAAGACCCTTAAGGAACCATTAATATTCTTACTTGGATGTGCGATGAATTCACAAGTTCACCCCTCAGTTAACAGTGAACTGCATACAGGGACACAGACCATCGAAAGATGGATCATCCACGACCCATCCCTTGACAAACGGACCGTCGTGCTGGTCCATGGTCTAGGACTGAGGACTATGTTTCTTCCATACTTTTCCACGACTGAGTCCCAAATGACGAGACTGTACCAACGGGGCGTCTCCTGACCCACTGGGCTTCGATTGCCTCCGTGGTTTGGGTTGTCTTGGACAGCCTTGGCTACTCTTGAAAGGTCCTTCCTCAAGGACCCTTGGATGGTCCTTGGGTATATTTTCCCAGATGTTTCCAACCCTAACATGATCGTATACGAGTTTGGGACCTCTCACATGAATTTGATCCAATGCAAACACGTAAAACTTGATAAAACATGCCTAGACACACAAGGTCGTTTTAAAGAAAAACTTTCAAACGAAATGGACGTTCTTGGACGTTTGACCTCTAAATTTCACAAAACTTCACACACTTCCTATATACACTATAATAAATCATTTAAGTACCTTATAACCTAATTAATCACATATAAACAAATAAAACCACATATGAGGCACAAAGGTAACTTAGTCATCGAACATCTTACTCGTCCTTGGACGTTTGACTTCCAAGGAACCTAAAATGTTAGACACACCTCAATACCACATTATTGACATATTTAGGACATTAGAACATCATAACAAACATTCTAGGATCTATCTCACCTAAGACATTTTCGGGATCTTAAACTTGGTATGTTGCTTGAGTGTTCTTCTAATGTTTTGTCATTGAGTGGTGACTTGTTCTCCCAAGGTTAGTAAGACGAAAAGGGGTAGTCTTAATGATAAATTTTTTGTGTGTTGAAGGAGGAATATACGCACTTCCTTCATGTCTTACCTTGGTGAGTCTTAGGATAACCTTAGTTAGGGAAATTCCTATGAAAATGAGTTCACTTTCTCTTTTCCTGTCCTTGGAAGTTCACTCTTTTAGCATGGGGATAGTTCACTATAAAAATTAAAATGAACTCACTGTATGTTTGGAGGGTTTACTCTAAAATGGTCCTTTTTGGTTAAAACTATGGAAATTCTTCTTTAAGTGTTAAATGGTGATTACTAGGTTCATATATTTCTATATTCATGAATGTTTCACTTTATTATCATGAAAATGTGTTTTAAGTAAAATGTCCCTTTTTGCATATTTTTAACATATGCCATACTTAGTACATTATTTGTACTAACCCCTTACATTGCTTTACTCTATGAGTATAGGTTGTAGGCTTTTGAAGATATGAAGGCGAAGCTTGGGAAATCTACTATCTCAAGATCTTGTATGTCCTCATAAATTCGAGGACATAGTATATGTTTCTTATTTTTATTATTAAGACTTATTATGTACTTTCTTTAAATGTAAAGGGCCGTGTCCCTAAAATATTATTTCATATATGAAGTTGACTTGTAACGATGAGATTCTCTAAGTATTTATGAAAGACTTCTTTTTTCTTAAATATCGTTAAAAGTCTTAAATTACGCATTATTTTTCATGTCTTATGTAATGAAAGATAGTAAGGGCTTGTACAAGATCCCAAAGGGTCATGTACGACCAGTCATGACCCAAGGGTTCTTCGTATCTTCTAGGGGGTACATTGTGTCATGACAATGGGGATGCATCCTGGGCAAAGGAAACAAAACTCCCTACAACAAGTTGGAAAGAAAAGCGGAAACACAAGGCACCTATTTCTGCATCGCCGGAGGCAGCTTTGATAGTGAGGGGATAGATGACACTATCCTTACAACTAATGAGAATGAGAGTGAGCACCAAGACCCTCAGGCCGCAACATCTAAGGCTGAAGATGATGAGTTATTATCTTCCTAGAGAGCTGAACTACGTTTCAAGAGGTTGAATGATCCATCTAGGATCAGGATTCCCCAGTCAATACTCGTTGATGCGACAAAATTAAAACTCCCTAAAGAAGTATAAGTGATTGTTATCAAGTAAAGAACCCGATTCGTAGGTTTTGATCGATCCTACGAGGAATATAGTTTAGACTTAACTTTAACACATGATCATATCCGTTTAGTCAAGATACTTTCAAAAAAAGTAACAAAAAAAACGGGGGGGGGGGAGGTTTGTGAAACAAATTCCTTCAATTATGTGATTTTCAAGTGAACAAAAGATAACTTCAGTTTTTATAAAGAAGAGAAAATAACTAGGGAATATGTGTTCCCCGAATTCTCATAAAGCGGTAATCCTAGTATTAGCAATCCCTTCCTAGTGCATTACATTCAAAGTGATATGTTATCTATCTCAAAATCCTTGGTATAACATCTAGAGAATTTCACTCCGCACCTTGTTCAGGTTACATGTGTATAATTTACTAACTCTTACCATTATCTCATATTAGACGTCACATCGATATATGGCTTAGTTTTCACCCTCGCACAACTCAACTATTAACTACTAGATAGTGTCACAATAATTCTGTGTTGATAATTGTTTCCTTATTAACTACCTCCTTGGTCCATAAGTAGAAACAAGGCAAGTTCTAATGCGTGCACTCATTAAAATGAATTCTAAATGAAAGAATTATTAATGCATGCAAAACACTATTCATAGATTGCCTATTTACTATTCATACGTTGTTAATATCTCATGGTTCCCACAAATCAAGTTGTAAATTTAGTTACCCATACTAGAAAGAACTAAATTCATATTTTTAGATGAAGAAATCATGTACTTATGTAATAGGAATGATAAACCCAGAAGTGAACTTTAATTGCAAAACTGGAATCTTCTAAACCAACTTAGAAAATTAACAATTGCTAAAGTTGCAAGTTAATCTCCGAAGACAAGAAGTTAAAACAAAGTAATCGTATGTTACCCCCCACCTAAAATAAAGTTTACATTGCCTATTTTAAACAAATCCTAAGATTAAAAAGAAACAAAATAAGGAAATAAATTGTAGGATGCGTGTTCATTCTACAGGGTTGACCTACGGTCCGTGAGTGGACTTATAGTCTTTAGGTCCGTTCCATGGCTCCATACTTACCCAATTTTCTATCTTCTAAGATCTTAACTTTTCAATCAGCTTCTACGGTCTATCATTACGGACTATCATAGAGACGTCGATCCATAAGAGCCTTCGTCACTAAATACATTGAATATATCAGCATCATGCACCAAAACCACTTCTCAAATAACTTCTATGGAACTTTAGTACGGACCGTAAGTCATCCACAGGTCCGTAATTTAAACTCGTGGTTACAGACTTAGTCAGATTTCTCTGAGATTCCACACCTCCTTTGCCTGATCTTCCTACGATCATCACCTACGGGTCGTAACTCATTCCATTTCCTGTAAGTGACTCTCTAGGTGACTTTTTTATGCAATTTCTTCAGAGATCTCTTCAAATCTCCGCTCCTGAGTTCCTTTCCTAAAATCATAACAAAACACGTAAAAATAAAATAAAATGACGCTCAAACACGCACAAATCATGAGTGAAAGGTGTCAATAGTATCGTAAACTCATCGATATCAACACCTTCAACTTAAGATCGTTGTATATCTTGAAGCAACATACTATGATTCTAAATAAAACTTGTATAGAAGCAAACACTTTAAATATAATCAATCACGTGGCTTTCCATCCTAACTCTTATTTTTAATGCAACTTTTTTCTCTTTTTATTAAACAATCTAATTTGTGTAGATACAAACATGACACATTAGAACAATAAGCACACCCACATTCACCGATTTGTTATCCCTAGAGTATCAACTTTCCGACAATGTCACTAGTGCCATTACTTCCTCAGAAATCCTCCTTTTCGCACAATGTAAACGAAGTTTTGAGTATAGGGATTCATTTAACTCTCACTCTCACTAGTAATAATCAAGTACATATAGTGCTCAGTATCATAGTCTTGTCCTTAATTTCATTACCTAGACTCTTTAAACTAGACTCTTCGATAACTATAGGACTTTATTACCTTGTAATGTAGGCTTAGGGTCAAGTTTGTACATTTGGGTACATTCAGTGACTTTTGCCCTATTCAAATTAAATTTAGGCCTTCTACCTTTTTTTACCCTATCTTCGACATCCTACTTATTTTTCTCTTCTTTCCTTTGATTCCTTTCAACCCTAGATATGACATTAACTTTTGTAGCTTTTTCATTTTGTTCACTGTCTTTCTTTTTCATACATCTGAGTATTTCACAAAGTCACATCCTCTATTAAACTTATTTTATTCTTTTATTTTCAACACCCAACTCATTTCACACCCATTTTTCATTAGATTTTATCTTTTATAGCAACCCCTAACTCATGGTTTTTTCATGAGTCGAGGTTCACAATACCCAATATTGGGTCAGGGCTAAGAACGAAGTCACTTTTTTATTAGCCACCCTCGACTTAGGCTTTTGCCTTAAGTCGAGGTGCACATGTTCATGGAAGGACTGGGTCAAAACATTAGATTGTGGGAATGTGATTTAGGGAGTAAGAAAGAATTGGTTTACTCTAGTCTCAAAGCATTTGGATCAAAGGGAAAATTTATTTCATTTGGTCGAAATCTTTTTATGCTATTTGTGGACTAGTCAGAAAAAGGTGTATGACCAGTTCCTAGCCTCTATAGTAGATTATCTAAGCAGGACTAACCGGGGAAGTTCTTTATTTCCACCACTCTTTTTGATTCATCTACAATTCCCACAAACACTTGGCACCTAGTTTCATCATTATACCATCAAATTCCCCTATTTAACTAGTAACTTAAGTTATGCAATCAAATCAGCTTATTCTAATCCATATTTTCAGCACACATACACAAAATTTTTGATGGGTATAATTTTTGTTTTACCAATTTCATGCCATAATGCTTTTATTTTTTCATGTTTATACACATACTAACATGCTGGTTCAACATAAAGTTAACAGTCTCTTGGGGAAAAGAACACAGCCTAGAAAACCCCAAGAAGGGATTACGAGTTTGGTTACTCAGGCTTAACCCCTTAACTCACAATCCATTTACCCCACCCCTTACAAAATAAGTTTAATTGTCCCCAAAGCACAAAAAAAAGGCAACAATAATGGATTCGGGTGAAGCAAAGTTATGGCAGAACGCGTCAAGAAATCATCAACAAGTGGGTAGGTCTGGTTTCCCGGGTCCCACTACTTTACTTGGGTCACCAACAATAGTTCCCTCATTAGTAATCACTTCACCAAGAGTTGTGCTAAAATCTCTTTCCCAGGTCTAGAGTTTAATTCCCTTGCACGCATCCCATGATCTTTAAGCTACCTCATCTGCTCATCTACTCAGTTGTGATGGATTCCAACTTCTTGCTTTGGTGAGATTAAGGATCCTAAGGTACCAAATTGCTTGCAAAATAATTAGCGAAGTCGCCAAACCAAGGAATGAGGTCATGGGAAGAAAACAATACCTTATCATCTGGGAACAAATCATTTATCTCGCCTTGTCACCAAGCTCGAGCAAAGATTCATCCTTCAGTCTAGACATGTTACAGGCGACTTGGTTCTATGTTCCCTTTCTGTCCTTCACCACGAAATAAATTCTTGCGGCAACAACACCATCTAATGGGTCATGGTTTTGCATCCTTTTTATCCATCAAATACCCCAACACCAAATGGTCCATGTGCACTATGACCGCAATCCCATGAAAATAAGAACGAAATTTAGAGTTATTTAGAGTTATTTAGAGTTATGCTTGCATAGTAAATCAGGTGAATTATTGTCTCACACTTTCTTCTCAAAACCACGCCAAGATCCGCCCCATTAGTATAGCACATGACTTGAAACGCTTCCCCACATTTAGAGCAATAATGTTGAGGGAAAAGACCAACTTCTTCTTTAACTCTTAAAATTCTATTAGATAAGCCTCATAAAACTCAAATTTACTCTCTTTTTCCAGTAGTTTACACAATAGATGTGTAATTTTTGAGAAATGCGTCATAAACCTTAGATAAGAACCGGAGTTCCCAAGAAAACATAGAACACCCTTTATGGAGATTTGTAGTTGAAGTCTTTCAATTACGCCAAATTTCACCCTATCAACCTCAATATACTTGTAACGTCCTAAAACGAAATAAGGTTAACTAGATATTAGAGATTATTTCTTGAATTATTTTTGTTACAAAATGAGTTATACTAGTGTCCTTTGGCAGTGTGTAAAGTTTTGAGGTCAAACGTCCTAGAACGTCCATGACGTTCAGAAAGTGTGTCTTCGAAAGTGCTTGTGTGTCTTCATGTGTTGGAGTGAGTTTTACGTGTTCGTTTTGCTTGAAATGGATGTGGGATGTTCCTAAGACCAATATTAATTAGTATAGGGGTTTAAAATTTGGGTATGACTCCATCTAGGATCCATGAGGGGTCATAGAAGAGGACCCCAACTCGAAGACAAAAACTAGCAAAACAGTTTCCATCGACAAGACTGTCGACGACCAGTAAACCAGACAACGGCTCGTCAAACCTGGTCCGTCCTTTCTACATGAATACATGAATATTTGGGAGTTTCACACTCAAACCACTAGCCTTCATCAACCGGACGTCGATGCGTCGACAGTCCGTCGTTGAGAGGTATCTATGGGGTCTGCCAAAAGTTGTCTCCTCTGCTGCCTGCTTGGGGTGTTTTGTATAAATCCACCCTAAGTATTTTATGACAATAGGATTATAGTTTTTGGGGGTTTAAGTTATTTTAGATTAGTTTTATTCCAATACTTAGACAAGACAACTAAATTGAAATATTCAAACTCTCTCTCCAAAGAAAAATCTCTCAAAGTCACAATTGGAGTTATGTTATCCATCCTTGAACCCTCTTCCATTGAAGGAGTCGTTTCCGAAATATTTCAATAAGGGTTTTAAAACTCTATTTTCTTCTATCTTTTATTCTAAGCATGGGTATTCTTGTAAAAGTGTTTTGATGATTCAAATATGTTTCTTCAAGTATGTATTAATGATATTATTTTCAAAACCCTTATTATCTCATCTTTATGCATATTTCAAACATTTAGCTTAACAAATGGGTTAAGTGAACATGTTTGTGTAGGGTATGAAATTTGGTTTTCTTGCGTTGTTATTATGATTTAGCTACAGCCCTAAGGACCTTATTATGATAAAATATTTAGAAATTGGTTATACGTGGTTATTTCTTGGCTAAATAGTGAGTTTCTTATATTGTATAATTCCTTTTAAAAATTGGTCTACAGTGGTATGGTCCACCTTCTTGGTGGCGGTGTTTACTTGATGCATTTGGATATATGTGGTGTGTATTGTGAGTATGACATTGATGGACTAATGTGTGAAATAAAGTTCTAATGAAGGTGGTTCTTGTATTGTGTATTATGGAGCTTAAATTACATTTTGTACTTTAGTTTACGCATTAATAAAGTATATTTAGGTGAAGGATTTAAAGTGTGTGATTTGATGAATGATTGTCTAAGGCATGTATAGAAGTTAATATAACTGAAATGATTCTTATGGGCAAGGTGTTCTCACATGTACACACACATACATAAATGAATTAATGAAGTGTAGTTAAGTAAAAAGGGGAGTTGTAGGGTGAACACTCTTCGTTAGTTGACATGAAGTGTTTAGTAGCAACCCCACTACATACTAAGAGCTTTCTAAGATAGGTCTGAGGATGAATTCCTTTCATGAGTTGAGATGTGGTCTTCACTAGTTATGCTTAACCTACAGTATATAATGTTTAGAATCTGTGGGGGTTATACCTAGCACGGAGAAGATATGAAGAAGGGTTGGTTACACTTCGTTAGTTGTGATGTTTTATTCCAATGTACCTCTTGAGATGAGTACTCCTTGTTAGTATAGAATGAGATACTTAGTATAAATCTCCTTATGCATTGACTATGCGCCCGCATAGGTGTAGCTATTGGGCATGCCCTGTAAAAGCTAAGAGAATGACCTTAATATAGGTAAGTGAGTACCCCTCATCCGATAGGGGTTAATATCGATATTCCATGCCTATCTATCATTGTCTTTGTCGGTTAACCTAACTCCCACAAAAGAAATGAAAATTTTAAGAAATGTAAAAGAGTGTACTATTTTGGATAGGTAGTGGAATGGGACACTATTTATCCATTGCACTAGGCAGGCATTTTTAAAGGGGAGTCTTAGTGAGTCTTATATGAATTGATTGAACTAAGTCTCCTAAAAGAATGTACTACTTAAGGTAGTTGGTGGAATGGGATGTTATCTATCCATTGCACTAAGTAGACCTTCCGAAAGGGGAGTTTTGGTGCCAAGCCTTTTAAAAGAGTGTACTACTTAGGGTAGGTGGTTGTATGGGACGCCATCTACTCATTGCACTAAATAAGCATTACGAAAGAGAAGTCTTGGTGTGTAATTTGAGTGTTCTTCTATAGTCTTCTTATTGACTAGTGGTTCGTTCTCCTGAGGAGAGTAAGCCATATAGGGGTAGTCTTGAGGATCACTTTGGTGTGTATTGAAGGAGGTGTATGTGAATTTCCTTCCTGTCTTACCTTGGAGAGTCTTAGGATGACCTTAGTTAGGAAAACTCCTACGAAAATGAGTTTGTTTTGCCATTGGAATTACCTTGGAAGTTCACTATTTTAGAGTCAAATTGGTTCACAGTAAGTTCATAGGAGTTCACTATAAGATTTAAGTTACTTTGCTGTAACGTGCATATTGTATTTAAAATTATGGAAATCCTTCTCTATTTGTTGTATGATGTTTTTTATGATTTTTTGCTTCTATAAACATTATTGTTTTACTAATTTTTCATGAAAGCTTATTTTACTAAAATTTCCCTTTTCACATATTTTTCCATATGCCATACATAGTACATTATTTGTACTAACTCCATACTTTTCTATATTCTGTATGTATATGTTTGAAGCTTTTGGAAGATTTGAAGGTGAATCTTTGGAAATCTACTCTCTCAAGATTTGGTGTGTGCTCATATATTCGAGGACATAGTCAATGTTTTTTTAGTTTTAATATAAAGACTTATTTTGTATTGTTATTTCAATGTAAAGGGTCGTGTTCCTAAGATATTATATCGTGTCCTTAAGTTAACTTGTGATGATGAGATTATCTAAATATTTATGAAAGACTAGCTTTTATTGAATGTCATGAAAAATTTTAAATTCCGCACTACTTTTCATTCTTATGTAATGAAAGATAGTTAAAGTGCTTGTACAAGACCCCAAAGGGTCAAGTACACCCGCTCATGACCCAAGGGTTTTCTCTAACATGTAGCGGCTACTTTCTGGTCTTGACAAACTTTGTATCAGAGCATAAGTTTATGGAAAATAGTTTAGGGTCTAAAATTCGCACATGCCATAACTAGTAGTATCTTGGTCATTGGTGTGATTTGCGACACCTCCATGGACAAGAGGCTAAAAGATGATAGAAGTTTCACTTTCTTATCTATTCTAATGTCGTGCCTTAGAGTTGAGTCATATAAGGTGTCTTTTATCAACCTCTTCTCTTTGTGTTTAAAGGACATGAATAAGAGGAGATCAACCGCTAGAATGGAGGAGGGAGGTGTAGCGAATGAGAGGATCCCTCCCGGTGTTGACCAAGTTCCTATTGTTTGCCTAGAGGAAGTAAATAAGTAAGTTCCCTTTTAAGAACCTCAAGTGCCTCCGGAGCCTCAAGAGCCTCAAGTGCCCCAAGTGCCTCCTATACCTCAAGATCATTTTATTAAAAGAAATATGACTAATGTGGATTTGAGGGATGTCCTAATGAATTTCACCCAACTCATGACAGCTCAAGCTCTTGTCGTCAATAATAACTTCGTTTCCCAAGCTAATCAAGGAGGTTGACCTCAACCTAATGCTAGTACTCCCACTTCTACAATTTGGGATTTCATGAGGGTGAACCCTCCCTCATTTCATAGAACTAAAGTTGATAAATATCCACAAGGTTTCATAGATTAGGTGTTTGAAGTGGTAGATGGTATGGGTGTGACCCCTAGAGAGGAATCTTAGTTAGCCACTTACAAACTCAAAGATGTGGCTCAAGTATGGTTTGAGAAATGGAGGGGTTAGAGACCCTTAGAAAGAGGTCCGGTAGATTGGGAGGAATTTAAAGAGTCTTTCCTAGATAGGTTCTTTCCCTTAGAGTGGAGGGAGAAGAAGTTGGTTGAATTCATGAACCTTCGTCAAGGAGGAATGAGCGTGGAAGAGTACTCTCTAAAATTCACCCAACTCTCTAAGTATGCCCCAACCATGGTAGAACACTAGGGCTAGGATGAAAAATTTTGTGATGGGAGTGTCCAGCTTGGTGGAAAACGAGTGTCGTACGACAATGCTTCTTAATGATATGGATATTTCTAGGCTCATGGTGTATGCACAAAAATTGAGGAGTCCAAAACTAGGGAGATAAGGAAAGAAGGTAAGAGGCCTTGGTAAGATGATTCTAGTCACAAAAAACCTAAGAAGAGGTTTTATCTGCAATATTCTTTCATGGGAAACAAGGATGAGGCTCCAAACCAACATTCCAAAGGTGGTTGCCTCACTTTTTAGAGGACTAGGTGTGCTTCTTGTGGAAAAAAAGATATGGGTAGGTATCTTGCTGGTACATATTGTTGTTTTAGTTGTGGTAAGAAGGTCCACAAGATGAGGGACTTCCATAGAATCAAAGTAAGAGGGAAATAGGTCAATCAATCTTCACTAGATCCTAATGCTCCAAAGAAGAACCCTTCCTATGGTATGGGAGCTTGCAAGGATAATTAGTCCAGGTTGATAGTCCCGGTAAGTCTTAACTATTTATGATTGTTTTTTATGTTATGAGATATTTTTTATATAGTTTTATACTTCGTACGATCATGGTTTCTTGACGAAATTCATAAGGAATAGATTTTTGGTTTTCTAGCATGTTTGACAGTGTTACAATGATGTTCACTGTAAGAGAATTGATGTTTAAATGTGTGTAAAAGTGTTGCATATGAGTATGTACAATGTTGGAAAAGGTAATTACTCTAATACACAAGGATAGAGATAAATTTTGACTTTGTCAAGTTTTGCAAAAAGTTGCCTGTGTTGCAAGTGTTTGGAAATGTGATTTGGGGCTCATTGCTAGTTTATGCATTGATTTTAAGTGTTTTCATAATTATTGTAATGTTTATGTTTTTCTAATGGATTCCTTGATGATCTTAAAGTTTAGTGCCATTCGAGGACGAATGTTGTTCCAAGTGGGGGAGAATGTAATGCCCTAAAACGAACTTATGTTAACTAGAGCTTTTAGATTGTTTATTTAGTTAATTTTGTTATAAAATGAGTTTTATTAGTGTTTTTAGTCAGTGTGTTAAGTTTGGTTAAGTTTGGAGGTTAAACGTCCAAGAATGTCCATGACGTTCGGAAGGTGTGTCATCAAAAGTGCTTATGAGTCTTCATGTGTTATAGTGAGTTTTACGTGTTTGTTTTACTTGAAATTGATATAGGATGTTCCTAACACCTATTTGACATATTATAAGGGTTTGAAATCTACGACTCTATCTAGGACCCACGATGGGCGCTAGAAGAGGACCCCAACTCTAAGACAAAAACTGCCAAAACAGTGTCTATCGACAAGCTATTCGACGGCCAGTAGACGAGACAACGGCTCATCGACCTGGTACGTCGTTTGGAAATGAATTCCTTCAGGTTTGGTAGTTTAATACATAAACAACGATCCCTCATCAACGGAACATCGACGCATCGACGGCGTCGTTGAGAGGCATCGATGGGCGTCAGCCAAAAGCTATCTCATCGGCTGCAAGCTTGGGGTGTTTTCTGTAAATTTACCCCACATCTTTTATGACCCTATGATGATATTTTTAGGGTTTTTAAGTTATATTAGATTAGTTTTAAGTCCTTTAAATAGACAAAACCCATCACATCTAATATTCAAACTCTCTTTCTAAAGACAACTCTCTCAATGTCACCATTGGAGCTAAGACTCAAGGAGGGAAAGGAGGGATGGTTTTGACGTGTTTATTCATCAAATCATTGGGTTTTAATATATTTGAGGTATGGCATCAATCCTTGAACGCTCTTTCATTCAAGGAGTCAATTCTAAAATATTTCAAAAAGGGTTGTCAAACTCAACTTTCTGCTATATTTGATTAAAAAGAGGGGTCTTCTTGTAAAAGTGATGTGATGATTCAAAGTGTTTATTCGAGTATTAATTGATTCAAAACCCTAATGAACTCATGTTATGCATATTTCAAACTTTTAGCTCCAGAAATTGGGTTGTATGAACATGTTTATGTAGGGTATGAACTCTGGTATTCTTGTGTTGTTATTATGATTTAGCTACGGCCATAAGGACCTTATTGTGATCAAATATTGATAAATTAGTTATAGGTGGTGATTTGTTGGTTAAATAGTGAGTTTCTTATATTGTATAATTCTTATTATAAATTGCTCTTGAGTGTTATAGTCCACCGTATTGGTGGCGGTGCTTACTGGATGCATTTGAATATATTTAGTGTTTATTGTGAGTATGATTTGAAGGCCTAATCTGTTAAATAAAGTGCTAATAAAGATGGTTCTTGTATTGTGTATTGTGTATCTTAAATTACATGTTGTGCTTAGAATATGCCTAAAAGAACTATATGACTATGTGAAACATATAAAGTGTGTGATATGATGAATGAAGGTCTAAACCATGTATAGAGATCATATGAATGAAATGATTCTCATGTGCAAGGCGTGCTCACATTTACACACACACACACACTTAAATCAATGAATGAAGCCAAGTTAAGTAAAAAGGGGAGTTTTCGGGTGAAGACGCTTCGTGAGTTGAGATGAAGTGCTTAGTAGAAACGCCACTACAACCTAAGAGATTTCTAACATAGGTGGGTGGATGAATTCCCTTTGTGAGTTGAGATGTGGTGTTCATAGTTAACCTTAACCTTTAGTATTTAAAATTTATAATCCGTGAGGGTTATGCATAGAACCGAGAGGATATAATGAAGGGGTGGTTACACTTCGTTAGTTGAGATGTTGTATCCCAATCTACCTCATAAGATGAGTACTCCTCGTTAGTAGAAAATAAGTTACGTAGTAACAATCTCCTTATAACTTAACTATGAGCCTACATAGGTGTAGCTATCGGGCAAGCCATGTAAGAGTTAAGAGAATGATCTTACTCTAGGCATGTGAGGATCTCTCATCCGATAGGGGTTAATATCAGGATTTCATGCCTAACTCTCATGGTCTATGACGGTTAACCTAACTCCCACAAAATAAATAAAAATGCTAAGTCTTCTAAAATAGTATACTATTTAGGATAGGTAGTGGAATGGACGCTTTTTATCCATTGCACTTGGTAGGCATTCCGAAAGGGGAGTCCTTGTGAGTCTTATATGAATTGAATGAACTAAGTCACCTAAAAGAACGTACTAGTTAGTATAGGTGGTGGAATGGTCCACTATCTATCCATTGGACTAAGTATACCTTACGAAAGGGGAGTCTTGGTGCCAAGCCTGCAAAAAGAGTGTACTACTTATTGTAGGTGGTGGTATGGAACGCCATGTGCTCATTGCAATATGTAGGCATTCCAAAAGAGAAGTCCTAGTGTCTTATTTGAGTGTTCTTCTATTGTCTTGTTATTGAGTGGTGGTTTGTTCTACCGAGGTGAGTAATCAAAATATGGGTAGTCTTGAGGATCACTGTTGTGTGTATTGAAGGAGGTGTACGTGAACTTTTTTGATGTCTTACCTTGGTGAGTCTTATGATTACGTTAGTTAAGGAAAATCCTACGGAAATGAATTCACTTCCTATGATTGGCATTACCTTGGAAGTTCATTCTTTTGGAGTCAATTTGGTTCACTATAAGATCAGAGGAGTTCACTATACGATATGGGTTACTCTACTGTACAGTGCATCTTTTGGTTAAAATTATGGAAATCATTCTCTAAAGTGTTAAATGATGTTTCTTATGTTGTTTTTCTTATATAAACATCAGTGTTTAAATTATTTTTCATGAAAGCTTATTTTACTAAAATGTCCCTTTTCACATGTTTTTGCATATGCCATACTTAGTACATTATTTATACAAACCCCATATTTTTCTATACTCTATGAGTATAGTTTGGAAGCTCTTGTAAGATTTGAAGGTGAAGCTTTGGTAATCTACTCTCTCATGATTTGGTATGTCCTCATATATTCGAGGACATAGTTTCTTTTTTTCTTAGTTTTATTATTAAGACTTATTATGTATTTCTTTCTATGTAAATGGTCGTGTCCCTAAGATATTATATCGTGTCCTTAAGTTGGATTGTGATGATGATATTCTCTGAATATTTATGATTGACTAGCTTTTATTAAATGTTGTGAAAAGTTTTAAATTTCTCACTACTTTTCATGTCTTATGTAATGAACCATAGTTAAAGCTCTTGTACAAGACCCCAAAGGGTCAAGTACGTCCGCGCATGACCAAGGGTTTTCCCTAACTTTTAGGTAGTCCTTTTTGGTGATCACAACACTTTCCCGAGATCTAATGACCCAATACGATACCTTCTTTTACCATGAAATTACACTTTTCCCAATGTAGCACCAAATTGCAATCTTCACATCTTTTGAGTACCTCGGCTAGATGGTACAAAAGACAATTAATGGATTCTCCTACCACCGAGAAATCACCCATGAACACCTCTATAGTGTCGTCCACCATTTCGTAGAATATCGACACATACAACGCTAGTAGGTGGCCGGTCCATTACATAAACAAAATGACATCCTCTTGAATGCAGAAGTCCCATAAGGGCAAGTCTATCCAACATCTGATTCATAAATGACATAGGAAAATGGTCCTTTTGTGTCCAAGAATTCAACTTTTGGTAGTCCATGAAAACTCTCTATCCGATCACGGTACGCATTGGTAGAAGCTCATTTCTAACATTGGGAACCACGGGCATACCTGTCTTTTTAGGCACACATTGAAGAGGACACACCTAGCTACTTTTTACAATAGGGTAAATGACACCGATATCTAACCACTTGATGATATCCTTTTTCACTACCTTCTACGTAGGTGGATTAAACCTTTTTAGATACTGAATACTAGGTTTTTGATCTACAATGAGTTGGATTTTATGAGAAAAAATATCGCGAGGTATCCCAATAATATCTACAATAGTTCATCCAATAGCTCTTTTGAAATTCTTAAACACACTTACCAAGCTTTTACTTGTCTCCCATTCAAATCTCCCGCCATGAAAACCAATAGTGTCTCATTTCTGCCTCAGAATACGTACCTAAAATGTGGTGGTAAATCCTTAAACTCTATTTTTGGTGCTTTCTCAATGGATGTCCTTGCAGATGGGGATTCATGATTCTTTTTGTCTAATCCAACTCAGTTTTGAATGATGATCAAATATCTCCAATGCAGCCACCCATTCATCATAATCTTCGATATTCTCACTCTCGAAGTACATCATAACTACTTCTAGTGACTCAAAACCAAACCTTTCTTCAATTTCGACCTCAGACACACTTTCGACTTTACACATTATCTCGAACACTAATTGGACTTCACCACTTTGTTTCATGGACCTGCAAATATTGAATGTAGCATCTTCATTATTTAGCTTAAACTTCATCTCTCCATTTTCCATATAAATTGAAGCTCGCCCATTAGCAAGGAATGTTCTCCTATGAATGACGGGAACCTCAAAATCATCCTCGGAACCGAGAATCATAAAATCAATTGGAAAGATGAATGTGTCGACTTTCACTGAAATATTGTGGAGGACATCGATTGGCTTCTTTACAGTGCTATCGGCTAGCAGTAGCCGCATTGCATAGAGATTGGGGATTAACCAAACCTTGTTTCTTATAAATAAACAAGGCCATGAGGTTTATACTAGCACCATGATCACACAATGCCTTCGCAAAGTTTAACAACACGATAATACATGGATTAGTAAAGGCACCAGGATCCTCCTTATCATTCCCCAAAGACCATGCAACACTAAAACTTCAGTGTTGCAACCTATCATAATCTATAACTGTCACTGCCCTCTTCTTCGTCACCAAGTCTTTCATGAATTTTTCATACACTCACATTTCCTCTAAAACTTCTTCCTAAGGGACATTGATGGAAAGTTGTCTGAACATATACATAAACATGTGGTATTTACCTTCTTCAGTTTTCTTTACTAATCTCTATGGGAATAGAAGTGGAGGTCTAGGTTTAGGAACAACTCTCTTAGTTACTTATGCTTGCTTCTTTATCGCATTATTTGAATCTCCACTAACCTCTGTCACCTCATTCTCTTCTCTTGTATCAATCTCCACCCCAGATGTCATAGGTGGATCAATTTTTTTCTTACCCTCCTCAAGTAGTGATCGTCACACAATGCCCATCATTCTTCAGATTTGTGATGGTGTTGCTCGAAAGGGTGCATCGTTTCCTTAGGTTCAAAGTGGTAGACAACTTATTCATCTGTAGCTCAAGATGCTTGATCGACTCTGTGTAACCATCAACTTTCTGCCCAATGACGGATAAGTCATTTCTCATCTCTTTCACATTCTCATCAGTCAAGTCAAACCTTCTTATCATCTTCTGCATCGTATTTTCAACACGCACCAGGTTACATCCAACTCGCTAGGAGGAAATTCTCTATTTTGAGGAGGAACACAAGGTCCTATACAATTGTTTATATTGCAATAGTTGTTCCGATTGTAATTTTTGTCACGATAGTAGTTCCATTGCAGACATATTGGCCTTCTCAATTGTAATTTCCATAGTTACGACCTTGGTTTCCGACCTTGGTTTACTTGAACTTGGCACTAATTTTCCGTGTTAGTTCCTCGGGAGTTTTGTTGGAAACACTTCTGATAATTCAGTCTATACATATCATGTTCATGATAATACTCCTCCACCAGTGGTGGAGGTCTCATCAAATAGTTCACTTTATTCACCTTCTCTGCCCATCCAGCAACATGTTGTAGCACCAACCCTAGCTCGGTTCTCATCTTTGCCATCTCTTTTAAAATATTATCAGTTACCAGGTTGTTTGTAGCTTGATCATCGACGGAGTTTCTCCTAGTGTTCGACTTTTATTGCTCCAAGATTTGTTGTAGGGAGAAATCTTCTCTATTATCTCTGTGATCTGTGCCATGAACATTCGCCATACGTCCCTCCTGTAATAGTATTAAGCACTTCCTTGCAGTTATCATCTTGCCCTCGATAAAAGTACTCTTTCAGTGACTCATCATCAATACGGTAATTTGGGACATCTCTCATGAAGGCAGTGAATCTATCCTAAAATTACTCATAGACTCTAAAGATGGTGTTACAAATTTATTGAACTTGTCCTTCTTGTTCAGCTTTTTTGAAACTGGAAAGAATCTTGCTAGAAATGTGTTTGTAAACTAATCCCATGTAAAGATAAATTTGTAGGGGAGATAATTGAACTATATTACACAATCTCCGATTAATGATAGAGGGAACACCCTTAACCTAATGACATTCATATCCTAATTTGGTCTCTTTATGCAATTTTTGTAGAAACAATTTAGCTTCACTATGTGAACATGTGGATCATCCACTGGGAAACGCGCAAATAAACCTCTTGCTGTAAGCATCAGCTTCAAGTTATTGGTTATGGCAAACGTATTACCTAAAGGTAGAGGTGGTACGACTAGAGATCTATCATACTCAGCGATATTCATGTTGACCCTTCCATTATTATTCAGACATGCTCCTTGAGGGTCTTGAGACTATAGTGCATCTCCCACTCTGTTATTAGGTGGAACCTGAATGTTCTCATTGACATCTCGTATTGAAACCCTACTCCATCAACTAATCCCTCTCAAATCAAAAAAATTAGGACTCCTTGATTATTCATTCTATGCAAGGTTTTGTCGAATTCTGGATATAAGGAGTGAGTGGTTCTCTCTGCTTCGTGTTCTTGGCATAAACTAGATTAAGAACCTCAGATATACAAAAAGAAAAGAAAAAGTAAAATTAGGCAATATTTGACTAATGTTCCACAATGATGTCAAACTTAATCTAAAAGCCTTATTCCCCTAGAGCGGCGCCCAAATTTGATACGCTCAAGTTACATCTCTCAAAATAAGTATAAGCGATTGTTATCAAGTAAAGAACCCAACTTGTAGGTTTAGGTCGATTCCACGAGGAATGTGTTTTAGGAATAAGTTTAACCAATGATCATATCTGATTAGTCAAGGTATTTCCAAAATAAGTAAATAAAAAGAGGGGGTTCGTGAAACAAATTCCTTCAATTATGTGATTAGGTTATATGTGTTACCCACAAGCTCATAACACATTAATCCTAGTAATAGCAATCCCTTTCTAGCGTATTACATTCAAATTGATAAGTCATGTATATCTAAATATTCGGTCTAGCATATAGTGAATTTCACCAGTACTTTGTCTGGCTAGGTGTGTATAATTTACGAACCTTAACTTTATCTCATATTAGATGTCGCATCGATGTATGGCTTATTTTTAAGCCTCACACCACTCGACACTAGACAATTAGATAGTATCACACTAAATCTATGTAGATAATTCTTTTCTTATTAACTACATTCTTGGTCAGGCAAGTAGCAACAAGGCAAGTTCTAATGCATGCACTAGTTAAAAATACTTCTAAACAAAAGAATTATCAATGCATGCAATCTATTCAAATATTACTTAATTACTATTAATATGTTGTTAATTCCTCATTCTTCCCACAAACCTAGTTGATGATTTAGTTACCCATTCTAGCAAGAAAATAATTCATGTTTTTAGAGGATGAAATCATGTACTTATGTAATAAGAATGATTAACCCAGAAGTGAACTTGAATTGCAAAACAGGAATCTTCAAAACAACCTTAGAAAATTAACAATTACTAAAGTTGCAAGTTAATTTCCAAAGACAAGAACTTACAACAATTTAATAGTATCAAAACCCCCAAAAAATGATGCTTACATTGCCTATATATAGAAAACATATCCTACCTTAAAAAGGGGAAAAATAAGTAAATAAACTTTAGGACACATTTTTATTCTAAAGTGTTGACCTACGATCCGTAGGTCCTTTCCGTGGCTCCATACTTAGCCAATTTTGCATCTTCAAAAATCTAAACTTCTCAGTCAGCTTCTACGGTCCAACAGTACGTACCGTCATTTAGGCGACTCTCCATAAGAGCCTCCGTTACTCTATACTTAGAATATTTCAGCATGATGCGCAAAATTCACTTCTCAGATTACCTTTATGGAGCTGTAGTACGAATTATAAGTCATCCGAAGGTCCGTAAGTCACCCTCGTGGTTCCACAATTAGTATTATATCCCTGAGCTTCCATACTGCCTTGGCTGATCCTCCCAAGATAATCACTTATGGGCCTTAACTCGTTCCACTGCCTGTACATGCCTCAGTAGCTAACTTTTTTATGCAATATCTACATCTATCTCTTTAAATCTCCACACCTATGTTTGTTTCATGAAATCACAACAAAACACATAAAAATAAAACAAAATGACCCTCAAGGATGGACAAGTCATTAGTGAAAATAATAAATAGTACCATACACTTATGGTACATCAATCCTCCTACTAGTCTTGCACACAATGTATTCCCATCAAAACCTGCAAACGGTCCTCCTCCCAGTGTATAAAAATACAAAAAACTAAGATATTGTGGACCATTAACGAAGAGAAGAGGTTGTGTAATTATAGGGTAATAGATAGTTACTTGGAAATTATGAGCTTCGTATGGTCTCACAAACATCAAATCATCACGAAGCCCTATAACCCTTATATTCCCAATTGGGCTCGTAAGTTCTACACTACTTATAGAGCATTAGTGCCTCAATGAAAGAGCGGGACGACCGATTCAAACCAGTAGACTATGAGGTTTTCAAGGGCAAAAATGTGAAGTGTGATAATGATGCTATCAGCGCAATTCTACGATGTTAAAAATAAATTAAAGAAAACCTTCAGTACATGACTAGGACAAAAACATTGGAGAATATAAAAAAGTTGTTTGCCCCTCTGTATCTAACAGTACTCCTAGATGGATCAAGGTTGGATCACCCTTTATAAATAATACCACAATGTAGTAGTGAGGTATTGGTTTGGAATCATAAGCAGTACCATCATGCCAATCCCAAATGAGTCGATATTTTGCCACGTGAAAGCATCCTATCTTGTTTGCTTTATTAATGGCACAAGTGTAACAATTAGAAAGTCCATGACCTAAGATAGAGCCTCACATGATGAAATAAACCTTAAAACACTTTATCTATGTCTAAAATAATGTTTATCACCCATTCAGGAAATTTTATAGTTAAGATGTCAAGAAACGTCCAAGACGTCCGGAATCTAGTGTAATTGAACTAGTAAAACGTATTTGGGTTGGTAAAGGTTAAGAGGTGTTGTATAAAGTATAAAACTTGTAAATTTACATTAAATAGGTAAAACCATGTATATAGGATTGAAACGTACAGGTCCAACCCCCCAAGGGTCTCCCTAGGGGTCCACAAAAGGACGTCAAACTTCTCCAAGCAAGCTTCCGAAGAAGCAACCAAAATGCATAGAGGAAATGTGTCCGCGTCGCTTACTTTGTGGGTATATGGTCAAAAGTCAAATCTACATTGTGGTCATGTACCGGGCTCTATTGTCTCAAAAAATAATTTACAAAATCTTGCGGGAGCAGCCCTGCGTCGCGGACCTATTCCTCGACAAAAATCTGAAATTTGGAATTCAAGTTTGACTTCATTTAAGGATCAACATAAGTGAGGCATCTCTTGTGTTATTATATGGGGGGCCTATATATTGACTTTCAATTAGTTTTTCTTACATTTAGTCACTCAAATTAAATTCCCAACTCATAAACCAAAATCTCTCAACTCTCTCTACTTTATCTCTCTAGTCAACCTTCATTGAAGGAAGAAGAAAGCTTTAATAAGAAGAGCATGAGGTATGGGTTCTTCACTCTGTGGATACTTTCCAAAGAGATCCTCTAAAAGATTATTTCTAAATCACCGAATTCTTAGGGTTTTCTTTTAAAAATGGGTTTTCTTCTAAAAATGAAATTGATGGTTGATTATGACTAATTGTGATTACCCATGGATAATTAAGTACATATTGTTGAGTAATTGATGTAAATTAAGGGAATTTTGTGTGGATCATGTCACTTCCCCAATTTTCCAGAGTTTTGGGTCTTGATTATGAATTGATCGAAATTGATGAATACATTTATTGTTTAACTGTTTTTGTCTATTCTAATTCATTCGAAAACAACCTATGGTAATATATTGTTGGGATTAGATCTATTTCTTTAAGAATTATTGATGAACCCTATTCCCTAACCCTAGGTTATGAATTTATGATTGAATTGGTTAGTGATGATTCAACTGACTTAGTTCTTATGTTAATTACTATTGTGTGATGTTATTATGTCATGACCGGAATCTAAACCCTAGACGAGAGCGACGTCATCGATCTTTATGAGGTCGCAAACAAGCCTCCATACGTCATTCTTACTTCATATAGGTTTATTTTAGTAGAAAATTTGATTTTTTATTTTCATATTTCATGCTAAACATTTTAAATTTAACATCATAGGCATTCACAAATCAACCATCTAATATAGAGATAATCAAATGAAAAAAACATTTCATAGTTGCATTAAACGTACTCTGGCCAAAAAGGCCACAATACAAAGTCTGAACAAAAGTTGAAAGAAACACTGGTGGAACATGCTCCACTAGCTATAGCCTACCAAGTCCAAGTGAAAGCTCCACGTTTGGATAGCTGCAACGTCAACCTGTAAGTTCTAGCGTCAACCTGTGCTTGCACCAAAATTGTAAAATTGTATGGGATTAGTACAGACTTGTACTAAGTATGGGTATATGCAAGAACACACCAAGGACATGCATGAGTAAGAACATCCCTTTCCTAACAACATGATTATGGAAAGTCAAGTCAGTGGATTTGCAAAAATGGGATTAGGAAAGTTAATGAGCTTCCCAAATTTCGATTGGGAAAGTTATGCATTTAGAGTAACATGCATCATCATACTTATCATGTTTCACCCAACATATAACATCTTACACATAGCACACATTGCATATAGCACATAACATCTTTCATATCATTCATTCATATGCCATGAGACCTTGGTCATGGACTTGACATTAAGACTTCCCAAAATGAGGGCTCAACATTTGGGACTTCAACTAGGGAGCCTTCTTTAGCAAACACAGAGTCTACTTTATTGTGGATCCAAGATCAAGCCCCAACGCCTTTATTTTGTTTTAATTTCTTTTCTTTACATTTTCACTTTCTTGGCTAAGGGGTTGTGGGATCGAACCCCCACAACCCCTTTTTATTTTAATTTTTTTTCCATGGCTTCTTCGAATTGACCATGAGATTGTGGGATCGAACCCCCACATCCTCACTTTATTTTTCATTTAACTCTCCTTTTCTGCCTAGAGGTCGTGGGTTCGATTCCCAACCTCACACTTATTTTCTTTTCATTTATCCTTAAGCTTGACAGAGAGGTTGTGGGTTTGAATCCCACTCCTGTCATTTCTTATATTTATACTTTATTTTCCAGCAAAGATTATGGTTCGAATCCCCTTTACCACATTCCTTTTCACTTCTTTATTTCGATGGTTTTTAACATGGTGAGGTCAAGGGTTCAATCCTCCATGACCTCACTTGTTTTAATTCATTTTTCACAATATCTTGAATCCTCTTAACTTGACCGAAACTTATCATTTGAAAAAAATTTGTATTTTTTCTTCAACATCTTTTCATCAAGTTACACATTAGTTCTTAGCGAATTTCATAGTTCATTTAAAACGTTTTAGGTGCATTTTCATGGATTCGATTAGCAAAGAGTTTCTCACTCAATTCATCCACATTACGCTTCAAACGAACATCACAATTTACATAAGTTTGTGCACATAAAATAACAACCATAACATTACAATTTTTTAGCCTTAACCCGAGAACACCTAGTCACGATCACATTTTCGCACACACATGCACATAATTTCGGAACACATAGGTTGTCATTCATACAATTTCAAAAGAACATACATGAACATATTCATCACGAAAATGCAACACATTCCTAGTATCTACCTAAAAACATATCCAACCTACGAATCATTGGCAGCTAATGACAGGGACATGCAACGGGGAAACAACCCTTGTTTCCGGATGGAATATACTGAATCTTAAGGGGTCTCTTGGGAAAGAGACTAAGAGAGAACAGAACCCATAACTTTTTGACGTTCAAACCTGGACTTGATGCCCAAAAACTTCTCCGAACGCACGTCCAACACCAAAAGTTCAACACCCCACTTGACGGAAAACCATCCTTTGCCTACGTGATTGATGAGCATTTGTTTTTTTTATATTTTCGTGTGACTTCTTAAAGTGTGAAGAACCTTTGTAAATTTTCTATTCTTGAAAGTTATTTAGCAGAGAGAAATGTGAATTGTAGATGAGAGATTGAACATGAAAGTGAGATAGACGTGAGAGAGTGAGACTTTTGTTAGGCTTAGGAGTCTAGTTGAGGACTTAGTCAAATAAGGTTTTGACTAAATGATAAAAATATGATTTCCCTTTTATTTAAAATCATCTAATAAATAATAAATATTAATTAATAACATTAATTTACAAACTGAAATTAAAAAAAAATAATTCATTGCTTCCATCTAGGTTCGAAACCGGGTGGAGCATGACTTCACTCTAAGAGCCAATTTTCGGCCCTCTCTCCCCAAAATATCCCTCCACCTTATTAATTAAATAATTAATTATATATTTTGGGTAATTATGATACTACCCTTATCCTTGAAAAAGACCATTTTACCCCTAGACCCTCCAAAGTTAACATTTCCCTTTTTAAGTCTGATAAAGACTGATTCGGGTAAATTTTAATATTCGGGAGTCCTAAATGGATGGAACCAACCTTTTGTAGCTCAACTAACTCCCCAAGGTAGTTGGCTTGTCTGTTGTAAGGGTTCATAGGTCTGGTTCTATGCGCATCAACCCATGTGAACCCGTTATAATCATAGGCATTCTAGACACATTAAGCATTACTTAGCATATTCGTTTTTAGGTTTGCTACATATTACACCTATTATTGGATGAAAATTTTTTGGCTTATTATAAGAACATGGATGATGAATTTGGAAGGAGATTTTGTAATTCTTTATGATCTTAAACTTTTACTTCAAATATGATGGCTTGTACGTGGTGATAAAGTTCAATTTAAGTAAATCTTGTGGTTGGATTAAGTAGGTGTGGTACGATAAACAAATTGAAATGTCTTCATTATGTGTTTGTGAGATTATGCTTAAACTTCTAAGATAAAAGGTTGGTTATGAATTTCTTATGTGCCTTATAATGACATAATGATGATAATGTGCAAATCTCACATATGAGGGTTTTATGAAAGGATGTTCTCATGCAATTCCTATTGAGCTAATGACTATGACTTTAAAAGGAGTAGACTCCTATGATCTAAAGTAAGATTTGATTTTAAATAAAGACATTTCAAAAGGAACTTTAGCTTAGCAATGAGTGAACTAGTAGTGAATATGGTCTCTTCCGAAGTAGGAAAGGTAGGTTCACTATTGTACTCATGAGTTTGGAGACTATAATGCATGTTGCATAAAGAATGTACCAGATACATCTCCTAGTTCTTGAATTATGTTTCCCCAATAGGAATACTAGCTAGTGCATCCACCTAGATGCTATGTTCATGTATTAGTACTACTTTGTCAAGTAGTCCACCTTCTTTTAGTGTAGGGTTCCATGACACCGTATTCCACATTAGCTCATGTGTTCTATGTCGGTTAACACAATATGTTCGCGAAAGTAAAATGAATTGATTAAATTAAAATTGACCTTGATTTGGATGACTTGAAGGGTCTACTTAAGATAGGTAGGGGTATGAGACACTACTTAGACATTGCACAAGTTAACTCTAAAAGTAGTCTAGGAGTTGGTCTTATGAATTATTAAATGTTCACTTTTATATGGTGATACTCTTATATGATGTTGACTATGTGAAAGAAAATTCTTTTGGTGCAAATTGATATATGTGGTAACCACTACTTATGAGAATGTGTTGTATGAAGCACAATATTACTTATTGTGATGACTCTCAAAATGAAATAAGGTTGATAGAGCCTCACATGTGTCAAAAAAGAGTTAATAACATGTTAATAAAGTGTTTTACATCTTCTATAATTTATTTGAAAAGCCAAACATCCAAGAACGTCTGAGACATTCGAATGTTTTTCTTTAGACGTGCTAGTGTGTCTTTTTATGTTTTCCTTGTTTGTGCCTTTTGTTTGAAGTCCAAGAACCTTAGGGGTTACCCTAGAATCTTAATAGACATGTTAAGGGTCAAAACGTCCTGGTACAACTCCCTGAGAACCACCCTAAGGTCCCCGAAGGAGGACCCAAATGTCGAACAAGGAGGCAATCCAAAGCAGCGTGCAACAGAAAGACATGGAAACCATCCTCGCGTCGAGCTCCTAGCACGGAGTGTGACTATACGACGCGCGCCCAACAATATGCTCACTTCCTCAAAAATTAATTGGGGAAAAATCAAAGCATGCCTCCGCGACGCGCAGCGACTACCCAGATTTGGTTGTGTCGCTTGAAGGTCCATTTGACATGTCTTAATGTCCCAATAATTATTTGGGTGGTTTCCTAATTTTAGGAGTTGGTTATAAAAAGTTTTTAGGACATATTTAACCCTTTTCACAGGTCAAAACCACAACACCGATTAAGAAATCAAAATCCCCAAAACTCTCTTCTCTTCCAAAAAAAAACAAACCAAAACATCCATTGAAGACCAAGCTCAAGAATAAACTATGGAGGAGGATCCTTGGAGATCTCTTATCAGGTATTCATGGGATTTATAATGTAAAAGGTATGGTAATCATTCATCCCTAGATAACCATTCATCTATGTAGTCCTTTCAAACATTTTTCAAACATGATTCAAGTCAAAAATCCTATTTTTCAATCTAGTCATGGGTTCATTCTCAAATTGATTTCCAAAGCATTATAATGATGAATATTTGTATAGCTACTGATTTTATGATGAATTTCTATCCAATTTTTTGAATAACCCATGATCCTCTAATTTCTCATAGTTAGCCTATAATGTGGGTCTTGTGATCTTGATCTCATGTTTATATAATTGTGATTATATTGTATTGAATTTATTACTGCTATTACTATCTATCGAAATTGAATATTAGTTGTGGAGGAATGATCAATGATGATCATAGCTTATAGATTTTGTAAGTTGACCTATTTCCTCTAATTATCTTACAATGTATATTGAATTGTGTTGATTTGTATGGTCCACTTTAGATGAAGGATAAATTGATATGATTATTTCCATGTTTAGGAAGTTGATGGATGTAGCCTTGATTCTAATATCATGTCTAAGCGAATGGATGTCATATGAAGTATATGTATAATCTGCCACACTAGTTATATGACCTAGGTGTGGAGATGATGTTATATGCATGATGAAGATATGTAGCATGACCCAAACCTATGAAATCTCTAAATGAACGTGTGATCAAATTATGCTAGGAGTCTTCTGTTCTAATATTGAATATATTCTTTTCTCCAATGATGTAATGTGAGTATGTATAGTCTATTATCCATAATAATCTATATGTGTCTATTACTTGAGACTTGAGTAATGTTGTACATGTGTTGTGATCTTTTAGACGGTGGCTTCCTCAATGGTATGTGTTAAGCTATTATGTGATCATGTTTACCAATGTACACACACACACACTTCATGCATAACTATGATTAGGATAGATTTATGATGACTAAGGAAAGGTTAGTTCTCCTATGCATAATTACCTATTTCTATGAAGGTAGATCACACATATATGTACACGTACACACATGCATGTATTAATGAAGTATGTTAATGGTAGTCTAATGAATAAGTCAGTCTCTTGAAAGGTATTATTCAATTTTACTCTAAACTAGACTATAGTGTGAACATGATACGAATATGTGAAAGGATATTCTCACATAATGTAGGTTCTATGATTAAAGGGAATTCTAATCTTAGAATCCTTTAAGCTATATGATGTATGAACGATCAAGATCATAAAGTCTTCTTAATGAATTAATGCATTAAAGGCTTTAATATATTAAAAAGGATGTTAGAGCCTAGCACCGAGTGAACATGAAAAATGAGATTGGGAGGTTCAGGTTAATAAGTCCATCTTCACACAAACAGAACCTTCACGTTCAGCATGTCATGGTTCTCAACCTAGATGATGTGTCATGAGATGGAAACATCCACATTAGTAGGTCAAGGTTTCTAGAAGCAAACTTCATGTTCCATAACTGAATGACCCGTAGGTTATCACTTCTGCATACCACTGATATAGCTATGTACGATTGGTTACACCTTAGGCAACTGTTAAAACACTCTTTTTGGCGTGGGAGTAGACCACCGGATTCCATGTAGCATACATAGTCTATATTAGTTATGTCTATGTCAAAAAAAATGAGAAATGAACTAAGATAAGGTTGTGGACTCTAATCGCAACTCCTTCAGAGAATTACTTAGTATAGATAGGATTAAGTCCCCTACCTATGCATTGCACGAGTGAAGTTCAAGAAAGGATAAGATTAGTACATGTATAAAAGTAAGATTTATGGGAAGTTATCTATGAATGGTTGAAATGCATGGTTAAGTAACTTTGTTACGATGAAGACTTGAATATGCGTATGTGTTTGTGTGTGAGTTACAATTATGGCTTCTAAATGGGTATACTTAGTATATATGGGCATAGAGGACTCCATGTGTACATTGCACAAGAAAGCTTTTGAAGGGGTTAAGAGGGTGGTTTACCGATGATATGAACTAAATATATTATTAGTAAGGTTGTAGTAAAGCAAAGAGTCCTTATATTGTGCTATAAAGTATATGACCTATGTGAAGTTGTGAATGAAAGTGTTATGGATTTTTAAGTATGTTATGGGTAGTCTAGAGTAACTTCTTGCGTACACTTGGTTGAACTAGTATTATGGGATGCTAACTACAGATTGAACTAGTGTAACATATGAGTTGTCTTAGGCGATGGTCCCGATGTGAAGTTTATGTCTATTAGGTGTTTAAGACTTACGAATACATATGTGGTTGTGTTATGAATGATATTATGGAAGGCTATTATAAGGTGACCTCAAGGTGATACATTGTACTAAGTAAATTTGAGGGTTGCTTAAGGAAAGAGGTAATATAAAAGAGAGTTAATGTATTGTATGTATTAAATTTTCCTCAATGTATGATAAATGGCTTTATGTGCTATTATGAGTAGTTTCCATGTCTATATGATGCATGTGAACTATATTGAGATTATGTGCATATGTTCATGAAGTTTACTAGAAAGAAATGTTGCATGATTTCAAATGAAATGTACACTTTAAATGCATGTTTTTTGATGGTTGTCATACTTCGAGTATTCTTGTACCAACACCATTCTTATTCATCTTTTTATATAAAGAGTAGGTGTTCATGGCTAGAGGATGTCTCCTGAGTTAACATCTTGGATAGATCTGCAAAGGTCAAGTAAAGGAGCCCTTATGATTCAAGGGTTGTCTATGTCAATATGTTCTTTGAGTTTATGTAATAGCTTAGACTTATATTTATGTTGTTAAGGGCCGTATTCTTATTCTATTCTATTGAGTTGTGTCTTAAGATGACAAATAGACTTAGACTCTAACTATGTATATGATTTATATATATATATATA
>NC_028641.1:56608848-56645305 GCF_001406875.1 Solanum pennellii
ACATCATTTGTTAATGTACTTTTAACTTTTTCTTATACTTTTATTTATCCTCATTTATTTTTGAGTTAATATCTCAGATGGTCACTCAACTCTGACTAGTTTACTTAGAAAGTCACTCAACTTTTCCATGGAATTCTACATATATATATATATATATATATATATATATATATATATAGATATATATATTTTCTCTACTTGGAGGATTACATAGACCTCTACATACACATAATATATATTCATATCAAGTATACACAAACCCTTCATATAGGAGGGTTACATAGCCTTCTACTTTTATTGCACATACATATATAAGAGTATGGAATAAATTCTCAATGACTGTGTCAGATCATACCATCTATGAGAATACCACAATGTGGGCATAGCCCTTACATCAATTAAACAAGACAATATATAGGTTGTACAAAAGTACAATATTCAAATAACAAGGAAAGGAATTATACAGTCAATAAGCTCATAATAAAATTCAAATCTAAATGATGGTATTGCCCTCGAGAGTTGAGGACCTACCCTACTTTGATGAAAGGAAGAATCCAAGCCTTCAACAATGAAGCCTCCCAAAACTTCTTCAACGATCGGAACCTAAAATGTTTGAGGAAAAAGGGAAGAAAATGGGGTTAGTACTCCGCATGTAGTATGTATGACACCAAAACATATCATAAAGGGACATTTACTTGAATCATGCAATGTTACCCCTTTAAAGACTTATGCACAACCAATAGTTAAGGAAGTCAAATGTATATCATCATGCGTGAACTCATAATCTCATATACTCTATCGCCAAGTAATATCATCCAAAGCATGAATGAGAGTTATCACATAAATAGCAAAGTCATGCAACAAATTATAAATTCTCATAGAGTCAACAAGTGCAATGACCAAGTAAATACTATAACACTACATAATAATGTCACCCAATAAGAACTATAATTAGTATCATACTTCACACAATATAACCTCATATATAAATTCATATATTTAGTAACTAAAACCATTTGCATGCATAGCCATCATAATCGCCGTATAAAAACATTTAAAACATCCATAAACACAATATTAACATCCATAATCTCCCATCAAGGCAAACTAGTGCAAGGAATAGGTAGAGTCCCATACCCCTACGTAATCTAAGTCAATCCCCTCAGGTCACTTTAGTTAGTCCATACTTCATTTTTTCATTTTAGTTTTGGAAACACTCACTTTAACCGACATAGACCACATCAGTTAAATGTGGAAGCTGTTGTCATAAGACATTACACCGATGGAAGGTGGTCTACCGGACAAGGTAAAAACTAATATAAATATAGCATTCTAGGTCGATCCACTAGCTAGTATCCAATGGTGGCAACATAGTTTAAGGAACTAAGAGATAGGTATTCCCTCAACATACCATTTAGTAATTGAGGCCTCCCCTTATGAGAATCATTGGATGAGTATCCCTCAAAGGGGAGTCAACATCACTTATACACCTATAGGGTAACACTTCCTCTATGGAAAGCCATCACCTCCCATTTTCAAGTTCACTTGGTGCTAAGCTAAGTCACTTTATTGTAATGTATTTAAGCCTTTAATAGTCAATCATAACTTAATTTAGGACACAAGGTTTACCCTTGTATAATCATCATCATCAATAGCTCAATAAGAATTGTATGAGTATAAATCCTTTTACCATAATTAATATAAGTGAGGTTAACACTTCAGTATTTTATAACATATTAAGGCATATTGACAGTTTTCACCATCCTTATAGCACATACACCTTATTCAACCTCACCCTATAGTCAAGACATTTCAATTCAACATCATACCACACTAAAGTCCTACTACAAGGCATACTCAAAAATATAATATAATGACTTAACAACAATTAATCTCAATTGGAAGTAATGATAGAGATTTGAAGACTTACCAAGCCTTCCTCATAGTCTATCATCAAGGTCTTACCATCAACCCCTAACTCAACCCAATTTGGGGAGTAACATCATCACACAATGATAATCAATAAAATTACAAGACCAATTGCATCTCTATAACACAACTCATCTTTAGATCACAACTTGAGACAAGGTACATAAACTAATTTAACATTATAATTATACCAAAATTAAATCTCAAGAACTACAATAATATGCCTGTAATTCATCATAATTTAATCATAATAGCACCATACGATAGTAATCTAATCAACAACGAACTCAACTTAATGATCACAATACAATATAGGTCAAGATCTCTACCTAGGGTTAGGGATAGAGGATCATATTCTTCAATTTAGACCAAACAATCAACAATTACCATTAACAAGTTGAATTACATGTTAATCTACCTAATATAACCCTTTGAATTCATTTATAACTCAATCCATAACTTCAAATTCGTAATTGAGACCCATAAGAAAACTCAACTTTTTGAAATCTATTTTGAAGGAACTTGAGGAAAGAATCTCAAAGGTTAATAGAACCCATACCTTAATGTTCTCAACAATTTGATGAAGAATCCACCCTTTTTCCATCCCCTAAACCTAGTTCTTACTAGCCTTCAATGGTGAGTTCGTGTAGAGTGAGAAATAAGAGAGAAGTAATAGAGTTTATTTTGGGAGTAGTCTTTAGGTTAATGGCGGTTTAGGGTATTTATAATGGGGCTTAATTAAGTTAATTAGTCACCCTTTAATCTTTAACTAACCCCTAAACCACTTAATTAGTTAAATTAAATCATTTAAGATGCAATAAAAGTCCACCCTCAACAACGAGACCCCGATCGACAGTCCATTGGTGAATCGAAGGACCCCCCCCATCCGTCCTGCACTCCATCATCTCAGTCAGAGACTTTGCAGACTAGGGATTCCTCCAATTTTTGTAAGTGTGGGACGACGGTGGCATCGACGCCACGTCGATCTACACACGGACCGTAGCCTGCACCTCTTTATATAGTCGATGATTGCAGAAAATGTGCAGGTGAAGGGACCTTCTCCACTAGCCTAAGTGTTGGACGATGGTGGCACGCTTCGTCGATCCACACATGGATCGTCGTCTGTCCCGTCGATGCACACTGCAAGGCAGTGTTTCATCAAACTGCAGCGGTCCTCCTCAAGGCACCTTTGTTGGTCCTTGGGTAGTCTTATTCGCACGTTTCAATGATGAAACAACTCAAACACCCATTAGATACGTTTCCACCCATTTTCGTACATTACCGACTCCTAAAAGTTAGTCAAAGAGGCTAAGGCACACTAATATACCTTTGAACCAACTTCCTAGATGTTTTGGACGTTTTTGGTTGTTAACCTCCTAAATGACCTATATTAATCAAAAATGAACTTAGAAACAGTGTTTAGAGTTTATGACACCTATGATAGGCTTTACAATGAGTCTTGGATTTTCAAGGTGTTACATTATCCTTCTTTTAGGAACATTCATCCCCGAATGACACTAGAATTCTTTTGAAGGAAGTAATAGACCCAAGAATAGCAACCCAACAAATCAACAATATCCATTGAACATAAATCATATCATTTCAACAAGGAAAATATCAAAACTCATATTACACACCTAAGGCTCAACACACTTCATCATAAGGCATTTCCTTCTCACAACACTTACGAGTTCAACATACATCACATGAGTCAATTAGCACAAAGTTCAACTTTAAAACATACTACCTATTATTTCATGAAGACTCACCATTTTAAAATGCATAACATAACTCAAAGCAAGAAAAAAAGAAAAATTTCAAGTTTTTAATAGCAATACTACACTTAATTTACTGTAAAACTTATTGTAAGGTTTTCAAAAATTCCATTTTTGTAACACTTCACCCAAAAATCAATAAACCACAAATCTTTGTCATAATTATATAAATAAAAAGAATGGCCAACCTTAATTCTCAAGAGGATGAGGATAACGGGACTTCATATCGGCCTCGGCCTACCATGAAGCACCCTCAACTAATTGATTTTTCCATAACACTGTTACAGATACAAACCCTTTATTCCTTAACTTCTCGACTTACCTATCAAGAATTTTAACCGGAACTTCCTTGTAAGAGAGGTTATCCTTGACACCAAGACCCTCAATAGGAAGAATGGACTCAGGATCACCGATACACTTCTTCAACTTAAAAACGTGGAAATCCGGATGAACCGAAGCTTATTAACTAGGAAGTACCAACCCTATGCAAGATTTCATAGGGACCAACATAAAGAGGACTCAATTTCCTTTTCTTACCGAACCTTACCATCCCTTTCATTAGTGAAATTTTCAAATACACCTTATAACCTTCATTAAAGTACAAATACCTTCTCCTATTATCGGAATAAGACTTTTGCCGACTATAGGCCGTTTGCAACCGGTTCATTATGTTATGAACCTTTTCCAAAGTCTTATAATTCAACTTAGGACAAAGAAGTGATGGCTCACCCACCTCAAATAATCCTATAGGATACCTACACCTGCTACCATAGAAGGCTTCATAGGGCCATTGAAATGGATGAATTAAGACTATTGTTGTAGGCAAACTTCACTAAAGGTAAATGCCTATACCAACTCCCTTTAAAATCAATAATGAATGCTCTAATCATATGTTGAAGAGTTTGTATCGTACGCTCCGCTTGACCATCCGTTTAGGGATTAAATTCGGTGCTCAACTCCACCGTAGTACCTAACCCTTTTTGACACGATCTCCAAAATAAAGATGTGAATTGTGTGCCCCGATCCAGTTTAATGGATAATAGAATGCCTTGGAGGAACACAATCTCATCTTGGAAGATTCTTGTGTAATCCTCCACCGAATATGAAGACTTGACGGGTATAAAGCGAGCGGATTAGTCAATTGATCAGCAACTACCCATATAGAATCATTAGACTTTTAGGTCCGGGGTAAACCTACTACAAAGTCCATATTGATGTCTTCCCACTTCCAAGTTGGAATTTGTATATCTTGTAGTAATACACCCGACATAAGGTGTTCGGCCTTTACTTGTTGGCAATTAAGACACTTAGCGACAAACTAAGCTATGTCCTTTTTTAAACCTTCCCACCAATATATTTCCCTTAGGTCATGGTACATTTTCGTCGACCCCGGATAAATTGAGTAGCGGGACCCATGTGCTTCTTCTAAGATCTGATCCCTCAACCCATCTACATCGGGAACACATAATCTCCCTTGGTGCCTTAACACACCATTCCCCCCTAGGGAGAATGGTTCATTCAACTTGCGAAGAACCGATTCTTTCAACTCTTTTAAGGCTAAGTCAAGGTGTTTTTTGGACTTCACCGCAACCACCAAAGATGACTCGGATTTATGATGAACTATGGCACCCCCATCCGGAGTACTCTCCAATCTAACCCCAACCTATAAATCCTATGCACTTTGCTTTCTAGGTCCTTTTTGGCTTCATAAAGATGGGATACACTACAATAGTCATCCGACTTAGGGCATCCGCAACTACATTAGCCTTGCCGGAGTGATAAAGGACACTCAAATCATAATCTTTCAACAACTCAAGCCACCTTCTTTGTGAGAGATTTAACTCCTTTTGGGTAAAAACATATTGGAGAATCTTCTGATCGGTAAAAACATCCACATCAACCCCATACAAATAATGCCTCAAAATTTTAAAACCAAATACCACGGCCGCTAATGCAAGGTCATGAGTGGGGTAATTCCTCTCATTTACCGTTAGTTTCCATGACGCATAAGCTATCACCTTCCTATTTTGAATAAGCACACACCCCAAACCCACTCGAGATGGATCATAATACACCACACAACCCTTTGTACCATCGGATAAGGTCAACACCAGAGCGGAAGTAAGCATATCTTTAAAAAATTTGAATCTCTTCTCACATGCCTTCCACCACTCAAACATTTTACTCTTTTGTGTCAAATTAGTCAAAGGAAACGCAAGGAACGCAAAACCATCCACGAACCTCCAATAGTAACCCGTCAAACCCAAGAAAATCCTAATTTCAGTCGGAGTCAATGGTCTAGGCCAATTTTTCACTGCTTTCATTTCCCTTGGGTATACTTCAACTCCGTCAATAGAAATGATGTGCCCAAGAATAGTCACCGATCTCAACCAAAACTCACACTTACTATATTATGCATACAATTGATGTTCTTTAAGGGTTTGCAATACTACCCTCAAATGATCCATATGATCATCCTCATTCTTCGAATATACAAAGATATTGTCAATGAAGACAATGAAAAATGAATCTATGTAATTTCGAAATACTCTAGTCATTAGTTCCATAAATGCCGCAGGAGCATTAGTTATATAGAAAGACATGACCAAGAACTCATAATTCCCATACCTAGTCCGAAAGGCCGTCTTTTGTATATTCTTCCATCTCACCCTACGTTGATGATATGCCGACCTCAAGTCCATCTTCAAAAAGTAACTCGTCCTTGGAGTTGGTCAAATAAGTCATCTATCTGAGGGAGAGGGTACTTATTCTCAATGGTGACCTTGTTGAGTTTGTAGTAATCAACACACATTCTCAAAGACCCATCCTTCTTTTTGACAAATAACATTTGGGCACCCCATAGAGATATACTAGGGTTTATATAGCCTTTGTCAAGCAAATCCTTGAGTTGAGCCTTCAACTCTTTCAATTCGGTCGGAGCCATCCGATATGGAGGGATCAAAATGGAATTTGTTTCCTGTAGAAAGTTGATACCTAAATATGATTCCCACTCGAGAGGAATACCTGGAAGGTCATTAGGAAAAAACTATGGAAATTTACTCACTATAAAGACCGTTTCAGTCGGAGGAATTTAAGAATCCAAATCTTGGACTCTTACTATGTGATAGCGGCAACCCTTTGATATCATTTTACATGCTTTTAGACAAGATATGATGTGACCTCTAGGAAAAGAATTTCCCCCCTTCCACTCTACAATGGGTTAATTTGGAAAGTTAAACCTCACCACTCTTGTCCTACAATAAATGGATGCAAAACATGCATGGAACCAATCCATACCCAATATAATATCAAAATGAAGCATATAGAGTTCTACTATATCAACATAAGAAACTCTATTGGGCAATGAAAAGGACGAATACGATAGACTCTTTTAGTAACAACCGACACTCCCACCGGATTAGACACTAGAAAAGGATCATGAAAAGTATAGGGTGAAGCATCAAACTTTTTTGCTACTAGAGCTGTAACAAAGGACAAAGTAGCACCCAGATCAAGTAAAGAATACACATCAAGAGTATAGATTTTTAACATACCGGTCACCACGTCGGGAGAGGTATCTTGATCACCCCAAGAACGAAGATCATAGAAACGGTTCTTCTTTAGAGCATCACTAGAACTACTTGGCTGTCCCATGTCCTATTTCCCCTTAGCATTAGGACAATGTCTAACTTTTTTGCCATTTTTGCCACAACCAAAGAAAATCCCCGTCCCTACCAAGCATTCAACAAAATGACCCTTTCTACATTTGGCACAAATAGGTTTTTGATTAGACGAACTCCCAAACTTCCCCTTTTGGACTTTCGGCCTTGTCATCCCTAGAATTAGGAAATTTGGATGGAAATTTATTTTAGAATGTATTATTGAATTTAGGCTTGTCTTGAATCTCAAGCGTATTCTTTGTAGATCCACCCTCAAAGGACCTTTCCCTCTTTGTATCCCTATCCTTCCTCTTAGCTCTAGCCTCCTCCACCGTCCTAGCATGCACTATAAGACGGGAAGTATTCATATTTTCATGTAGAATTGGTGAATGACATTATTCTGGTGAGTCATCTGATACACCCATAAAAAATTAACTCATCTCGTCTCTAGAATCGGAGACCAATGAGGGAGCATATTTATTCAATTTGTTGAACTTCAAGGAGTAATCATTAATACTCACACCCCCTTAGTGGAGGTCAATGAATTCAACCAATTTAGCTTCTCTTATATCTACATGGAAAAATCGGTGAAGAAATGCCTTCTTGAAGATCTCCCAAGTTACCGGCCCTCCTGAAATAGGTCTATTATCTCTCCATTTCACATACTAAGTTTGGGCTACATCCTTGAGTTGGTATGTGGCCAACTCCGTCTTGTCACATGTAGACACCCTCATAGCATAAAGTATCTTGTATAACTTACAAAAAAAATTAATGGGGGTCTTCATCAACCGTAGACCCAAAGAAGGTAGGAGGATTCATCCGAGTGAAGTACCTAAGTCAGGAAGCCATACAATAAACTTGTAGATGAACCCTAGGTGCAACCTATCGATTGGCTTGGGCGGTCATATCTTGGGCTTGAACCGTCGCATCTTGTTCTTGAGTAGTCATGGCTTGAGCCATTTGACCAAGAATAGCCCTTATCTTCTCCTCTGTCATAGTTTGAGCGTTAGCCGGGGCTTGATCAACATTAGCATTCTGCTCAAGTGGAGGAACTTGCTCATTATGGGGAGGAGCTCCCGCATTACAAAATTCCTCCTCTAGTCTTCGAGTTGCTTTCCTTCGAGTGTTCATGCTTCCTATAAGCACACAAATATGATTAGATGTAAAAGCACACCATAGGTATAGTCTATTGGCACAATATAAGATTTCCAAAAATGAGAGTGATTCCTAAGCATCATATAGGTTTCTACTCATAAGTGTGGCGCGCTTCACAATTATGAATACAAACCTACATAGACGTGGTAGAAAGAGACATAACTAAACGATATTCAACCTCATGCTCTAATATGAATATTGTCACACCTGGGTTTACCACCTAGAGATAACTGGCATCGTCCTCTTTTTGAAGGACTAAGACTAGCCTGTTAGTTTCATGTGATTACATTCCTAGGTTGAAAAATGCGGAAAAAATTAAAACTTTTATTTTCTCTACTTGGAGGTTTACATAGACTTCTACATACACATAATATATACCCTTCATATAAGAGGGTAACATAGCCTTCTACTTTTATTACACATACATATATAAGAATATGGAATAAAGTCTCAATGATTGTCTCATCTCATGCCATATATATGAACATAGCAACGTGAGCATAGCCCTTACATCAATTAAACAAGTCCATATATAGGTCCTACAAAAGTACAATATTCAAATAACAAGGATAGGAATGATAAAGTTAATAAGATCATAAAAAAATTCAAATGTAGAGGATGGCATTGCCCTCGAGAGTTGAGGACCTACACAACTTGGATGAAAGGAAGAATCCAAGACTTCAACACTGACGCCTCCCGAAACTTCTTTAACGACCGGAAATTATAATTATTTGGGGGCAATGGGAAGAAAATGGGGTTAGTACTTCACATGTACAAAGTATATGACCATATGCACATATAACACAGAACATGTAGAAAAGGGACATTTAGTTAAATCATGTCATTTTACCCCTTTAAAAACATATGCACAACCAATAATTAAGGAACTCAAATGTATAGCATCATGCTTTAACTCATAATCTTATAGACTCTATCACCAAGTAATATCATCCCATGCATGAATAAGAGTTATCACAAAAATAGCAAAGTAAGGCTACAAATCATTCTTATAGAGTCAACAAGTGCAATGACCAAGTAAAGCCCCATAACCCTACTTAATCAAGTCACCAACAAGAAAAATAGTTGGTATCATACTTCACACAATATAACCTCATATATTCATAAATTCATATCTTTAGTAATTAAGACCATTTGCATGTCATAAGCATCGTAATCACCTTATAAAAATATTTACATTTACCACCTTCCATATACATAATATTAACTTTGGAAAGATCCCATCAAGGCAAACTAGTACAAGGCATAGGTAGAGTCCCATACCCCTACATAAGCTATGTCAATCCCGCAAGTCACTTTAGTAAGTCTATACTTCATTCATTCATTTTAGTATAGGGAACATTCGTTTTAACCCACATAGACCACATGAGCTAAATGTGGAATCCGGTGCCATTAGACCTTACACCGACGGAAGGTGGTCTACCTGCACAGGTAAAACCTAATATAAACATATATTTCTAGATGGATCCACTAGCTATTATCATATGGTTGCAACATAGTTTAAGGAACTAAGATATAGGTATTCTCTCTACATACCATTTAGTAATTGGGGCCTCACCTCATGAGAATTGTTCGATGAGTATCCCTAAAATGGGAGTCAACATTTCTTATACATTTATAGGGTAACACTTCCGCTATAGGGTAACACCTCCTATTGTCAAGTTCACTCGCTGCTAAGAAAAGTTCTTTTATTGAAATGTCTTTAAGCATTTAGTTATTCATAATAACTTAATTTAGTCCATAGGGTCTACCCCTTGTATAATCATCATATAATTAATTCAATAAGAATTGTATGAGTATAAGACCTTTCATCGCATTTCATATAAGTGAGGTTAACACTTAATCATTTTATAACATAGTAAGGCACATTATAGTTTTCACCATCCTTATACCACATACACCTTAATTAGCCTCACCAGATAGTCAAGACAATTAAATTCAACATCATACAACTCTATAGTCCTAGCACAAGGCATACTCGAAATGTACTGTAATGACTTAACAACAATTAATCACAATTGGAAGTAAAGATAGAGATTCTAAGACTTACCAAGCCTTCCTCATAGTATATCATCAATGTCTTACCATCAGCCCCTATCTTAACCCAACTTGGGGAGTAACATCATCACATAATGATAACCAATAAAATAACAAGGCCAATTGCATCTCTATAACACAAGTCATCTTTAGATCACAACTTGAAATAAGGTACATAGGCTAATTTCACATTGTAATTCATAACCTAAGTCACATATCAAGAACAAGAATGATAGGCCTATAATTCATCTTAATTTTATCATAATAGCACCACAAGATAGTAATCTAATCAACAACCAACTCAATTAAATGATCACAATACAATATACGTAAAGATTACTACATAGGGTTAGGGATAGAGGATCACATTCTTCAATTTAGACCAAACCTTCAAAAATTACCATAAACAAGTTGAATTACATGTTAATCTACTCAATATATTCCTAAGAATTCATTAACAACTCAATCTATAACTTCAATTTCGTAATTGAATGAAACCCATAACAAAACTCAACTTTTTTAAATCTATTTTGAAGGAACCCTTTGAGGAAGGAATCTCAAAGGTTAATAGAATCGACACCTTAATGTTTATCAACAATTTGATGAAGAATCTACCCTTTTTTCCAGCCCCCAAACCCTAGTTCTTGCTAGACTTCAATGGTAAGTTCATGTAGAGAGAGAAATAAGAGAGAAGGAAGAGAGTTTATTTTGAAAGTTGTCTTTAGGTTAATGAGGTTTGAGGGTATTTATAGTGGGGCTCAATTAACTTAATTAGTCTCTTTTTAATCCCTAACTAACCCCTATTCAACTTAATTAATTATATGAAATCATTTAAAATTTAACAGTAAAACTCGACCCTCACCGACAAGACCATGATCGACGGTCCGTTGGTGAGTCGACGGACAACCCCCCCTCCGTCCTTCACTCCATCATCTCAGTGGGAGACTTTGCAGGCGAGGGCTTCCTCTAGTTTTTCTAAGTGTGGGACGACGGTTGCATCTTCGCCCTATCGATCCACATACGGACCATATCCTGCACCTCCGCATTCCGTTGATGATTCTGCGAAGGTGAAGGGTCATTCTCCACCATTCTATGTGTGGGACGATGGTGTCATTGATTCCCCGTCAATCCACAAATGGACCATCATCTGTCCCGTCGATGCATACTGTCAGGCAGTGCTGCATCAAACTGCAGGGGTCCTCCTCAAGGGTTATTTGGGAGTCGTACCCAGACGTTTCAATCATGAAAATACTCAAACACCTAGTAGCTACCTTTTCACCCGTTTTCGTACATTTTTAACTCATAAAAGATAGTCAAAAAGGCTAAGGAACACTAATATCCCTTTGAATAAACTTCTCGGATGTTTTGGATGTTTTTGTTCTTAAACCTCTTAAATGACCTATATTCATTAAAAATGGACTTAAAAACAGTGTTTAGACTTTATGTCACCTATGTTAGTCTTTACAATGAGTCTTTTATTTTCAAGCTGTTACAACTATGTTGATATGAACTATTAAAAGGAAATGTTGATTAGGCTTTATGTTGATGTTGTCATTCGTTATGAACATGTCTTATGTTGTTGTGGTACTTATCTTTTATGTTCTCTCTTGTATGTCCATTAAGGCTTTTTAAATGACTTAGCATATTTTCTTAAGAAGTTTTCCCTTTTATGTGTGTTTTAAAATGTTTTATGTGCATATACTCATACATAGTACAAGTGATGTACTATTCCCTCTTTCTCCCTTTTTTTTCAAAAACACTGGAATCCACATTAGCTCATGTCGTCTATGTCGGCTAAGGAAAGATGTTCCAAAAAGGTAAAATGAACTAAAGGAATGAACTTTAACAAGGATGACCTAAAGGGTTTAGCTTAGTCTAGGTCGGGGTATGGGACTCTACCTAAACATTGCACTAGATAGCCTGGAGAGATGTCTTAGGAGGTTGTTCTTATTTATGTATATGCTTATAATTGTAAATGAGATTTATATCACTTGAATATTCATGATACTATATTATGATTTGTTTCAGTTAATAATACGTGTTTGGTCTCTATTTATAAAGTATGACGATATGTAATCTTAAATGATATGTTATGTGAAGTTGAACATTGGTTATGGTTCTTGTTGGGTTTACTTGACTGAGTAAGGTTATGGGTCCTTCAAATTTTAATGCACTAGTTTAATTAATGAGGGTTCATGGGAAATTTTCTTGCTTTGTTCATGTTGTAATGAACTCTTATCCAGGCTAGTTGCTATTATAACTTGACGATAGAGTTGTCTTTACTATGTGTTCAATTATGTGATATGCATGTTGGGTTGACTAGACTTAGTATTCTTGGTTTTGTGATGTACATGCTCTTGACTTAATGAATATGTTTTATTAATTTGTATGGTCTTCTGGAATGTGCATAAGTCTATTCAAAGTAAATTACATAGTTTAATTAAATGCCTAGCATGATTTCATGATGTATGTGTACATGATCTCATACTTAGTAGAAGTGGTGTACTACCCCATTTTCTCCCTTTTCCCTAACATTTAATGTTTCGATCGTTGAAGGGCTTTTGAGACGAGTTTGAAGGAAATCTTTGAGTTCTCACTCATCCAATTTTGGTTGGTCCTCACTTTCCGAGTACAATGCCACTATCAAGCTTTTGATGTTTTTCTAGTAATAAGAGGTCTATTTTTTTTCATTCGAGTACTAAACATTGTATAGCCTATATGTGGATTTATTACATTTATTAATAAGATATTCCCTATTGATATAAACTTGTTTTACATGGTTATGAGATGAGACGTCCATTTAAGAATATGTTAAGTATCTTATTTATCTATTTTCAATAAAAGTATAAGACTATGTAATCTTCCTATACGAAGGGTCTATGATGCTCGATATGACTATATTTTGTGTATGCGAGAGGTCTATGTAAACGACAAGATAGATAAATTAAAGTTTTAAAATTTTCCGCATTTTTGTCCTACGAATGTAATGATGTAAGCTAAGAGGGTAGTCTTAGTCCTCAAAGAGGATGACGACGCCGGTTACGTCAAGGTGGTTCTCCCCAAACGTGACATTTAAGGCCTTATCATATAGTCTCAATTGGACACATACCATGCGTATTACCATAACATGTAGACAACAATACAATGTTATACATAAGGAACATAAACATATACATATACATATAGAACACCTTCCCAGAACTCCTTCGAAGAGCTAATTGTGCAATGCATATCTAACTTCATTAGTATCACCTACACTAGGAAACTCTCCTTATGTTATCCTAGTTAGGGTTCATTAATTTAATTCCATTGTCCATTTGAATTGGGACACTATAGCCTTAACCGATACTAAGACCATAGGTGCTAATATGAAATTCGGTGTCATGGAATCCCACACCGAAAGGAGGTGCTCCACTTTTCCATGGTAGAACATTAACATCTTGATAGCATATTAGGTGATATAACTTTCTAGATACTATTGGTAAACATTGTTTGGGTATTGTAGTTACCCATCTCGTGAGGACTTTTGTAAGGTCACTCAAAATAAAGTAAGGTGCATAGAGCCTCACATGTGCCTAAAAAGGCTTTATAATATGCTAATTAAGTGTTTTACAATATTCATACTTGATTAGAAGTGATTTGGAGGTCAAACGTCCGAGATGTTCGAAAGTTAGCCTTGAGACGTGCACGTGTGTATTGGTGTGCCTTAGCATGTTTGACATGTTCGTTTTTGTTGAAATTTATGTGATAGGTATTTAAAATGTATACTTGTTTATTTACTTGGGAAACATCCATGCACGACTCCCCAAGGAGCACCCAATGGGTCCTCTTGGTCTTTGAGGAGGACCCAAAGGTAGGTTAACACCCCATTGTTTGGAGGGCGTATCCCCATACATAGCCTGAGGGAGCAAAATTCCCAATTGTAGAGCCTCATAACCAAACGATGGTAGCCATTATGGCCCGTAGATGGGTCTACGAGGCGTAGCTTGTGGCCGCCGTTTAGAGCCTGCATTCTGCTGTAGTGCACTTTTTCATTTAAAGGGTGAATCGGAAATTCACCGCCAATCCCTAAATTTCAATGGGAGGTTATTATGGTGTATTTTAGATAAATTAAATTAGTTAATAACATGAATATCCCATTCCCAATTCACTTTTCCAATTTCACCCTTGCCTCTCAAAATAAAACCTCTCTAGAAACCTCCAGTGGAGGTGAAGCTCAAGAACATCTTGGTTGATTTATTGTAATGGTTTCTTCATAAAGTTTCTGTGGATCTCTCATGTAATGATGTATTGTAATGCTTCATATTTTGACAAACATTTTTCTAAAGTGTTCCTTCAAAAGTTTTCAAAGAGAATTCATAACCAAAACTCCATATCATTCAATTTAGCCATGGGTTCTTTCTCAAAGCTATTTCAAAAGCATGCTTATGATGAATGATGCATTAGCTAGTGTTTATAATGACGTTTTCAATCCAATTTCATGATGTGTAATTACCCAAACTACATGCTAATGGTTACCTATGTCGTGCTTCTTGAAGATGACAATGACAAGCCTCTTAGCATTCGTCATCACATATCATAGGTCAAAATGGGAGGAAAATTTAAATTATTACTTGTATAGTAGTGAGGTTTACATAGACCTCTACATAGGAAGCATACATAGGCTTTTCGCGTAGACAACATAATAATACATAGAAATTTAGTCTAAATCTCTTTCTCACATTAAACCCTCTAAAGATTGAATCAAAATAGTTTGGGCATAGCCATTAGTCTATTACAATATACCCGTATAGGCTACAAGGAAATCTCAACATGAGAATGGAATAATTGTCTACAAAAATAGAAAAAACTATTAAGCCTTGATAAGTGGTTCTATCCTCGAAACGCATGAGCAATTAACTTAGTAAAAAGCAAAATCTTGTTCTTAAATGGCCACGAATATCCTCAATGGTCCGAAACTCAAATATGTGCGGAAGGGGGAGAAGTATGACTTAGAACAAAACACATGTACTAAGTATGGCTCCTGGGCAGAAAAACCATCAATGAATGAGAAAAGGAAAATTTAGTTCGAAACATGCTTTATATCACTTTAACTCAACATTAATATATAAGAAGAATAATAACTATATCAACATAATAGAAATCCAACATGTAGATGACCCAAGTAATGCTTGTGCAATGCCAAAGATAGAACCCCATAATCCCATCCAATTCTAAGTATCACATTAAGCAACCCACTTCATTCTTAAACATATTTTCATTACATGCTTATACATAAATAATTATTCATATCTTATTAACATAACCATAATCATAAAAGAACACTACTAGAACCATCCCTTAGGATCCCAAATGTGCAATGTGTAAGAGAAGTCACATACCCTCCCTCACACTTTCTAGTAGCCTTTAAGACGACCTTAATAGGACTTTACATGCATAATGTTCCATTATTTTTTCAATGGGGAATGAAGTGCATTTATTGACATGAGACCATGTAAGCTACATGGAATCCAGTTTTCTGCACCCACATAGAAATGAGAGGATTAACACTTGCCTAAGGTATAACCATTGGTAAAGTAGATATCTAGGTGGATCCAATAAGCTACAATCCTGTGTGGGTACATAGTTAAGGGTCAACGAGAATGTTTCTAGAAACCTTGACTTACTAACGTGGAGTTTTCCATCTCATGAGACAAAACATAATTAGGTAATCCGGACTTACTAACGTGAGGAAACCCATTCGGAAGATAAAATTACTAACGTGGGACCTCATTTCATTTACATGCTGTTTTGTTGACCATTCGTAAAGGAGATATCTAGGTGGATCCAATAAGATAGAATCCTATGTGGGTACATAGTTAAGGGTCAAGGAGATTGTTTCTAGAAACCTTGACTTACTAACGTGGAGTTTTCCATCTCATGAGACAAAACATAATTAGGTAATCCGGACTTACTAACGTGAGGAAACCCATTCGGAAGCTAGAATTACTAACGTGGGACCTTATTTCATTTGCATTCCGTTTCGTTGTTAAGCAATTATTACCTTTAGTAATCATCATACTCATTATACAAGGTCACATTAGTCTCCTATAGACCCCTATGTGAGCATCTTATCATAATAGCTCTTAGATATTTATAATGTAACACCCTAAAACGAACTAAGGTGAACTAGAGCTTCGTGGTTGTTTCTTGAGTTAAGTTTAATTTTTATTGAGTTAAATTAGTGTTATTAGGAAGTGTGTGAAGTATTGATAGGCTTGGAGGTCAAACGACCAAGAACGTCCGTGACGTTCGGACAATGTGCCTTAGAAAGTACTTGTGTGTCTTGAGGTGTTTGAGTCAGTTTCACGTGATCATTTTGCTCAAAACTGTTGTCAGATGTTCCTAAGAACTATATGACTAAGTTTAGGGGTTTAACATTCGAGTATAACCCCACCTAGGACCCACAAAGGGGCCAAAGAGAAGGGCCCAAGACTTTGACCAAACTGCCAAAACATTGACCAAACGACGACCCAAAAGACGATCTGTTGGTCCACCAACGGTCCGTAGACCACGGGCGTTGATTGGCCCTGCAAGTCAGGATGACCTACTTACAAATGGATATAAGTCTCCCCGAAAGCTGCTAAGAGGCTGCCAAGTCTTGGGGTGTTTGGTAAATTCACCTCAAGTATTTTACGAACCTAGGAACTTATTTTTAGGGTTATTTAGGTATATTAAAGTATATAAAACTCTAAGACCTAATTTTAGACCTTATTTCCTAAAACCCCAAAACCACTCTCCCTTTGAACTATCTCTCAAAGTAACCATTGGAGCTGACACTCAACAAGAGCTAGGAGGGATGCTTTGGACGTGTTTCTTAACCAGAATTAGTGGGTTTGCTTGCATTTGAGGTATGGTATCCATCCTTTGATCCTCTTCAATTTCAAGGAGTCAATTCCCAAAGATTTCAAAAATTGGTTTTCAAACTCTACTTTCTTGTATCTTTGATTCTAAGCATGGGTCATCTTGTAAAAATGTTTTAATGAATTAAATGTGTTTATTCTAGAATAATTGACAATTTTAATGTCAAAAACCTTATGAACTCGTGATTATGCATATTTCAAACTTTTAGCTTAAGAAATTGGTTTGTGAGCATGATTGCATAGATAATGAGCTTTGGTTTTATTGTGTTGTTATTTTTTTTAGCTACTGACCTAAGGGCCTTATTATTATAAAATATTGATAAATTCGGTATAGGTTATGATGGATTGGATAAATGGTGAGTTGCTTATATTGTATAGTTCTTATTATAAATTTCTCTTGAGTTGTATGGTCCACCTTCTTGGTGGCGGTGTTTATTTGTTGAAGTTGATATTATTTAGTATCTATTGTTAATGTGGTTTTGAAGGTCTAATATGAAAAATGAAGAGATGTTGAAAATGGGTCCCGTATTGTGTTTTGGGAAGCTTGAATTGTATGTTTGACCAAGATTATGTCTAAATGAAGTGTATGATTATGTGAAACATGTAAAGTGTCTGAGTTGATGAATGAAGTCTAAAGCATGTATTGAAGTGGATACGATTTAAATGATTCTTATATGCAAGGTGTGCTCACATGTACACACACACACATATATGAATATATGATGCTAAGTTGAGTAAAAAGCTGAGTCTTGGGGTGGACACTATTGGTGAATTGAGATGAAATGTCTAGTATGAACCTCTCTATATCCTAAGATCTTTCTAAAATAGGTTGGAGGAAAAATACACTTCGTGAGTTGAGATGTGTTTTTTACTAGTTATCCTTAACCTATAGTTTATAATGTTTAGTCTCCGTGGGGAATTATGCCTAAAACCAAAAGGATATGAACAAGGGGTGGTTACACTTTGTGATTTGAGATTTCGTGTTCCAATGTACCTGTTGAGATGAGTACTCGTCGTTAGTAGAGAATAAGTTACTTAGTAGCAATCTCCTTATCCCTTAACTATGTTCCCACATAGGTGTAGCTATTGGGAAATCCATGTAAAAGCTAAAAAATATTACCTTACTCTAGGCAAGTGAGGATCCCTCATACGATAGGGGTTCCTATCAGGATTCAATTTCTAGATCTCATGGTCTTTGTCAGTTAAGCTAAACCCCACGAAAGTAATAAAAGTATTAAGTCTTTTAAAATAACGTGCTACTTATGTGAATTGAATGAACTAAGTTTTCTAAAAGAATGTGTTACTTAGGGTAGGTGGTGGTATGGGACTCTATCTATCCATTGCACTAAGAAGGACTTTCCAAAAGGGAAGACTTGGTGCCAAACCTTCTAAAAGAGTGTAATACTTAGGATAGGTGGTGGTATGGGACACCATCTACTAATTGCACTAAGTAGGCGTTCCGAAAGGGAAGTCTTTGATGTTTTGTTGGGTTTTGTTGTAATGTCTAGTGATTGAGTGGTGACTTGTTCTCCACTGGTGAGTAAACTCATGGTGGGTTATTTCAAAGAACTCCTTGTTGTGTATTGAAGGAGGTTTTTAGACATTTTCTTCATGTCATACTTTGAAGAGTCTTAGAATAACATTGGTTAGGAAACTCCTACAGAAATGAGTTCCCTTCCTCATTGGCAATACCTTGAAAGTTCACCATTGTTGGAGTCTTTTTGTTCACTATACTAGTTTTAGTAGTTCACTGTAATTGTTAAATGAGCTTACTGTAATGTTTAGGAATGATACTGTAATGTTCCTCTTTGATAAAAATTATGGATCTCTTATCTAAGTGTTAGTTGATGGTTCTTATGTTTTTTTGCTTCTAAAATCATGAATGTTATAATATTTTTGCATGAAAGATTATTTTACTAAAATGTCACTTTTTACATGATTTTGCATAGTCCATACTCAGTACATTGTTTTGTTCTAACCCCATACTTTTCTATACTCTATAAGTATAAGTTGGAAGATTTTGAAGGTTTGAAGGTGAAGCTTGGGAAAGTTCCTCTCAACAAAAAGTATGTCATCATATATTCGAGGGTATAGTCCTTTTCTTAATTTCTTATTTAAAGATTTACGATGTGTTTCTCTTTTATTGTAAAGGGCCGTGTCTGTAAGATATTATGTCGTGTTTTTAAGTTGGCTTGTGATGATAAGATTCTCTAAATATTTATGAAAGACTGGCTTTTTATTAAATGTCTTGAAAAGTTTCAAATTCCGCACTACTTTTCATGTATTGTGTAATGAATGATAGCAAAATGGCTTGTATGAGACTCAGAAGGGTCAAGTACGCCTTGACACGGTCCGAGGGTTTTCACTAACTTCTATGGGGTGCTTTCGGCTCGTGATATACTTGGTATTAAAGCATAAGGTTATGGGAAATATTTTAGGTTCTAAAATTCTCACAAGCCACGTCAAGTAGTATCATGGTCATTGATGTGAATTGCTAAACATCCACGTACAACAGGCTATAGGACGACAAAGTTTAACTTTCTTCTCCATTCTAATGTCGTGCCCTAGAGTTGAGTTCAATAAGATGTCTTTTCTCAACCTCTTCTCTTTGTTTTTATAGGACATGAATACAAGAAGATTAACAGGCGGGAGGTGTAGCTAACAAGAAGATCCCTCCCCATGTTTACCAAGTTCCTATTGTTTGCCTAGTGGAAGAGAATGAGGAGGTTCCTCTCTAAGAACCTCAAATGCCCCAGAAACCCCAAGAGCATCAAGAGCATCAAGTGGCCCCTATGCCTCAAGATCCTTTTGTTGAAGATATGACTAATGTGTAGTTGAGGAAATCCCAAATGAACTTTACCCAACTCGTGATGGCTCAAACTCATGTCGTCAACCATAACTTGGTTGCCAAAGCTAACCAAGGAATGGGACCCCAACCTAATGCTAGTACTCCCGCTTCTAGAATTCGGGATTTCATGAGGATGAACCCTCCCATGTTTTATTGCAGTAAAGTGGGTGAAGATCCACAAGTTTTCATAGATGATGTTTTCAAAATGGTAGATGCTATGGGTGTGACCCCTAGGGAGAAAGCGGAGTTAGCCGCTTACAACATAAGGAGGTAGCTCAAGTGTTGTATGAGCAATGAAGGGGTGAGAAACCCTTATAAAGAGGTCCGGTAGATTGGGGGGATTTCAAAGAGGCTTTCCTATAGAGGTTGTTTCCCTTATAGTAGAGGGAGAAGAAGATGGTTGAATTCATGAACCTTCGTCAAGGGGGAATTAGTGTGCAAGAGTACTCTTTCAAATTCACCCAACTCTATAAGTATTGCCCCAGCCATGGTAGCCAACCCTAGTTCTACGATGAAAAAGTTTTTGATGGGAGTGTCTAGCTTGGTGGAGAAAGAGTGTCGTACGACAATTCTTCTTAATCACATGTATATTTGTAGGCTCATAATTTATGCACAACAAATTAAGGAGTCAAAAATTAGAGAGATAAGACAAGAGTGTAAGAGGCCTAGGTCGGATGATTCTAGTCACAAAAAGCCTAAGAAAAAGTTCTATCACAAAAAGATTCTTTCATCAGAAACAAGGATAGACCTCAAAACCAAAATTCCCATGGTGGTGGCCACACGTTAGAGAGAACTAGTTGCACTACTTGTGGAAAGCAATATATGGTTAGGTGTCTTGCCGGTCGGGATGGTTGTTTGCATGTGGTAATAAGGGATACAAAATGAGGTACTTCCTTAAAAATCAAGGAGGAAGGATGTCCATAAAACTTTCCTAGATCCTAATTCTTAAAAGAAAAGCCCTCCCTATAGGATGCGAGCAAGGAAGGATAACTAATCCGGATTTGATAGTCTTTGTATGTCTTGAACCTCTATGATTGTTGTTTTTATGTTATGAAATTTATGTGGTTGTATAGTTCATATGATCATGTAATCTTTATGAATTGCTCAAAGAATGAATTTTTTAAAAATTGGCATGCTTAACAGTAACACAATGAATGTTCACTATAAGATTTAACCATTTTAAAAAAAATTGCCTTGCCTTGATTGAAGTTTTAATGTGTGCAAAATTGTTGTATATGATCATATATAATGTTTGAGAAGGTATTTCCTCCATAAAAGAAAGTTAAAATTGAATTTTGAATTTTAATGTGTTGCAAAACGTTTCTAGTGTTTGAAATTGTGAGATTGTGCTCCTTGATAGTTGATGCTTATATTTTGAATGTTTGAGCCTTTATTGTAATTTTTTATGTGGTGGTAGGTGAGTTCAGTTGTTCTTGAAGTTTTAGTGTCATTCGAGGACCAATGTTATTCTAAGAGGGGGAGAATGTAACACCCTAAAATGAACTAAGGTGAACTAGAGCTTCGTGGTTGTTCCTTGAGTTAATTTTAAGTTTAATTGAGTTACATTAGTGTTCTTAGGCAGTGTGTGAATTTTGGTTTGTGTTTGGATGTCAAACGACCAAGAACGTCTATGACGTTCGGAAGGTGTGCCTTATATTGTACTTGTGTGTGTGGAGGTGTTTGAGTAAGTTTTACGTGTTCATTTTGTTTGAAAGTAGTGTGAGATGTTCCGAATACCTACATGACTTAGTTTAGGGATTTAACGTTTGAGTACGACCACACCTAGGACCCACAAAGGGGCCCGAGATAAGGACCCAATACTTCGACCAAACATCCAAAACAGAGACCAAACGTCTACTAAAAGGACGGTCCGTTGGTCCACTAATGATCCGTAAACAAAGGGTGTGATTGTCCTTGCAAGGAAGGATGGCCTATTTTCAAATGGTGCAAAGTCTCATGAAATGAGACCCCACACCAATGGTCCATCCTCTGAGAAATGGTCCGTTGGTTGGTCCGTCTGTGAGACTGTCCCAAAAGCTGTTAAGACGCTGCCAAGTCTTGGGGTGTTTTGTAAATTCGCTACAAGACTTTTACGAACCTAGGAAGTTATTTTTAGCGTTACTTAGGTATATTAAAGTATTTAAAACCCTAAGAACTATTTTAGACCTTATTTCCTAAATTCCCAAAACCCCTCTCCCTTAGAAATATCTCTCAAATTCACCAATGGAACTAAAACTCAAGAAGTGTTAGGAGGGATGGTTTGGACGTGTTTCTTCACAAAAATTAGTATTTTTCGTTTCATTTGAGGTATGGCAATCCAACCTTGGACCCTCTTCCATTCAAGGAGTCAATTCCAAAAGATTTCAAAAACTCTTTTAAAATTCTACTTTCTTCTATCTTTGATTCTAGGTGAATGCTGTAAAGTGTGTGAGTTGATTAATGAAGGTCTAAAGCATGTATAGAAGTTGATATGACTGAAATAATGCTTATGTGCAAGGTGTGCTCACATGTACACAGACACACACTTATATGAATATATGATGCTAAGTTGAGTAAAAAGAGGAGTCTTCGGGTGGACACTATTCGTCAGTTGAGATGAAATGTCTAGTATGAACCTCACTATATCCTAAGAGATTACTAAGATAGGTCGGAGAATGAATACACTTCGTGAGTTAAGATGTGGTGTTCACTAGTTATGCTTAACCTATAGTCTATAATGTTCAGAATCCGTGGGGAGTTATGCCTAGAACAAAAAGGATATGAAGAATGGGTGGTTACACTTCGTGATTTGAGATTTCGTATTCCAATGTACCTCTTGAGATGATCACTCGTCGTTAGTAGAGAATTAGTTACTTAGTAGCAATCTCCTTTTCTCTTAACTATGTGCCCGCATAGGTGTAGCTATTGGGAAATCCATGTAAAAGCTAAAAAGTATTACCTTACTCTATGAAAGTGATGTCCCTCATCCGATAGGGGTTAATATAAGGATTCCATGTCTATCTCTAATTGTCTTTGTCGGTTAATCTAACCCTCACAAAACTATTAAAAGTATTAAGTCTTTCAAAAGAATGTGCTACTTAAGTGAATTGAATGAACCAAGTCTTCTATAAGAATGTGTTACTTAGGGTAGGTTGTGGTATGGGACGCTATCTATCCATAGCACTAAGTAGGACCTTCGGAAAGGGAAGACTTGGTGCCAAACATTATAAAAGAGTTACTACTTAGGGTAGCTGGTGGTATGGGACTCCTGTTACTTATTGCACTAAGTAGGCTCTCTGAATGGGATGTCTTTTGTGTTTTGTTGGGTGTTCTTCTAATGTCTTGTGATTGAGTGGTGACTTGTTATACCGAGGTGAGTAAGCTCATGATGGGTTGTTTAAAGGAACTCCTTGGTGTGCATTAAAGGAGGTGTTTAGGCGTTTTCTTCATGTCATACCTTAGAGAGTCCTAGGATAGCCTCAATTAGGAAACTCCTACGGAAATCAGTTCACTTCCTCATCGGAAATAGCTTGGAAAGTCACCATTGTTGGAGTCTTTTAGTTTACTGTAATGGCCTTAGTAATTCACTGTAATTGTTAAAAGAGCTTAATGTAAAGTTTAGGAAGGTTACAATCAATGTTCCTCTTTGGTTAAAATTGTGGAAACTCTTATCTAAGTGTTAATGATGGTTCTTATTTTATTTTGCTATCAAATTCATGAATGTCATAATTACTTTTGCATGAGAGCTTATTTTTTTTACTAACATATCCCTTTTTAAATGATTTTGCATATGGCATACATAGTACATTGTTTTGTACTAAATCCATACTTTTCTATAATTGATAAGTATAAGTTGGAAACTTTTGACGGTTTCACGGTGAAGCTTGGGAAAGCTCCTCTCAAGACAATGTATATCCTCATATATTCGAGGGCATATTCCTTTTCTTAGTTTCTTATTCTAAGACTTATTATGTATTTCTAATTTATTTGAAAGAGCTGTGTCCCTAAGATATCATGCCGTGTCTTTAAGTTGGCCTGTGAAGATGAGATTCTCTAAGTATTTATGAAAGACTAGCTTCTTATTGTCTTAAAATGTTTAAAATTCCGCACTACTTTTCATGTTTTATGTAATGAACAATAATTAAAGGGCTTGTATGAGATGCCAAAGGGTGAAGACGCCTTGCAACGATCTGAGGGTTCTCCCTAACTCCTAGGGGGTTCTTTGGGGTCGTGACACATAAGTGAGAAGTACCCTTTAACCTTAGAAACCATATAAAAGTGAGTAAACCTTTAACTTAACACTTTATTATAATCATGAGAAACTACTTTCATTCATATAATATTCATATCATATCATACATACATATATCATGTCTAATATAATGCCTTAGGGTTAAGGATGAGGAATTTCTATAATCAACACCACAACCACACATTAGACATAGGAGCATTACTATGTAAGTAACTCATAATTCACAATTGAATCCAAGAAGAAAAAAGCAACATTACACTTTGTCACATCCAAGAACCTTCATACTTCTATAACCAAGAATACATAACCAATTACATAAACGAGGTAAATTCAAGAAGTAGTTACATAATTAACAACAATGTAGTCAATCTACATATTCATAATCTTCACAATTCACCATATCAATTCAAGGTTTTCATGAAATTAGGGGAAAGACATGTGTATAGGTAAATCTCACAGGAAATCATCAATTAACCATCAATATATACTTAAGCAACCATAATTCATCACAATTAACAACAACTTATTCATAATTTCGTTTTTCATAGAATACCCATGTGTAGAAGAAAAACCTAGATTTGGGGGATTTTGAAATCATCTTTTGGAGGGACCATTTGGGGAAAGGAATCCGAAGAGTGAAAGAAACCATACATTATAGATGATAAATCCACGAGACTGGGTTGGAAACTTGAAGGCTTAATCTTCTTCTTGGAGCTTTCTGGTCTTCAATGAAGGTTTTGGAGGAAGAGAGAACTTTGGGAGAGAGAGAGAGAGTGATTTTTTGTTTCAACTTTTGAGACTTGATAGGACTGTTAAAATTGACCTAAAAATTACTGTAATACCTTATATAGTTACCAATTAAATTACCGAAAAGAACCCTCACTTAAACGGGTCTTTTGTGAAGCAAAAATACAAAAAATTGACTTGGAAGTGGTTGCGCGTCGCGGGGTTCATTTCATGATTTATTTTTGAAATATGGGTTGAGGCAGTGAGCCTTGTGTATTCCAAGCATCAAAGAGTATGGGGTTATTATAAACTTTGTACTAAGTATGGCATCATGAAAAATCATTCAAAAAGGGACAATTTAGTTGAAACATACAAGTCATGCTATTTTGATAAAACCTTCATAAACAAATCTTTCATACATCATATAGACCATCATTTAACAGATAAGGTTGAACTTCCATATTTCTCACGTATTGACATACTTATAGTAAACCCACTTAGCAAATAAATCTTCATATTCCAAGTTATCATAAGACTCGCTTAGGTAAGACATGAAGAGATCGCCCATACAATCTCTTCATTACACACCCAAGTGATGCTTAAGACTACCAATGATAAGCATACTTAATTCATTTAGCAAGTGAACATTCAATACTAAAAACACAAAAGGAACATTCATGGATTAGAAACTTCACATAATTTCCCTCCTCCAATGGTACTTGCAACTTACACTAATACAATGTGAGAGTAGCATCCCATACTACTACTCCCACCTAGTGATCCTTGAGGATTCCCATGGATTAAGCACACCACAATTATCATTCATAAATTAATCATATAAGACATAACTTAAACACGCTTCTTTAACATAAGACACAATGTCACATTACTTTCATTTACATCATATAATGACCCACTCATAAATTTCATATAAGGACACACCAAGACTCACCTCAAATGTCTATTTGTGCAATGGATAAGTAGCTTCCCGTTCCACCACATACCTTAAGTAATACACCCTTAAGAAGAATTAGTTCATTTGCATACATTTGTTGGGCTAGCTTTAACCGACATAGACCATGAGAGCTTGACATGGAATCCCGGTACTACCCTTACCGAATGAGGGATCCCTACTTGCCTAAGGTAGGGTCATATTCTTAATATTTACATGGGTTCTACAATATCTACACCTATGTGGAGCATAGTTAAGGGATAAGGATATTTATACTAAGTAACTCACTCTCTACAAACGAGGATCCCCCGTCTCAAGAGATACATTGGGTACAAAATCTCTACTCACGAAGTGTACCCACCCCTTCTTCAAATCCTCTCGGTGCTAAGCATAACTCACCTACAGAGTCTTAAACATTCATTCACTATAGGTTAGAAGATAAATATTGAACACCCTATCTCAACTAACTAAGGGTATCCAACGTCTAACCTATCTTTTAAAGCTCATTGGGTATAGTGAGGTTGCTACTAAAAACATTATGTCTTCTCACCAAGAGTGTTCACCCTAAAATCCCCATTTCATACTTTCGAATAGTAGGGATGGTCTAGAAACGTCATCTCCACTTACGAAGAGTGTCCACCCTACAATCCCCCATTTTCATTCATTGACTTCACTCATATATTTAAGTGTGAGTGTGAGTACATGTGAGCACACCTTTCACATAATAGAAATCATTCATGACATTGATTTTCTAGTCATGCTCAAAACCCACATTCATCACAGTTCATACATTATCATACTTAGTACAACAAATACATATTTTATTTAGACATAAACAATTCAAAATACTCGTTTCAACCTCCTAAAACATATCATGCATATACATATCAAATTCATCAATTCACTTCACATATCATACCTACAAGGCCATTTTCACAATACACATATGTCTTCATAAATTTCAAATAATCACCGCCACAAAAGGTGGAACATACCACTCAAGAGTTTTACTCAAACATAACTTAACCATGATAGAACAACTTACCCTTCATCCACGCCTTTACCACCTATTTACAATTTATCCAATAATCCATCATAATATAGCCCTTAGGGAAGTAGCTAAAAAGTTAATAACAGAACTATGAAACAAAAACTTTAACATTATCTAATCATACTCATAAAACCAATTTCATAAGCAAAAAGTTGATGAAAACAATAGACATGATTCCATTGAGGTGTTGACAATGTCGGTCATTGTCTATTCTCATCATATGGGATACCTACTAGTATTAGAGAAGTTTTATGAAGTTTAGTTAGTGTTATTGGACGCTATCTAAACATTGCACAATAGGCTTTGAAGGTGTTAGTTGTAATTCCTAGGTCATGACCAAGACCATTACTTCAATGTCCTTTATGTGATGAATGTTTCCTAAATGAACAAATGAATCTAATGACTTAAGTTAAGAAAGTATGTTAAATGAATTACTTATCTGGAGTAGTTAAGGACTTTCTAGTTAAGGTCTGAAGGGGGCATAGAAATGGTCGCCTCGTATCTTACCTAGATAAGTCTTAACGATTACTCTAGTTAGGAGAAATGGTTGAATATGTAGATATGATCTAAACTTAGGTAGCCTTAAGGATTATTTAGGTAGTCGTGAAGATGTCAATCATGGACGTTATCTTCTTGTTTACTTAAGTAAGTCTTTTGATAGTCTTGGTAAACAGAATATCATATTATATATATATATATATATATATATATATATATATGTTATTCTATTAAGTGAGAATGATGCTATCATTGGTAATCTATAGTATCTCTTAAGTGTGTGTGCAAGGGATTGTATGGGAGGTTGCCTCACAACTCACTCAAGTGAGACTTAGAATCACCCTGTGTAGAAGGATCTCATATTAATGTATATGGTTGCTTATAAGTGTGTATATGTCTCATTATGATTAGTAGTTAGGACCATTGAGGCATGCTTAGAGAGGGTGTATGGGAGGTCCCTCTTTGTGTTGCTTAAGTGAGTCTTAGGATAGCTTTTAGTAGGATAATTAAATGCAAGGAGGTATCTTAGGTGAAAAGAAGGCACTTTACACGAAATAAGGTATCTTTGGTGAAGAGAAGGCACTTCATTTATACAGTGAGGCAATTCATAACAGTTAACACCTTTGAATCACATAAGATAACATTTATAAAATTTAGTTCATTTTTGAGAAAACATTACAGTGACTTATAATCACTGTATATTGAATACAAGTCATTGTAATGTTTTCTCAAAAATGAACTAAATAGTTTTAATGTTATCTGATGTGATTCAAAGGTGTTAAATGTTATTCTTATGATTATAATATGATTTTTAAATGGAAATATGCATATTTATAATAACATTCCTTTTTCATGATTTTATGCACAATGTCATTCTTTGTACAATTGTTTGTACTAATTCCACATATTTTGTTATTTCTAAAGGTGTAGCATAAAGGTTAGAAGGATCGTGAAGGAGACCTTGGATAATAGAATCGTTCAAGCAATGTATACTATGCCCTCAATTTACTCGAAGGCATACGTGTATGTTTTTATTTCCTTTGAAGTATTGTTATAGACAAATTAATTCTATATTTTGAAGTACAGGGCGTGTCCCAGAGTATTCTTGTGTCTTATGTTTAATGAGATGGAGACTTAGTATTTCCTATGATTTCTAATGAAAGATGTCATTAAAGATATTTCTAACGTTTTGTGAAAAGTTTTAATTCCGAACTACTATTCATTATGTATATGCGATGAACGATATGAAAAGGGCTTGTACCAGACCTCCAAGCGGTCAAGTATGCCGGTTGCAATCCGAGATTTACCCTAACTTCTACGGTGTGGTTTCGGGATGTGACATCTTTTAACCCCCAAGTAACCCTCTAATAACTCTTGGTGCAACGTATGAATAGTGTCCCGTTCCACCATACACACTCAAGCATCAACTTAAAGCCAACAAGGTGAACATTCACATAACCTTCATTTACTTAAAAATAGGTATTCATTGAAACATAGAATATCCTAAGACTCCTACTTCATAAATGAACCAACATGTTCCATGGGCCACATATAAGACTCACTTTAAGACCACATACAAGTCAACACGACCAACAACATCATAATAGGCAATAGTCAACCATAGCATATTTGGACTTCATTTCATATAACATTACAAGACCTTACTCATAATCACAATCTATTCCTACTGGTGCAATGTAAATGTGAAGTCCCATAACCTCACACATACTTATTAAACTCATAAAGATACTACAAGCCTATCATTTACTTCATACATCAACATTAAGAGTATAGTCAACTACATACATAAGTACGACCTTCATTATATGACAAGTGAGACCAACATAATGCATATTTAAGGTAACACCTTTATCATATAGTCAATATGGCTAACATAATGCATCTACAGTAAAACCTCATCATATGGACATAATAGGACTCATTCTATGCATCTTAACATAAAATTAGGTCAATCCCATAAAATCATGCATAAGAGACATATTAATGGTCATATACATATAGAACAATTTCCTAGAACTCTCTTAAAGAGCTACTTGTTCAATGCATGGGTAAATTCCAATAACCTCACCTACACTCAGAAACTTCCCTTAGGTTATCCAAGTGAGGGTCCATTAGTATACTTCGATTGTCAATTTTAGTTTAGGGAATTCCTAGCCTTAACCGACAATAAGATCATGTAAGACAAACATCGAATTTGGTGTCATCCTCTCACCCCAAAAGAGGGTACCTTACCTACAAAGGTAAGACATGAGTATGATTCTACCATATTAGGTGATATCACTTGCTAGATCATATAGGTCAACATAGTTACGAAATCTTGGTGGTATAGATGGAAACACTCTTTATGCAAATTGAGCATTGTAGTTATCCACCTCGTGAGGACTATGGTGAACAAGCGTTCCCACATTTGGAAAAGGGCCACCCTCATCATCAAGTTCACTCGGTGCTAAGCTAACTTCCGTTCATTGAAAAGTCTTTATTAGCTTTACTTAATAAAAATGGCATTAGAAGGTTTAACTCCTCATATTCTTAGCTCATATGTTATTGATGAGAATGTCCTTTCATCAAACTAAATCATATGTGAAAACCTTTCACATGGACATAGCATATTTAAGTAATATCTAGTTTAGAGTACAATTGAGAATACATTTCAAAAGACTCCCTCTTTACTAGATTTTCATATATGCTTCATTATATGCATCATGTGTTTTTATGTGTACATATCTGTGAGAAAACCTTTCACATAAATGCCATTGGACCACACATGTCCATACTTCATCATATCATATACTTTCATGATCATAGATTAATCATGCATTCATATTCATGTAAATAGAGTAATCTCGCTAGGAACTATTCTATCAAGGTAGACATGTGCAATTCATAGACAAAGGCCTATACCATTGCTTACACTGTTGCACCTATCAAGTAATCCCAGTTAAGATAAATATAACACTTCATGGATTCATATTTTACATGCATAGTAGCGGACATTATTGCATATTACAATTATCCTTTCATTAGACACCATGAACCTATACTACTTATAAGCATGTATGAGGTGTGAGTGTGTGTAGATTGGAATTACATGATCACATAATATCTATCAAAACAATATTGAGCCATACACCTTTGTAAGATCACAATCCACATTCATGCATAGAGCACATACCATATTATAGCAAAAGAGACAAGACAACTTCAACATTTGCATTTTAGACTCCTAACATTGGCTAAGATTGAACATTCACATAGGGGTACATAGGTACGGTTATTTAACATTCAAACTTCATAATTTTCATCACATATACCACACTTTAGACCTAACAACTTCATTCAAATATTGAAGACACCATTGGCACCTACCACATAATACTAGATTAAGAGACTAGGCATAGATTTCATATTGTGTGATCACCATAAAAACCATTCATAATACATAACTTTCCTTTGATGACTTGATAAAAATAAACAATAATTGACAACAAAGTAAATACCTCCACCATAAGTAGACCATTCCTTACAACGCCATACAAGGCCAATTCAATTATCAAATCTATAGAAAAGTAGAGAAAGTACGGAAAACTAACCAATTCTAAAAACTTTGATCATCATTGATTAATACACATAATTCATCAATAATTAATATATAAGGAAGTGTATAAAAGTAAAATAACATAAACCAAAGCAAGATTCAACAATCATAGGATCACGATCACATTATGAAGAGTACATCATGATTTCTATAGAAGGTGGAGAAATGTAGGTCGAACTAAAAAAATCTTCAAACCTTCATCATTATTGAGAAATTGACCATAATTCACCTTCAATTTAAATAGAACACAGTATCTATAATCAATTTATCATATTCGAATCACATTATAATTATCCTAACATCAAGATCACAATGACTACAATATAGGCAAAATTGAGAAATTTGGGAGGAACTTGGGTAAATCATGAAATAAGATTGAGAATATCATTATAAACAGTATCTAATCCATAATTCATCATAAGAGTGCTTTTGAAATCATTTTGAGAAAGAACCCATGGCTAGATTGAAAGATATAGACTTTGATCATGAATTCTTTTTGAAAACCTTTGAAAAAACTTTCTACATGAATTGATATCTAAAGATGAAGAATTACCATACCTCATTATAGTATAAAAAATGAAAACATGATGAAGAAACCATCATAATCTATCAACCAAGGTGTTCTTGAGCTTCATCTCCAATGGAGGTTTTTAGAAAGGATTTTTCTTGAGACAAAAGGGTGAAATTCAAAGAACGAATTGGGAATTGGGTTTTACTTTTTTTAACCAACTTAATATACCCTAAAAATAAGATAAAATAATTTCCTAAGGTCTATTTAGGACGTGGGATGAATTTCCATTCACTCCTTAGCATGACAACGTGCATGCTGCAAAACTGCACGTCCCATATACGTGTTGACTGACGGGACCCTACTATCCTTCCTTAGTTGGTGACTGAGGCAGAAATTTGGGGTCTTAATGTCACACGTCTAAGTATTGAGTTGTGACCTCATCGACGGGGTGACACCTAGAGTACGGACTGTCGTTTGACAGGCATAGGTAGACACTGCGAAGGCAGTCTAGGCAGCCTTTTGGTCCTCCTAAAGGACCCCTTGAGTGGTCCTTGGAGAGTCGGGCCCAAGCATTTCCAATAATACTATAATATACAATTTAGGGACCTTCCATATCAATTTCAACAAAAATGAATACGTAAAACTTGCGAAGGCACAAAAAGACACACATCCACGTCTCAATGGCACATGTGATGGTCTAGGCACCTTACTTCATTTTGAGAGACCTTACAATTATTTCATCAATGGCAGCACTTAAACCTAACCCTAAAAACTTCATTCAAATATAGAAGACACTATCATCACCTATCACATCATTCTAGATTGTTAGACTAGGCATATACTTCACATTGCATGATCATCATAATCACACATTCATAATACATCAATTTACCTTCAAGGCCATGAAAAAAACATATATATATTTAAAATAAGGTAAAAACTGCAACCATAAGTTTAGCATACTACACAATGCCATACAAGGCCAATTCAACTATCAATTGTGTAGAAAAGTAGAGCAAGTAGGGCAAACTCACCAACATTCTAAGCTTTGATAACCATTGAACAATACTCATACTTCATCAATAATTCATATACAAGGAAGTAGATAAAATTAAAATAAAATAAATCAAATCATGATCCAACTATCATAGGAACAAGATCACATTATGTAAACTACATTATGAATTCTATAGAAGGTGGAGGAATATAGGTCAAACGTACCAAATCTTCAAACATTGATCCTCATTGATCAATTACCCATAATTCACCATCAATTTAAATAAAAGAATTTTTCTGTATTAAATTTATCATAATCAATCACACTATAATCATTCTAACATCATGATCACAATAACCAATATATTAGCTAAATTGAGAAATTGGGACAAACATGGGTTCATCATGTAACACTCCATATTTTCCATGACCTATACTAGAGCTTCATATGTTTTATAATGATGATTTTAGACCTAGAATAGTTTAAATAACTTGTTTGAGACGTATTGAATCCATAGCATAATAGAAAGACCTTGACATCAAAAAAGTAGCTTAATTGAACTAGTTGACGTCCCATTGTTTGGTGAAGGTTTCGGAGGTTCATATGAAGTCCAAAAAATTTAAAAAGACTTTGAATAGGTAAAATGTAGTATATAGGGTCAAAATATACGGTCACAACACACCAAGGACGACCGGAAAGGTCATTGGGGAGTACGCGAACTTGAGCGAGCATGCTGCCAAAGCAGCCTGCGTGTAGCAAAAACTGGGTGACTGCTGCGCGACGCGCAACCATCCCTCAAGGATTGGGATGTGGACTCGCGACGTGGTGACTACCCGACTCTCACTGACTCAACCAGGATTTCAAAAAGAAATCGTTAAATGCACCCCGCGACGCGCAGCCACTTCCCAGATTCATAAAAGTCGAATTTTTGTTATTTTGACTTCACAAAATGACCCATTTAAGTGAGGGGTCTTTTTTGTAATTTAATTGATGAATATATTAGGTATTATGGTTAGTTTTAGGTAAATTATAAAACATAAATTAATTCCCAATATTTGAAACCAAAAATCACTCTCTCTCCCAAAATTCTCTCTTTCTCCAAACCTCCATTGAACACCAAAGAGCTCCAAGAAGAAGATCAAGCCTTCAAGTTTCCTGACAAATTTCATAGATTTATAATCTCTAAGGTATGGTTTCTTTCACTTTTGGTATTCCTTTGCCCAATAGGTCCCTCCAAAAGATGATTTCTAAATCCCCCAAATCAAGGTTTTTCTTCTACACATGTTTCTTCATTGAAAAGCGAAATTTTGAATCAATTGTGCTTAATTGTGATGAATTAAGGTTGTTTATGTATATATTGATGGTTAATTTATGATTTCCTATTAGATTTCCCTAGACACATGTCTTTCCCCTAATTGTATGAAAACCTTGACTTGATATAGTGAATTCTGAAGATTATGAATATGTAGATTGACTACATTGTTGTTAATTATATAACTACTTCTTGAATTTTGCTTATTTATGTAGTTGGTTGTGTATTCTTGGTAATGTAAGTATGAAGGTTCTATGAAGGGAAAAAGAGATATGTTTATTGGTTCTTCATCGACTCAATTGTTAATTATGAGTTACTTAGATAGTAATGCTCCCACGTCTAATGTGTGGTTGTGGCATTGATGCTAGAAATTCCTAATCCTTAACCATAAGGAATTTTAGACATGAATTATGTATGAATGATATGATATCAATATTATATGATTGAAAGTAGTTTATCATGATTAAAATAAAGTGTTAAGTGAAAGGTTTACTCATTTGTATGTTGTTTCTATGGTGATAGGCTACTTCTAACTTACGAATACCTAAGAGCTATTATGATAAGGTGCTCACATAGGGGTCTAGAGGAGACTAATATGATCTTTTGTAATGAGTATGATGATAACTAACAAGAATAATTGCTTAGCTCCGAAAGGGCATGTAAATGAGATGGAGGTCCCAGGTTAGTATGTCCGACTTCCCACCTGGGTTTTCTCCTATTAGTAAGTTCGGATTCCCTAATTTTGTGTTGTCTCATGAGATGGAAACCTCCACGTTAGTAAGTCACGGTTTCTAGAAACAATCTCCTTGACCCTTCACTATGTGTCCACATAGGATTCTAGCTTAGTGGATCCACCTACATAGCTACATAGAAATGGTTACACCTTAGGCAAGTGTTAACCCTCTCTTTTTGGTGTGGGAATAGATTACCGGATTCCAAATAGCTCACATGATCTCTTGTAATCTATTGCACTTCTTTCCCCAATGTAAAAATAATAAACAAGTTTGCATGTGAAGTCCTATTACTGTCGTCTTAAAGGCTACTACATAGTGTAAGGGGACGGTATGGGACTTCTCTTACACATTGCACATGTGGGATCCTAAGGGATGGTTCTAGTAGTGTTATTTTATGATTATGGTTATGTTAATAAGATTCGAGTAAGTATTGATGTATAATCATGTTATAAAAATATGTTGTAATTATGAAGTTTGTTGCTTAATGTGATACTTAGCCTTGGATGGGATTATGGGGTTCTATCTTTGGCATTACAGAACCATTACTCGGGTAATGTACATGTTGGGTTGTTAATATGTAGAATTGACAATTTTGGGTGGGGAAGCGATTGAGAGAGAAAGAGTAGTGAAGAGAGATTGATGAAAGATTGATGATTTTATTTATGAGGAGAACCCTCTATTTATACATAACAATCTTACATCTTTGGCCATTATGGCCGACAACTACTTTACACTTGGCCTTTTTACATTTGGCCGACACAAAAAACAAAAACTTAACTTAGTGGCCTTTCTTTATTATTGGCCGACACAATTACTATTTACTTTACGACTTTTATACAACTGGCTTTTTTAGCCGACGCAAAACGACAAAAATAAAAGACTGACACAATACTTTTTACATATGGCTGATATTCAGCCGACACAAAACGATAAACACTAATATTATTATTATATTTTTTTTTGGCATAGTCTGGGCATACTTGTTCATAGAATATTTCTGTAGCAAACCTTCTAAAGATGCTTATTATAACATTATTAGAACATGATAAATAACTATAATTAACAAGAGATTTTCAGGAATAAATTTGTTTAGCTACTCATAAATTTACGAGTGTATACCTGATTTTGTAGATTTGTAGCTCCAGAATTTTCCATACTTCTTTTTTAATTAGCTAGCTCTGTGTCACGACCCAAAACCGGGGCCGCGACTGGCACCCACAATTTCCCTCCTATGTGAGCGAACCAACCAATCTAACCCTTATCATTTTAACATATATCAACAGAAAATAATGCGGAAGACTTAAACTCATTAAATAAAACAAAACAACATCTATTAATTCCCCAAAATCTGGAAGTCATCATCACAAGAACATCTATCTCAAATTACTAAACTAAGAATGTCTAAGAACAAAAATAACTAAAAAGCTAGTCCATGCCGGAAGTTCAAGGCATCAAGACTTGAAGAAGAAGACCCAGTCCAAGCTAGACGCGTTAGCTCACCCTGAA
>NC_028641.1:56651398-56652143 GCF_001406875.1 Solanum pennellii
CTGAGTAATATCTGCAATGGTGTTCTATCTTTTCTTTGTTATATTTATATTTTAGTACTCCTCCATAACTGTGATCACTCGAATCTGTTTCAACTATGTATATAAATGTTTTACTTTCATCAGGAAAATACAGTTTTGGTAGATTTTTATATAATTTCTTAATATTCTTTATGTGTTCTTTATCATTGTTGTCAAAATAATATTCAACATCTTTTTTAAGTTTTTTATGTAGTGGTTTTAAATGTTCTGCTAGTTTTGGTATATATTCTATTACTTGATTTACTAGTCCTAAAAATGATTGTAATTTCTTTTTTGTATCTATATTTTCGTCAAGGGTGATTATCTTTTGTACTATGTGAGTTTGCATTTTTATTCCATTTTTATCTATTTGTATGCCTAGAAATTCTATCTGTGGTTTCATTATTTCTGCTTTACTTTCACTTAAGCTTATACCTGGATTTTTTATTATATGTATGAATTTTTCTAATAATCTTATATGTTCTTCTTGTGTTTTAGAATATAATAATATATCATCTATGCATACAATACAATTTTCTAATTGGTTGAAATAGTTGTCCATAAAGTGTTGATATCTACCTGGTGCATTTTTATATCCAAATGGTAATACATTCCATTCATAGAAACCTTGTGGTACTGTGAATGCTGTTAATTGTTTAGATTCTTCTTCTAGTCTTAGATGGTAAAATCCTGATTTACAGTCAAATTTACTAAAATAGTTATATCC
>NC_028641.1:56656585-56662583 GCF_001406875.1 Solanum pennellii
TTATTCATTTTTGCTAAAAGTTTTATTCCTTCCAACCTCTTAATAAATTATGCTTACTTATTATGTAATAATAATGGTTTAATAATCATCTCGTCTAGTCACTACTACAGCTTTCTTCTTTGATTAGTTACCCTAACAGCGCCTCAACTCTGTTTACTCCCCTAAACGGCCTTCTTTGCCTACCGGTTTCAACTTTAGGATGGCATAGTCTGGGCATACTTGTTCATAGAATATTTCTGTAGCAAACCTTCTAAAGATGCTTATTATAACATTATTAGAACATGATAAATAACTATAATTAACAAGAGATTTTCAGGAATAAATTTGTTTAGCTACTCATAAATTTAAGAGTGTATACCTGATTTTGTAGATTTGTAGCTCCAGAATTTTCCATACTTCTTTTTAATTTCTTCTTTTTATTTGCTTCCCTTGCGTACTCACTCGGTGCAAGCCTTGGTTCTCATAGAGTAATTTACATTCAAGGTTCATATATAGGGGTTCCATATCTAGTTCATAACCCAAACACATTTTCCCTACCAAAGAAAGGTCCACTAGGGTGACCTTAAAATGACGAAAAGAAGATGACTTTCCTAAGGATTGATATGATTCCGTTCCGGCCAACCAACCTTAATTCTATCATTCCTTTACTTGAAGGATACCATTACGACTTTTGACTTCAACATTCATAGCCTTACCACTAGGTTCAAGATTTCTCACCAAGGACCCTTTTAACATCATTTATGGTCTCATGCCGTTCATACATATAAGACAGAGGATTTAGCATCCTAAGTCAATACATCTTATATTCACATTCATACATGCATCAAGTAAGGGACACAAGTCAACCAAGACAAGACACAACATACTTCACTTTAACACACATTACATGTCATTCTAGAAGCACATAGAAATAATCATTATCATATTTAAGTAATCCTATACACTACCATATCATCTTCTATATGACCGTGATAAACTCATGTAGTCTCTAGTAGGAATGACCATATATCAACCCTAAGACCATACACATAAAGCCATAATCATAGTATAACATAATCACCTAACTAAAATCGATAGAAAAATACATTACTTTGACATTACTTATCATGTAGGTAGTTATTATCATACTTCACATAATCATCATAATATTTCAAGTAGTTGCGGACAAGGCCATGATCATCATAATACATAAACTAACGCCGACAAGGTAACATGAATTGCAAGTAAAGTACATAAAAACGCCACCATAAGTGGACCATACAAATCACAACAAAATTCAATTCTAATTACAAAAAATAATGTTAATTAGGGCAGCGTACCACCAATCCATCCTCTACACTTCAATCCAATGCTAAATCATCCAATTCAATATCATAAAGCCCTTACCCATGGCCATGAACATCACTTCAATATAAAAACTATCATACTCAATGAAACTAGGTACATTCAATATATATTCATAAATCTAATACAACCTAGATATCAATTCGATACAATTATTACGTCAATCGATAGCCCATAGAAAACTATAGTAGAATTCATAAACATTATATCAATATTACTTAACCCATAAAGTAGTAAAAAAAACTAAGGTCTACAAATTAGATAGGTTCATAGGTTAATTGAGTTAAAATAATCAATTAATAACAATTCAATCAATTTTCAGTGCTTAAAAACCTTTAATGCAAGAACCCCTGGGTAGATCGTGAAATTTTGTAGTTCATCTTTGAAAACATTAAAAAACATCTGTGAAAGATGGGTTCCTTGATGATTAGAATTTAAAGGATAAAAAATCATACCTCAATGAATCTAATTCTTCAATTTGATGAAGAATCTCCACTCAATTGTCCAGTCCAAGCCCTTCCTTTAGTTTTGACTCCAATGGAGTTCTTAAGGATATTTGGGTTTTGATTTTGAAGAATTAAATCTTTTAAGTGTTTTAGGCTTATAAACATATTTAAAATACCCAAAAGACCCCTAACTAAATGCCCTTTCTCTTATTAGTATGTTGGGAGAAATTATACTCAACTTAGGAGACAGTCCTAACAGACAAAGGACCATCGACTTCCTGTCCCTTGACCAACGGACCGTCCTGTTTGTCCTTGGTCTTAGAATGAGGTGGTATTTTTCCTCTCCTCTCCCAAGACTAAGTACCAACCGATGAGACCTCACCTATGGGGCGTCGGTTTACCCACATGGAGTCGATTGCCTTCCGTAGGTGCGCTGTCTTTGACAGCCTTGGGCACCATGAAGGGTCCTTCCTCAAGGGCCCTTGGATGGTCCTTGGGAATGTTTACTCGCAAATTCCAACACAAACATGATCATATACGAGTTTAGGACCTCTCACATCAATTTAATTCAAAACTAACATGTAAAACTCGATAAAACATTCATAGACGTCCAAAGTTCACAAAACTAGACACATTGCCTATATACACCATAATAACTCATATAATAACCTTATAACCTCATGAATCAGACATAAACACATAAAATCACATATGAGGAACATAGGTGACTTAATCGTCGAACGTCATAGTCGTCCCTTCACATTTGACTTCAAATGCGCCTAACCCACTAGAAATTGCCTAAATACCACATTATAATCCATTTTAGGACCTTAGACCACTCATTCCAAACATTTTAGGATCTATTTTCCCTAAGTCATTTTCAACATCTTACATTCTCCCCCACTTGGACAATGTTCGTCCTCGAATGACACTTGCCACTCTCCGAACACTTACAAATAATCGAGATTCAGTTAACAACTCATGACCGTAACATATAAAATCTCATACAATACCAACATTAAGAGAAAATGAATTTTACATATCCTAGAGGATCACAAAACAACAAGAAACTAGAAAACATTCTATAACTCATCATTTTATAAAACTCACATGCTTCATTCAAAATAGGAAAAACTCATTTTACATTCAATATCTTACTCATATATAACAGTTATTACGATATTGAAATAATTCTCGACTAAAGAATTAATTACTCAATTTTTGAAAAATTTAACAGTTAGCAGGCGGTACCTTATAGTGATTTAGGCAACTTTTTAAAAAATGCAACTTTTCAGTAATTTATGATAGAAACATGCTAATATGCAAGGTTACATCATATACACACATTTTGACACATAATAATAACTTCATAAAACACACAATGAAAAAAGTTAATTAAATTCAATTTTAACAAAACTCCTAAACACCATGAACATGCAACAAGCTTCTATGACTTTCTATACCATCTACTAACCATACTCCCCCACTTATAAGGAAGTCATATAACTAAAGAATGAACAATTACTTACAAACATCATCATCATCATTCTCATCCGGCTTTGATCATCTTGCCTGGAGTGCATAGAAACAAGCATTTACCTTTTCAACATGCTCCTTTAGAATATTAGAAGCAACATGTTTGCCCTCCCTTCATCTAGAAGCAATGGTAGGACAATTTCTTACCTTGTGTCCTTGTTTACCACAGCCAAATCAACTCCCGGTACCCTTAAGGCATTCCCCACAATGCCTTTTTCCACAAGCGACACATGTAGGCTTTCCATTTTTTGAAAAACCTACTTTCTCCAATTTCATCTTAGCACTCCAAGGTTCTTCTTTAATTTGATCCATATTCTTAAACCAAGGTTGACTTCGATAACTAGAACCACTCCTTTTCAAGTTTCTAGATATCATCTTAAGTTTAGACTCTTCAATTAATTGGTCATACACCATGAGTATAACTAGGGTCATATCATCATTTAGCATGGTCGTACGACATTCTTCCCTTACTAGATCAGCGACAACCATTACAAAACGACTCATCTCATCCCTCGAATAAGACACAAGGGATGGGGCATATCTATATCACATAGAGAAGTTCAATGAGTATTCGTCAACGCTCATATTGCCTTGCTTGAGATTGATAATTTACTCTACATTGACTTCCCTCCTGTCACGGGGAAAGTACTTCCCAACAAAAGCTTCCTTAAATTCATCCACTCAATAGGACCCGGCTCCATTGGCTATTCTCCTTCCATTGTGTGTACCACACTTAAGCAACCTCCCTCAATTGATACAAAGCTAGCTCCGCACTCTCCCTAGAAGTAACTCCCATAACACTCAACGCCTTGTAAACTCCATCTAGGAAATCTTGGGGATCCTCTCCCACCTTAGAGCAAAGAATGATAGGAGGATTAATCCTTACAAAGTCTCCTAACCTAGACGTCATATTTCTTTAACAACATTCAACCTAGGCACTATACTCAAATTTGCTTGAATAGTCACGGCTCGGGCTAAAGAAAGCAAAGCCTTTCTAATATAACTATTACTCAACTCTGGGGGAACCACCGGAACATCATTGCATCCTCCTACAATGGGGTATTTATAATCTTGAACACCTTGAGCACCTTGAGGAACTTGCTCAACTAGTGAAGGAATCTCGTCATGCACGTCATTCTCCTCAACTCTCCTATCCAATGCCCTCCTCGTATCCATCTTCGTAGAAATACAAGGAAAACCATAAAAAAGAGTACTCATAACTCTCACTCTATGGCACAACATAGGAGTACAAAAAATGAGAAACTCTATCATCCTATAGCGTCTCGCCATAGATGTGTCGCGACTCACACCAATGGTCAAGACTCTACTAGAAGTGACATGATGAGAATTTTCAATTCCTAAGACTAATTGCATATCCTATGCTCTGATAGGAAGCTTGGCACATCCAAAAACCACACCCTATAAGTTAGGTTCAATCACGGATTGCAATCCGCGTACTTGACCTCTCGAAGGTCTGGTAAAAGCCCTTTTCCTATCGTTCATCGCATAAACATAATGAAAAGTAGTGCGGAATTAAAACTTGCAACAAAACAAAAAAATATCTCTAATAACATCTTTCATTAAAAATCATAGTAAATACTAATTCTCAATCTCATCAAATTTAAGTCACGAGAAAACTTTGGGACACGGACCAAACATCAATATATAGAATTACTTAGTCTATTCACTACACTATTTTCGGGCTACGACTACCTCACTAAAATTTAGCCTATATTAGTAAAAAGTTTTGACATTGATAAAAGGCTACACTTTTGGACTTTAGGCAACACCATTTAGGGGGTGGCCTAAAGAAGCGTAACCTTTGACATTAGGCAACACTTATTAATTGTCGACACTTTTGGCTACACTTATAAAGCGTAGCAAAAGAAGTATTACGCCACACTTTGTTTTAATGCATTAGTGACACCTATATTTATTATACTACACTTAAAAGCAATGCCTTTGCGGTTTAATAGTCACACTTTAAAAGTGTTGCCTTTTATTGGTCATGTAGCTCGACACTTCAAAAATGTTACCATTTATATCTCATCTAGAGCAACACTTATAAAGTGTAATTTTATATCTCATCTAGAACAACAATATAAAGTGTAACTTTATGTCTCATTTAGAGCAACATTTATGAAGTGTAATTTTATATCTCATCTAGAGCAACACTTATAATGTGTAAGTTTATATCTTCTTCAGAGCAACACTTATAAAGTGTAATTTTATATCTCATAAAGAGTAACACTTATAATGTATAACTTTATATCTCATCTAAAGCAACACTATTGAATTGAATATGTTTAATATATGATCACATAATTAAATTGAAGCTATATATTTCATATAAACTTCGAGAAAAATGTCAAACAACTCTAGTGCTTAGAAAGTAATTGTTTAGTGATATATAATATCAATAAATTTCAAAAAACCAAATGCATACAAACGTATATGAATATAGTACAAAAACTCTTCATCATTCACTTCAATAGATCAAGTTTACTTCTGCCATAATTCAGATTCAATTTCTGGCATTTTCCTGCACATTTTAAAATAATAGTATAAGTTAGTGAGATAAATGTGAAAGTGCATAATTGGAGAATGTTCACTGTAAGCCAACCAATCAAAATCAATATATATATATATATAAATATATATATATATATATA
>NC_028641.1:56663182-56703012 GCF_001406875.1 Solanum pennellii
ATATATACATATATATATATATATACATATATATATATATATATATACATATATATAATACACACACACATAAATCATATAACACATTTATAAGCACATGAATTATGGGTTGCTGCATGTATTGTAAACAAAAAGTGCTCAAGAGACACACATCATCCCAATTTCCATTCAGAGCATCTATAAAATTTCCCTTTCTCTTCAAATAATGGAACCAAAATCATAGAAAAAGCCTGTTGAGAAAAGTCCAGCAGTTGAAAAAACTCACATAGCCAAAAAATGTCATGATGAATAGAATGCACAGGACGAAAAGAAGCTAACAAAGAACACCAGTGCAGCTGCCAGAGACAGAAAGAAAAAGAGATCCAAGAAGTTCAAACTGTTGTTTGTCTTGTTCTTCCTGGTAATTAGGTAAGCATGTCGTATCTAAAGGAACTAAGGTTGTTACCATATTCACTATTTCTTAGCTTTTTAGTTTTTGTGTACGACTGTTAAAGTTTGAATTAATATATTGTAGATGTAAATTTAGTTCAATCAGCTTGGTCTTAGCTTATCCTTTTGTAACGAATAGTTAATCATGGATGAAAACTTCCAGTTTTGTACATAAAAAATGGACTTCAAGAGACTATCTCTCCCAGTTACTATTGTATTGGGAAGGAACTGGGAGATGACATTTACAATTTGATATCAAGCAAAGATATGGAGGCTGATAGGAAGAACAAAAACAAAATGGAACAAGGCAAGCACTGTAATAAGGCCTATATGACATATTGACATTTTGTTGTTTAAGTAAAACATATACTCTTTAGATGATTTTAATGTGAGAGAAGTTTTATTATAATGTATGTATTTTAACATGTTCCTATGGGTAAAGCCTAAGTAAACTTTCTATGTGAGAGTTCTGCCCTACATACCTTGGACCCAACATTCCATTCTTCACGAATCGCATGATACCCTTCATAGGCCACGGTTCAAGAATACATAATATTACATATTAAACTCTAAGTTTATGTGTCAAACATCACCATAATACTTCTGACGACTATCTAATATATACAACCAATCTCTAATAAGCTTTAACTTTTTTATCACCTGTTGGACTATATCGTGACCAAGCAACTCTACTTCCCTAATCTTGAATCGATTAATTGGTGACCTGCACTTACGCCCATAAAGTGCTTCATAATGACCTATACCAATACTTGCTCAGAAGTTGTTATTATAAGGATACTTAATTAATAACACATAACAATAATAGTTCCTACTAAAATCTAGCACATATAGCCATTGGATGTCCTTGAGCATATTGGTGATACGTTCGGCATGGATATCAATCTGAAGATGAAAATCTGCACAAAGATTAACTTGAGTCCCCAAATACTTCAACTAGGATCTCCTTGATTGTGCTATAGAATGTGTCCATCTATCTGATTCTCTCCCTATTGACAACTTATCTTCTTAATAACATTACAAATTTTCAGGGATCCTATGTGAAAAGAGTAGAGAGAAAACATTTGGCATTCAAAACATATAATTGAACTCGGGATCTGAAAAATGTATCTCCTGCTTTATCACAGGTGAAATCAAAAATATGTTGCTAAGACTTGCCTCTTAGCTGATCTAATCTAAGGTCTTCATTTTGTCAAGACTTCACTATCACATTCGGGGACCACTTCCTAGACGTAACTAACATCGTCATCCTCGAAGAGGACGAATACTAGCCTCTTAGTATTCATCATTACATATTATAGGTTAAAAAGGCAGAAAATTAAAACTTTTCATCTACATCTACATCATGAGGTTTACTCAGAATGACTTACACATAATATATACATAGGGAGTTTACATAGACTCCTCGCAATAAGAAGCTTACATAGGTTTCTAATTTTATGTCACATATACAACATACACAATATAGAGTCTAATAGAGATGTCTCATATTAAAACCATCTAAGTCGAAATAGAAACAATTCGGGCATAACCCTTAAACAAATGTATAATTGCCTTTTTGGGCATACAAAAATGTTTTGATAAATAAGAGTGAAACGAATGTAATTAGACTCACATAGGTTGAATGAAAAAAGTCACCATTCTCAGATCATCAGGACATATAGCTTATAGACAACAGATTTTTGAGGATTAAGTACAAAAGAAATAATAAATGTATAATATTAAGCAAATAAAAATGTTTATATGTTTTTAATATTAAGAACATAAACTAATCAGTTAAAATGCTAATAAGGAAAAGGTTGAACAAAAAGCTAAAAGAAAACATTAAAATAAGCTAATCTAAACATAGCTTATAGTTAGATAAATCTTGAAGAGCAACCTCTAAGATCCTCCTCTTCTCCTGTACATCATCTCAGACTTTTGTAGTTACTAAAGAAAGATCAGCGTATTTTTTCAACTCTTGTTCAGCTTCCAAGACTTTATATTCAACCTCTTTCCTCCTCAACTTGTTTCTTGGCGGCATCTCGAAGAAGTTTTAGCTCCTTCACCTTTTTCTTTTCCTCCTTAAGGGATTGAAAAAAACCGATAATTCCTAAGATTTCTCATTCTTTTCATGCAAGACAAGATCAAGGGTTACTTAGATTTCAAATAAATCTTGGATTTCTCAAATTCTTTGGCCTTATCAGCAGGGGTTGATCGCTCTTGGTAATAATAAAAAGCAAGTTTTATTTAAACCTCTAGTAAAGTGTTCAAAGGGGTAACATCCACACCCATGGAATTTACATCTACAAGAATTAGTTGAATCTCATCCGTAAGAGAAGAAGCACAGTTTGCATTAAGGACAACAAGTTTAGAACAAATCTTAGTCCAAGCTCCTATGACAAAATCCTTTTGAATTTTTTAGACAACTTTTCTTCCATTGAAAACAGACTTGCATGTTACTTGTTAATTAAGGGACCTGAATTCAACATTTTCGTGGTTTTGTAATGACAATTATTTGTTAGCAGTTTATCTTCTAGAGGTATAGAAAAAGATTTGCTTAAATTTTGACCGTCCACGGACTCAATACTATCTTAAGGCTTTGCTTCTAAAATGTTGACATTGCTTGGATAAGAAAAAAAGAGAGTTATAATAATAAGTGAAAAAACTTGGTACCATAGAGCAACATAAAAGTTTAAATTATTACATCATCAATAACTGTAAAAGTCTTTTAATAACTAATATTGATTTCAATAATCTTCGTCGCATGCAAATCATTATGTTCTGACTTTTATGGACGTGGTCTCTCTATCTTCCAACAACGATCAATACTTATTTCACTACTCTCATCTAGAAATAGCCGTTCGTGAGAAGGTTGGTGAGTTTGAGTTAAACATTTTTCCTTTTGGACTTTTTCATTGAGAGGTACCTTGACCTTGTTTGAAATACCAACTCTCACTTTAAAATACTAGATTATTTAGAAATCAATACCTCTTCATCTTACTTTTGAATGTAATTAGTAGTCGAACCAACAACATTCACCAAAAACTTCCTATGATTTTCAAGAAGATTCTGGTCCACTTTTTCCAACCAGGACTTATATTCACAGAAGAAAACTTCTTCATGTTAGATCCACTAGGAGGAAATGTCGCTTTTGCACTAGATTTTGTTAATACACAAATACATAAAAGCGACAAGCAAATGCAACTTAGAACATGCTTACTCATAATTTAGATAGTACTAAAGAGAAAATTAGTCCCTTGTTCTTCATATTCTCCGGTTTTTAAGAAGTATATCTTCCTCAACATCCCAAGTAGCTTCATCAACAAATTGGATCCTCCAAAGGACTTTTACTAATGCAACTCATTTTGTCCTCAACTTGGTAACTTGCAGTACTAAAACAATTTGATTTAGTGATAGAAAATTTTTGTAGCTAAACAATAAATTTCGTTTCTAAACCCACTTAGTGACGAATTAGCGACTGATTATTGTTTACAATGAGAAAAATATCAACAGACTAGCGACAATGTTCGGTTTTAAATGCAGTGTTTTTTTACTAGAGTTGTTGATCTAAAATCTCAATTGGGAACTCTTTAGAGGTTAAGCTATCCTTGATCACAATATTTTCAGTTGGCATGATAAAAGAAGCATCGCTCATGCAATTACTCGACATGGAGATGTGAAATACAAGATTAACCGATGCAAACTCTTGATATATTAAACTCATAAGCTACACTATCCATCCTCTTGGATATTCTAGAAGGTCCAATAAACCGAGGATGGAGCTTCTTGTAACACTCTGGAAGTCCATGACCTAAGATAGAGCCTCATATGATTAAATAAACCTTAAAACACTGTTTATAATCCTAAAATAATGTTTATAAAACATTTAGGAAGTTTTAGATTCAAGGCATCAAGAAAGTCCATGACGTTCTGAAACTAGCTAAATCGAACTAGTTGACGTCCCTATGTTTGATGAAGGTTTTTGAGGGTCATATAAAGTCCAAAACTTATAGAAAGACTTTAAATAGGTTTAATGTAGTTCAAAAGGTAAAAATATTAAGTAACAACTCCCCAAGAACCAGCCGAAGGGTCCGGGAGAAGGACCCAAACCTTGGAGAGAAAGCTGCCAAGGCAGGTTGCGGCAGCCTAGAAATGGAAGCCACTGCACGATGCACAGCTGACACATGGTAGGCAAAAAGTTTCCTCGCCACGCATGCACTCCATGAATCTCACTTCCTCAAACATGATTTCAAAAATAAAATCTTAAATTAGCCCAGCGACACGCACAAACTTCCCAGATTTGTTGAAATTGTATTTATGTGTTTTGACTTCACAAAAAGACCTATTTAAGTTAGGGGTATTTCGGGTAATTTCGGGGGTGACTATATAATTACTAAAGGTCAGTTGAAATACATTTTTCACTCACCTAAATCAAATTACCAAAGCAAAACACAAAAGCTCTCATCTCTCTCTACTTTCTCTCTCACTAAATCCTCCATTGAAGAAGCAAGAAAGCTTGAAGAAGAAGACCAATTTCTATAGGATTTAACATCAATTTCATGGATTAATATTCATTAAGTTATGTGTTACTCACTCTTATGATTCCTTTCCCCAAGAGGTCCTTTGAATGTTGATTTCTAAATCACCCAATTCCAAGTTTTTTTCTAATTCTAATGGGTTTTCTTCTAAACATCAAACTGTTGATAAATTGTTATTTATTTATGACTAATTAAGTCAATATTTATGGTTACATTATGTTAATTGATGCAATTTAATATAGATAATGTCCCTTTCTCCAATTTCCCCAAATCTTGGATCTAGCTTATAAATTTGTGGGAATTGGAGAATGTATTTATTGATAGGTTTCTTTTATCTATTCCAATTCATTCATTGACTGTGTAGTATAATGTATTGTTGCTATTGGATCTATTTCTTGAATAATTCATGATGAAACCTTTCCCCCTAACCCTAATTATTAATTAAAGTCAACTGGGATAATAATGGTGTTATTGACATAGTTATTGTATTAATTACTATTGAATGTTGTCGCAACACCCATTCTTGGATTGAGTTGGATGGTTGATGGTAAAACCTAAGATGATGGATTGTGAAGGAGATTTGGTAAGTCATGTGATACCTACCTGTTACTTTAAATATGATAACTTGTGTTTAGTGATGAAGTTTTATTGAAGTATACCTTATTATAAGACTGATTACGGTTTGTATGATGTTGAATTGGAATGTCTTGAACAATAGTTTGTGAGTTTTTGGATAATGTGTAAATCTTATAAGGATTGTGATAAGTTACCAATGAGCCTTATTATGATGTGATATGTGGATGTGCTGACCTCGTATGTATGAATTGCAATGAAATGACAATACTCATGCAATTCTTATTAAGCTATGATAATGATGATTATATGAGGTATAGAACCTATGACCTACATAAATCTTTGATTATTAGTAAAGGCATTAAAGACATTTAAAAACGTACTCTATCTTAGTACCGACTGAACTAGAGTGAGGAGTATCCCTTCCCACATAGGGAAGATAGGATCACTAATGTACTCATGAGATTGGAGACTACAATGCATGTAGCATAAAGAGGTTCCCAACTACAATCTCTTAGTAATTGAAATACCTTTCCCCCATAAGAATACTAGCTAGTGGATCCACATAGACTCTATGTTCATGTTTTGGTACTACCTTGGCAAGTAGTCCTCCTTCTTTCGGCGTAGGGTTCCATGACACTGGCTTCCACATTAGCTCATATGGTCTATGTCATTTAAGGCAAGATGATGCTAAAAGATTAAATAATGGAATGAACTCTAACAAGGATGACCTAATGGGTTTAGCTTAATCTAGGTAGGAGTATGGTACTCCACCTATACATTGCGCTAGTTAGACTTGAGGGAATTCTTAGATGGATGTCCTTATGTATGTATATGCTTAAAAAAGTAAATGATATGGGCATGATGACCTTAAATGGTTATGATAATAAATATAAGATTTGCGTCACTTATTAACATGTGTTTGGTCTCTATTGCTAAGGTATGATGTTACGTGCTCTTAATGATATGCTATCTGAAGTTGGACTATGGTCATTGTTGTTGTTAGGCTTACTTGAATTAGTAAGGATATGGGTATTTTCTTAGTCATTGGACTAGTGATCTTAATGAGGGTTCGTGAGTCATGGTCTTGATTTGGTTATGATGTTACTATCTCTTATACATGTTAGTTGATATTATAACTTGATGGTAGAGTTGTCTTGATTATGTGCTCAATTATGTTGATATACATGGTGATTTCACTAGATTTAGTATTGTTGGTCTTGTGATGTGCATGATATTGATTTATTGAAATGTATTATGGACTTCTATTCGTTCTTGAATATGAATAAGACTTTTCAAGGTAAATTTCATGATTTAATGAAAAGTCCCTTTTTAGTATGATTTAATGTGGTGTGTGCATATCGTCCTATACTTAGTACAAGTGATGTGCTAACCCCATTTTCTCCCTTTTCCCCCAACATTTTAGGTTCCGCTAGTGGAAGGGCTTGTGACGACTTTTGAAGGAATACTTGGAATTCTCACTCTCAAAAATTGGTAGGTCCTCACCACTTCTATGATAATGCAACTTTCTAGCTTTGGGTATTTACTAGTATTAAAAAAGATATGTCCATTTCATTTAATTTTAGTACTAAAGAGTGTATAGCCTATAAGTGGCTATTATTGTATTGATATATGGGCTATGCCAAATTTTTATACTCCTATTTAGATGGTTATGAGATGAGACATCTGTTTTAAGACTCTGTCATGTTTTATATGTATATATGTTTATTAAAAGTAGAAGACTATGCAATCTTCTTATACGAAGGGTCTATGTATACTAGATATGAATATATTATGTGTATGCGAGAAGTCTATATAAACCTTAATGTAGAAGTAGATCAAAAGTTCGAAATTTTCTGCAAATTAAACCTATGAATGTAATGACTAATGCTAAGAGGTTAGTCTTAGTCCTCTTTGAGGAAGACCACACCGGTTGCTTCTAGGGGGTGCTCACGGATTTGATGAACTTTGTATCAGAGCATGAGGTTGAATATCAATGAATGCTGCTGCGTGAGTGTCCATTAAACTATTCTCAAGGGGATCAACAACTTTTTATAGTCAATTTACAACCCAAAGCAATCTTCAAGGAAGTGGTATTAAGATTATATAAGTAGGTGATGTACTTTAATTTCACCATAATCGATGAAGACCATTCTATCTATGTGAAAGGTCCAACACAAATTTTGTAATTCTCTCTCTTTACGTAAATGATATTTTATTGGCTGAAAATAATTTGGAGTATGTAAAAACGGCCAAGTCATGACTATCAAAATCATTTTATATAAAAGATTTGGGTGAAGCAGACTACTTATTGGGTATTATGATCCAAAGAAGTACCACAACAACACACTAGATATAGCATCATTACTTTCTAAGTAATTCACGTTTCATACATAAGTTCCATGGAGAAGCAACCTTCATACCTTTTTACCATTCAAGGGAATTGATACTTCAATCAACTCAACAATGCATAATCAACATATGATTTAGGGTAATTCATTAAGTATTAACATAACTACCATTATAATAAACAATTGACATATTCATCATCTTTACCAATCCAAAAAATCAAATTCAAGATTTAGGAAATTGGGGAAGAACATGGGTCTAAGGAAATATCATGTGAACAACAACAACAACTGATTTGTTATACACATAATCAATCCTAACTACTAAGTATATCTTTAGACCACTCCTTATACCCTTGAATATAGTGAAACTTTCCACCAAAAGAGAAAGTTTACTTTCATCGAGTCTCTCTATTTATGATTCGCCGGCCGTAACATGGTAAAGAGCTTTCAATATTTTTGGTAGGATGATCAAGAGATCAAAATACCCATGTCTTAGGATTACAACTATTATATTATGGTATCCAATAATCTAGACCAGGAAGTTCCCCTGTAGAAGGTCATGGAGAGGCATAATGACAACCGAATGTCTTTTCTACAAGTAATTTTGTCTCTACTTAACTATTTCTATGATTTGATATTGTAACGACCCGCAAGTACACACTAGAAGTTAGGGCAACACTTAGGTCGTTACAAGGAGTACTTGACCTTTCGAAGTTCTTGTAGTAGTCTCTTAGATATAATTCATTACATAAGACATGAAAAGTAGTGCGTAATTAAAACTTTTAATGAATAATAAGGGAAAAATCTTTTATAAATACTAGAGTTAAAAAATACAGGACAAGGGTCCTCTCGAGGCCAACGATGGTCATTGAGTGTCGGACACGCCTCGGTTGTAGGATTAGTGCATGAAATTTTTTTTTGTTCTGTGATATTAAATTCCCTCGTGAAGAGCGGGTAAGTCTACTATAGTATTTATACGAAAGGGAACCATAGGCCCGCATACGTGGCACCACAAAAAGTTAGAATTTCCTTTTAAATTCATTTATACCCTAAAATTAGAACTCCATAAGGTGCCACTTGTGCAATGTCTGGGTGGGTTCATTACTTCCACCTACCCTAAGTAACCTCCCTTAGATCATCCTCGTAAGGGTCTTAGTCATTTACTTACATTGTCCATTTTACATTAGGATAACTATAGCCTTAATCAACAATAATACCATGTCTTACAAACATGGAATTTGATGTCATCCCCTTGATATTCACAAAAATTAAGCCCAAAAATAAAAATAGCCCTAGAATGTTAAAGAGTTAATATTCATTCAACTTCACAAAATTAGGCCAAAAATAAAAATAGTGCTAGAATGTTCAAGATTTGGCAATAATTTATGTTCGCCAAATTAGGCCAAAAACTAAATTAGAGCTACAATGTCTGTAGAAACCACTTCCTTTTAAGTAAGGTCTTCGCTACTTTCATTCCCGCTTTGCTCATCATTTTGTTCACCCATAAGTATGCACCTGCGAAGGTGTAGCTATTGGAAAATCCATGTAATGTCTAAAGAATATGACCCTAACTTAGGCAAGTAGGGATCCCTCATCCGGTAGGGGTTAATATCAGGATTTGATGTCAAGCTTTCATTGTCTATGTCGGTTAAATCTATCCCCCACAAATGTATGTAAATTAACTAAGACTTCTTAAGGGTGTACTACTTAGGGTATGTGGTGGAATGGGATGCTACCTATCTATTGCACAAGTAGACATTTGGATGGAGTTTTGATATTTCTTATATGAAATGTATGAATGGGTCATGATATGATGCAATGGAAGTAATGTGATTTTATATTTAACGTTAAGGAATCATGTTGATGTTATAACTTGTATGATGAATGCTTGGTATGTGATGAATGTGATGTATCTATTCTAAGGTAATTCCTAAGGAGAAATAAGTGGAAGGAGTAGTATGGTATGCTACTTTAACATTGCACCAAGTGTAAATTGGGGGTATCTTTGGAGGATGGCATCTGATCTGAAGTTCATAAGTGTATGTATATTTCTATAGTGTCTTTTATATTGAATGGTGACTTGTATGAATTAAATGAAGTATGCACATCACATATATATATGAAATAAAGTAAAAATTTCTACCATAAGTTGACCATACCACACAATGCCATACAAGGCATCAACAACAACACTATAGAAAAGTAGAGAAGTAGAGCAACTCTTTACCAATCCTTTAGTCTTTGGTCATCATTGACCATTAATACTATTTAATCAACAATTCAAGTACAGGGCAGTAGCTAAATATGCTTAAATTATAAAAGAAACAAAGTAAAATCCAATACAAGACCATGCTACAACTAGTACAATACATCACCAACATACTAGAAAGTGGTAGGGCATAGATAATTAACCAAATTCAATTGCATTGAGTATCAATCAAATTTTATCAGGAAATTTCCTTAAATATACCTTTTTGAAAATGTTGCATAATTGTTCTTTAATAAGAAATTGCATTATGTGTTATATAATGTCTAAATAATAATGATATGAATTCTATAAGGAAGTTCCTCCAATAGCATGATAAGTGAGTAAGAATGATGCATAAAAACTTGATAGACGTAGTTATATTTGCCTGAATTGCTTGAAATGGTTTGATGTACTTTTTGTTTTTGATTATTCCTTCTAGCTATGTGTATGGTTGTGAAATTGTATTCCTTCAAGTGAGATGTTTTCTTTGGTCGTTATCTATAGCTAGTGGATCCACCAAGAAAGCTATATTGTTTGGTATTACATTGGCCAGTAGACCACCTTCCATTGGTGTAAGGTTTTACAACACCGGATTCCACACTAGCTCATGTGGTCTATGTAGGTTAGAGCAATATGTTCCGAAAAGGTAAAATGAATTAAAGGATTGAACTCTAACCAGGATAACCTAAGGTATCTAGCATAGTCTAGCATTGCACTAGTTAGCCTTGATGGGAGTGTTAGAAGGATGTTCTTATGTATGTTTAGGTTTATAATGATATATGATGTGTATATGAAAGACTTGCATTGTGTTGATACTATATGTTGGGTAGTTCACTTATGGATATGTGTTGGTCTAGATTGTTAAAGTAAGATGAAAGGTATATCTAAGTGTCATGTTATGTGAATTAGGGTGTTAGTAATGATTCTTGTTGGGTTACTTAATTGAGTAAGGTTATGGGGAATTTCGTTGTTATTGCATTTGTTGATTTTATAGGGGTTCATGGGTAATTGTCTTGATTTGTTATAATGAAATGTACTCTTATTCATTATTATTGTATCAAGTAACCCAAATAGAATCATAACTAACATGACACTTCACATAGCATAGCATTTAAAAGTACTTATCATTATACTTTAACAATGTAGACCAACACATATTCATAAGTGACACAAATCCACATATATTATCAACAATGTGCAAGTTTATCATATACATATAATGTACCATTATAAGCATATTAATACATAGTAACAAGCTCCTAAAGTTCCCTTCAAGGAAAACTAGTGCAAAGCATAGGTACATACCCCGACATAAGCTAAGTCAACCTCCCAAGTCATGTTAGTGTGTACTTCATTAATTTATTTAGTGTAGGGAACACTTGCATTAACCGACATAGATCATAAGATATAAATATGGAATCCGTTGTTGAAAAACCTTAAACTGAAGAATGGTGATCTTGGCCAAAAAAATCCCTAACCATTAATTAATTAATTGTAACTAGTATTTGCCAATAAAAGCCCTATCCATTAATTAATTAATTGGAACCAACTTAAAACGTGCACAAAAATCAGGCTCTCACAAATGAGACCTCGACCAATCGTCCGTCAGTGAATCAACGACCCCTACTCACTTCGGTGTTTTACTTTATCTATGAGTTCTAAGATTGTTCATAATAGACCATTACCAAAAAAATGGCTATGTGTTGTTCGATGGATGGCATCGAGCCCGTTGATCCACACACGCTCCATCGACTCCCTTCATAGACAGTCTTCACCCCAAAATGCAAGAGTCCCCCTCAAGGACCCTTGGATGGTCCTTGGGAAGTTGTACCCAGGCTTTAAACCATAAAATAACTTAAAAACATTTAGTAAACCCTTGCCCCAATTTTCATCATTATCCGACTTTTAAAAGCTAGTTAAATAGGCTAAGGCACGCTAGTACCTCCTTAAACTAGTATCTGGACGTCATGGATGCTCTTGGACATTTTGGTTTCTAGACTTCCTAAATGACTTATATTCATTAAAATGGACCTTTAAAAAGTTTCTAAACCTTATGAAACTTATGTTAGGCTCTAGAACGCATCTATGATTTTCGAAGAGTTACATTTCACCACTCCATTGAACACATAATCATGAAATTTACACATGGTATATTAAAACATCAATTTCTTAACATAAGAGCTTAACATTACAACATAAGGAAATTCCTTCTCAAAAACAACATGAGTTCAACACAACATATAAGGTCACTTATACCAAAACATCTTTCAAAACATATCAACATGCTCAATCTTATTTCATATAGGCAACATTACACCAAGTACAAAAATAGGCCTAAAATTGAGCAAAAAAGCATTTTTAAAACGAAATTTCGTTCTAGCAAAAAACATTATCATAACTATGCACATCTTTGCAAAACAAGTCAAATTCAACTTATTAATTTTTTTTATCATTAATTGGAACCACTAACCTTAATCAACATTATGTGATTCTAAGGTGTTAAAGTTATTCTTATGATTATGATGATTTCTAAATAAAAAGATGCATATTTCCAATAAAGGTCTGTTTTCATGATTTTATGCATTATGTCATACTTAGTGCATGTGGTTGTACTAATTCCATGCTTTTATCTATCTCTATAGTTGTTGGTAGGTGAGGAGCATTTGGGAATCAAGACTTGGATCGTAGCATCATTCAAGTGAAGGTAAAGTATGTCTCAGTTGACTGGAGGGCATATATAGATGTCTTTAATTTCAAAGTATTGCAATAGACTAAGTATTTCTATATTAGTATTGTGTATGTGCCGTGTCCCAAAGTATTCTCATGTCTTAAGGTTTATGAGATTGAGACTTAGTATTTCCGATGACTTTATAGGAAAGAGATTTTTTAAATGACTGAAATTTTTTGTAAAAAGTTTTAATTTCAAACTACTTTTCTTGATGTATATGCGATGAATGATATGTAAGGGCTTGTACAAGACCTCTGAGAGGTCAAGTACGCCGGTTGCAATTCGAGATTGACCTTAACTTCTAGGGTGTGATTTCGGGATGTGACACCAGGACTTCCCTTTTGAAATGACTTCTTATTGCAATGAGGATATAGTGTCCCATACCCCAACCTACCCTAAGTAGTACACTCTTTTAGAAGGCTTGCCACCAAGACTCCCCTTTTGCAAGGTCTACTTAGTAAAATGGATAGATAAAGTCCCATTCCACTACCTACCCTAAGTAGTACATTCTTTTGGAAGACATAGTTCATTCAATTCATATAAGGCTCACCAATACTCCCCTTTCGGAATGCCTATCTAGCGCAATGGATAAATAGCGTCCCATTCCACTACCTACCCTATGTAGTACACTCTTTTATGAGACTTAGCATTTTCATTACATTTGTGGGAGTTATATTAACAGACATAGACCATTAGAGCTAGACATGGAATCCCGATATTAACCCCTACCGGATGAGGGATCCTCTCTTGCCTAGAGAAAGGTCATTTTCATAGCTTTTACATGGCTTACCAATAGCTACACTTATGCGGGTGCAAAGTTAAGGGATAAGGAGATTTCTACTAAGTAACTCATTCTCTACTAACGAGGACTACTCATGTCAAGAGGTACATTAGAATAAAATATCTCAACTCACGAAGTGTAACCACCCCTTCTTCATATCCTCTTGGTGCTAAGCATAACTCCCCCCAGATTCTAAACATTATTATTATAGGTTGAGGATAACTAATGAACACCAAATCTCAACTCAAGAAGGGCATTCATCCTCCAACCTATCTTAGAAAGCTCTTAGGATGTAGTGAGGTTGGTACTAAACACTTCATCTCAACTCGCAAAGAGTGTTCACCCCAAAACTCCCCGTTTTACTTGACTTAGCTTCGTTCATTCATTTAAGTGTGTGGGTGTACATGTGAGCACAACTTGGATATATGCATTATTTTATTTATATTAGCTTCTATACATGATTTAGACCTTCATTCATCAAATTAACACTTTAAATGCTTCACATAGTCATATACTTCATATAAGCATATTCTCTAGCCTACTTCACATGATATCTTCATAAGGCACATTTAACAAGAATAACATTGTTATCATTCTTAAATCACATATAAAGCCTACATAGTCTCATTCACAATAAAAAACTAACTTCACATTCATACAATTGAAGTAAACAGCGCCACCAAGAATGTGGACCATACCACTCGAGAATTTCAAAATAAAAGATAGACAACATAAAAAACTTACCCTTTAATCCAAGCTTCCATCACCTATAACATTTTACTCAATAATTGATCATAAATTATCTCATAAGCCAGTTTCTAAACATCAATAACAACACAAGTTAAACAAACTTCAAAGACTATAAAACCAAGCTCATTTAACCCATTTCTTATGCCACAATTTGGTAAAAATCATTATTATTATTTAATTGAAGTTTTAGCATTAAAATCATCAACTAACATTAGAAACATCATTTTTAAATAATTCAAAACGTTTTAATGCAAGAACCATAATTAGAGTTTATTATAGAGGAAACTAGGGTTGAAAACCCTTTTTGAAAATCCATTAGAAGTTGCTCCTTGAATGGAAGAGAGTTAATGTATGGATACAATACCTCAATTATAAGAAAACCCAATTATTTTGATGAAGAAACACGTCCAAACCATCCCTCAAAGATCTCCTTCAGTCTTAGCTCCAATGGTGACTTTGAGATATTTTGTTTTTAGAGACAGAGTTTGAATATTAAAATGAGGGGTCTTCTCTAGGTCTAGGACTTCAGTCCAATTTAATATACCCTAATAACACTAAAAATATTGTCCTAGGGTCATAACATACTTGGGGTGAATTTACACAAAACACCCCAAGCTGGCAGCAGACGTCAAGAAGCATTTGCAGGTGCCAATCGACAACTCCAAGCTACTGGGCGTCATTTGATCGACGGCCCATTGTGCTTGGGCATCGATGTCTTCATATGATATTTTATTGGGGTATAGACTCCAACTAATTATGGTACTACGCCTTCAAACAACGGGGAGTCGTTGAATATATGCACACTAGACTGTGGGCTCCGATTGCCAAGCTTTGGTAGCATGGGTGCTACGTCTTGGGTCCTCTTCTAGGAGACCTCGTAGGTCCTATGTGGGGTCGTACCCAGACTTTAAACCCACATAGTCGTATAAGTCTTAGGAATATTCCATACCATTTTCAAACAAAACGAATACGTAAAACTCACTCAAACTCATAAAGACACACAAGCACTTTCTATGGCATCATATCTTTCGAACATCATGACGTTCTTGGACGTTTGACCTCCAAACTTAACCAAAAATCACACACTTACTAAGATATTTAAAATAAATCATTTTAACCTAAAATTAATTCAAGAAACAATCACGAATCTCTAGTTCACCTTAGTTTGTTTTAGGGTGTTACATTCTCCCCCACTTGGAATAACGTTCATCCTCGAATGACACAAAAAAAACTATAAGACCCTCAAAGGACTCCATTATAAAAACATAGCACATTATAATCATGATAATAAATTAATAACAAATCACCAACCAATAAGGAGAGAAAATTCACACTTTCAAACACTTTGCAACATGAGCAACTTTTTGCAAAAGTTCAAAAATTCAAAACTCACTCTTATCCTTCTTTTATTGAGGAACTACCTTCTCAAACATTAAACATTATCATATATAACACTTTTACACACATTACAACTAAAATTCAAGACAAAACAATTTTCTTCAAAAATGATAAACTTTACAGTGAGCATTCACTGTATCACTGTTAAGCATGTCGAAATTTAAAAAATTCATTCTTTGAGAAATTCATAAAGAAGGAATGATCATATGAAGTATTAAACCATATAAACTCATCTCATAACATAAAAACAACAATCATAAAGAGTTAAGACTTACTGAAACTATCAATTCTGAATTAGTTATCCTTCCTAGCTCCCATTCCATAGGAAGGGTTCTTCTTTGGGGCATTAGTATCTAGGGAAGCTTGATTGACCGCTTTCCCTCTCGCTTTGATGCTAGGGAAGTCCCTCGTCTTGTGGACCTTCTTACGACAAGTGAAACAATTATCCACCTACCCATGTGTTGCTTTCCACAAGAATCACACCTAGTCCTCTCAAAAGTGTGGTCACCACCTTGGGAATGTTGGTTTGGAGCCCATCGTTGTTTCCCATGGAATAATCTTAGTGATATAACCTATTATTAGGTTTTTGGTGACTAGAATTATACTACCTAGGCCTCTTACTCTCTTCCCTTATATCCCTAATTTTGGACTCCTCAATTGGTTGTGCATACACCATGATCCTAGAGATATCAATGTCATTAAGAAGCATTACCGTACGAAACTCATTCTCCACCAAGCTAGAAACTCCCATCACAAATTTGTTCATCCTAGACCTAGGGTTGGCTACCATGGTTGGGGAATACTTAAAGAGTTGGGTGAATTTGAGAGAGTACTCTTGCACACTCTTTCCCCTTTGATGAAGGTTCATGAATTCAACCATCTTCGTCTCCCTGCACTCTAATGGAAAGAACCTATCTAGGAAATTCTCTTTCAATTCCACCTAATCAATCGGATCTCTTTCTAAGGGTCTCTCAACCCTCAATTGTTTAAACCACACATGAGCTACATCTTTGAGTTTGTAAACGGCTAGCTCAGTTTTCTTCCTAGGGGTTACACCCATAGCAAATACCACTTTGAATACCTTGTCTATGAAACCTTGTGGATCTGCATCCACCGTAGTACAATGAAAACTGGGAGGGTTCATCCTCATGAAATACCGAATTCAACAAGTGGGATTACTAGCATTAAGTTGAGGTCCAACTCCTTGATTAGATTGGGCAATAAAGTGATTATTGACGACATGAGCTTGAGACGTCATCAGTTGGTTCAAATTCATTAGGGCAGCCATTAATTCCTCATTAGTAATATCCTCTTCATCAAAAGGATCTTGAGGCATAAGAGACACTTGATTTTCTTGAGGTTCCGGTGGAATTTGAGGTCCTTGAAGGGGAAATATCCCATTCTCTTCCTCTACACCAAAAATAGGAACTTGACCAACTAGGGTAGGGATCCTCTCATTACCTACACCCCCCTACTCCCTTCTCACGGTTGATCTCCTCGTATTCATGTCCTATAAACAAAAAAAGAAGAGGATAAGAGACGACACCTTTTATAACTATGCTCTAAGGAAAGACATTATAATAGAGAATAAAGTGAAACTTCTATCATTTTATAGCCTCTTGTACATGGATGTGTCGCGACGCACACCAATGACCAAGATACTACTAGACGTGGAGTATGAAACTTTTAGACCCTAAGCTATTTCCCATAACCTTTAGCTCTGATACTAAGTCTATCACAACACAAAAGTACCCCCTAGAAGATAGGGAGAACCCTTGGTTCATGACCAAGCGTACTTAACACTTTGGGGTCTTCTACAAGCCCTTAACTATCACTCATTACATAAGACATGAAAAGTACTGCAGAATTTTAATCTTTTCATGATATTAAATAAAAATGAAGTCTTTCATAAATACTTAGAGAATCTCATCGTCACAAGACAACTAAAGACACGACATAATATCTTCAGGACACGACCCTTTACATTGAAAGAAAGTACATAACAAGTCTTAATAATAAAACTAAGAAACATAGACAATGTCCTCGAATATATAATGACATACCAATTATTGAGTGAGTAGATTTGACAAGATTAACCTTCAAATCTTCAAAAGACTCAAACCTATATATATATAGAGTATAGCAAAGTATGGGGTTAGTACAAATAATGTACTAAGTATGTCATATGCAAAAAATATGCAAAAAGGGACATTTTAGTAAAAACACATTTTCATGCCAATTAAGTAAAACATTCATGAATATAGAAGTAAAAGAACCTAATAATCACCATTCAACACTTAGAGATTAATTTCCATATTTTTAACAAAAAAACACCATTTGCAGTAAACCCTCCAAACTTGCATTAAGTTTGTTTTGACTTTTACAGTGAACTATCCCTATCCTAAAAGAGTGAACTTCCAAGGACAAGAAAATAGGAAGTGAACTCATTTCCATAGTAGTTTCCCTTACTAAGGTTATCCTAAGACCGACCTAGGTAAGACATGAAGAAAGTGCGCATATGCCTCCTTCAATATGCACGAAAGTGATCCTTAAGACTATCCTTTTCCGGCTTACTCACCTCGAAAGAACAAGCCACCACTCAATGAAAAAACATTAGAAGAATACTCAAGCAACAGAAGAAGACTTCCTTTCGAAATGCCTACTTAGTGCAATAAGTAGATAGAGTCTCATACAACCACCTACCCTAAGAAGTAGACTCTTTTAGAAGCCTTGCCACCAAGACTCCCCTTTCGGAAGGTCTACTTAGTGCAATGTATATATAGAGTCCCATTCAACTACCTACCCTATATAGTATGTTATTTTAAGAGACTTAGTTCATTCAATTCATATAAGGCTAACCAAGACTCCCCTTTGGGAATGCCTACCTAGTTTAATGGATAAATAGCGTCCCATTCCACTACCTACATTAAGTAGTATACTCTTTTAGGAGACTTAGAATTTTCATTACTTTTGTGGGAGTTAGTTTAACCGACATAAACCATGAGAGCTACACATGAAATCCCGACATCAACCCCTATCGGATGAGGGATCCTCACTTGCCTAGAGTATGATCATTCTCTTAGCTTTTAAATGGCATACCAATAGATACACCTATGCGGGAGCATAGCTAAGGGATAAGGTGATTGCTACTAATGAACTTATTTTCTACTAACGAGGGGTAATCATCTCAAGAGGTACATTGGAATACAACATCTCAACTCACGAAGTGTAACGACCTCTTATTCATATTCTCTCAGTGCAAGGATAACTAGTGAACAACACCTCTCAACTCACAAAGGGAATTCATCCTCCAAACCATCTTAGATAGCTCTTAGGATGTAGTAAGTTTTTTACTAAACACTTCATCCCAACTCACGAAGAGTGTTCACCCCAAAACTGCCCTTTTTACTTAATTTAGCTTCATTTGTTCATTTATATGTGTGTTTGTTACATGTGAGCAATCCTTGCATATAATCATCATTTCAATTATATTAGCTACTATACGTGCTTTACAACCTTCATTCATCAAATTACACACTTTACATGCTTCACATAATCATATACTTCATTTAAGCATACTCTCTAACCTAGTTCACATAATAGTTTCATAAGGCACATTTAAAAAGAATAACATTATTATTATCTTACTTCACATCACAAGCCTTCATGTTCTCATTAACAATAAGCACGTAACTTCACATTCATATAATTCAAGTAAACACTGCCACCAAGAAGTTGGATCATACCACTCAAGAGCATTTCGAAATTAAATCAAATCTTCCATCACCTATAACTTTTTACACAACAATTCACCATAAATTATCCCTTAGGGAAGTAGCTAAACATCAATAACAAGTAACGCAAAGCTCAAAGGCTACAAAACCAAGCCCATTTAACCTATTTCTTATGCACCAATTTGGTAAAAAGCTATAATATGATTTTATTGATGTTTTAGCATTAAAATAATCAACTAACATTAGAAATATTATTTTTAAATCATTCAAAACGTTTTCATGAAAGACCCATATTTAGAGTTTAATATAGAGGAAACTAAGGTTGAAAACTTTTTTTAAAAATCCATTAGAAGTGGCTCTTTGAATGGAAAAGAGTTCAAGAACGGACACCAAACCTAAAATACAATAAAACCCAATTATTTTGATGATGAAACACTTCCAAACCATCTTTGTTAGCTCTCCTTGAGTCTTAGCTCCAATGCTGACTTCTAGAGAGATTGTTTGTAGAGAAATATTTTTAATATTAAAATGAGGGGTCTTGTCTAGGTCTAGGACTTCAAACCAATTTAATATACCCTAATTACACAAAAAATATGGTCCTAGGGTAATAATAGACTTGTGAAGAATTTACACAAAACACCCCAAGCTGGAAGCAGACGTCGAACAGCTTTTGCAGGTGCAAGTTGACGACCCCAAGCTACTGGCGTCATTTGATTGAAGGCCCGTTCTGCTGGGGTGTTGATGGCTTCAAAGTCTGTTTCATTGGGTACATCGCCCCCCAAATGAAGGGGTATCGTTCAGTATATAGACTATAGACTGTGGGCGTCGATTGCGCAGCTTTGGCAGCTTGGGTGCTACGTCTTAGGTCCTCTTCTAGGATCCCTCGTGGGTCCTAGTTGAGGTCTTACCCAGATGTTAAACCCCGAAACATAGTCTTCTAAGTCTAAGAAACATAACACACCATTATCAAACAAAACGAACATGTAAAGCTCACTCCCATCAAGACACACAAGCACTTTCTAAGGCATATCTTACGAACGTCATGGACGTTCTTGGACGTTTGACCTCCAAACATAACAAAAATTCACATTCTTTCTAAGGACACTAACATAAATAATTTTAACCTATAATTAACTCAAAAAAATAATCATGAATCTCTAGTTCACCTTAGTTCATTTTAGGGTGTTACACCCATCCTCATTGACAATGATCCCCATTGATCTCTTCTTGGTGGGTATGTCTCCACCTACTTCTTATGGTCTAGACATATGTGGTAAAAAATTAGAAACAATTATAAACATTTCAACAAAAATTCATAAAATATATTGAAGAAAGACTCGCCGAACAAATCGGCAAGTCACCGAATTTCTTTGGTGATCTACATTGGGCTCGCCGAACAGATTGGCTTAAAAATTGCTAGAAAAATTGCTTGTTGGTGATGGGAAGGGCCTTTCATCTAATCGGCGACATCATTTGGCGACCATAGACTAGCGCAAAAAATTACAGTGTATTTTAGGGGTTGGGGGCGTAAGAAGGGTAATCAAAGAAGACTTTCAGCGAGTCGCCAGTGCACTCGGCAAATAAAGTCTTCTCGCCAAAAGTTACAAAACAAAAATAAAAAAAACCACAAAATTAAAGGCAATCAAGGTAGATTCAGTGAACTTCTGAGTGGTTAGACAAGCTCGTCCCAGATCTCCAAACATACCAATGTGCCTACTTTATATTCCAACTTCCCATATTAATCATGTAGCCCTCGAAAACAAGACAAAAAAGCATACACATACTCAATGAGACTATGACCCATAAAACCCATTCCACAGGGTACTCATACTTCCTTTGGTTTTGGAAACAATTGTTATTTGATTACTTTAGCCTTTAAGAATGACATAAATTCCTTCATCATTGGGAAAAACATGTCATTTAGCACAAATATAGGTTACTCAGATTTTACCCGAGTAGACCCAAAAATAATTAAGCAAAACCTAAAAATTTATGACCAATTTTAAGCATGCAACTTGGGAAATTAACAACATAGGCAATTATGACATGATATCAAAATTAAAAAAGGTAGACAGACATACAAATACAATTTAGATAGGCCTAACACACATTGCTAAGAACAATAGGAGTGCAAATGATTTTAACTGCCAATTTCAAGCTTTGCACTTTGGTAAACCAACCTTTAATATCGAATATATGATTTGAAATGCTAGGTGTCAAGGATTTCTATTTCTAGACACAAGATCGATGACCAAAAAGCATAAAATACTGGAATATAGGAAATATAGATTGCAGGTATGTTATAGGAAGTTAAAAAGGTAGGGAATATGAAAGACATTGAAATTTAAACCTTTGTCCTTTTAAAGACCTTCCAGTTCTTGCCCTTTCAGTAACATTAATTTTCTTCACTGAACCACTTGGTGATACGCAAACTGGGTACTATCCTCGCCAAGTTTTACAGGATGTCCAGTTAATGTTGGGTTCCAAACGGTGGAGTACGTCGGGATGGTCGACATGTTTGGCGACCCACCAACTAGTCCATGGGCCCGTCGAGTTTTATAGACTTTTGATTTATTGAGTCCAACAGTGGTCCAAGTCATGATCACTAACCTCCTCTGTGACTCATCGACTAGATATTTTGCTCACCAAACAGCACTTTACAAACATATTCCACTTTTTCACCTGCATAATAAACACATGTTATTAATAAACAAAAAGAAAGCAATAAAAACTTGGGTTCACTCCCATGTAGTGCCATAGTTAATATCTTGGCATGATACAAGTCCTCACTCAGACTTTATTCTTGTGGTTTGTCATAGTGTCACAAGGCACTCATCTGGTAGTCTCGGGTTTAAAAGATAAGAAGTTTGACCCATTTTGGATCTCCAACTGTTTGATAGAGATGGAATGAGAGGTATCCATCTGGTTGATTCCTTCATTTTTTTCAAAATTTTATCAAACCCTTATACCTTATTGAGAATCAGAGCGAGCATATCCTCAGAACGGCCACCTTCAGAATCTTTGGTCTTTTGACGCTAATGGGGAGGAATGTACGTGTCATTCTCCCCATCTCTTTCCATCTAAATGAGGATACAATCCCTCCATTCTCTATTACGATCTCTCCAGCTATCATCAGTATTCCAACCTTAGGTACAACCCTTCCTCGAGTAGTTCGCATGATAACCACCTTCTTATTTTGTTAGTAAGTTCATCTCCTCATTATAACGCTTCAAACATGGACTCTGCGATATTTATACCCCCAAAATCCACAACATTTACACTCCTAACACCAGCCCATGAAATTTTCTTGAAAAATGTCAAGTTGACTAATGATCTTTTCCATGTTTTTGTCCCTCTCTTGATTTTTCTCAAAATGCACCTTTGTCAATTTAAAATTTAGAAGGGAGACCTACCCTCACGGTTGTACCATGCCCGCATAAATTTGGTCATACCATCCAAGATATTGGCTGCTATAATGTAAGGTTGTTGCATCAAACCTTCTGAAGAATGATGTTTGTCTACCCCTTCTTAAGTTAATAGAGGCTTCGCTAAAAGTATTGAAGCAAAACATTGTCCAGCAAAGCATGAGAGGGGCATTGCAACACCATGTTTTTGAATCTTAGTCAAGTCTCATGGAATGTCTGACCGTCCTAACACTTGAAACTATGGATGTTGTAAGTAAGTGTCGTCATCTTTGAAGGAGGGAAAAATCACACTTAAAGAATCAACGAAAAGATCTTCCCACGAAGGGATGGAGTCTATGTGAAATTCAACCAACCAATTACATGCTTCTCCCATTAAAGAAAATGGAAACAACCTCAACCGTACAGACTCTTCGTATATCTTTTGAAGGAGAATAGACGACAAATATCAACAAAGTTACTTATAGGCTCATAGGGTTCCATATGAGCAAAGCGTCAAAAAACCAGTTTAATTCCAAGAGTGGCAACATGCTGCTTCTAATGTGGAACATTACATTTTTTTAAAGTAGATAAAAGCAAATCTCCCCATTTCCACCCACAATATTATGGTCATTAGCAATCGGCTCATTGATATTATTAATATTGCCAATGTAATCTTATTGGCCCACTTGGCTACCATAGCTTTGACACTCATTTCCTCTTTTTTTAAAACAACAACAGAAAAACAAAAATAAAAGAAATTAGATTAAAATATTACTAATAAGAATAAAATTCAACTTCAACAAAAGAATATCAATCAACATCACTGCCCGGATGCGGAGCCATTTTGATAATGACAATTCAAAGACACTTCATCCAATTCTAAGCGTCAACGGTTATTTATCAATATAAAACCCAACTAAGTGAGTTGGGGAAAATCCCACATGGAGCGAAATGTATTTAAGATTCCATTAGGAAATATGAACATGTTCAAATCATCCATAGGAATAAAAATTGTCAAATAAAAACATCATTCAAATCAAAAAAATGAAACGAATGTCAAATGGGGGTTTTGTGTAATGACCCTCAAAATGAAATAGGATAAAGTAGAGATTCACATGAGTTTCTTGAGTTAGTAATTTACTAGATTAACGATAAATAGTATCCAAGGGCAAGATTAAGTGGCTTTTAGGTCAAACAACAAGGAACAACCAAGACGTCTGGAAAGTTTTTAATGTGTTGGTGTGTTCAAGTATGTTGTTTATGTTTTTATGTTTTATTTGGAGAATAAAATCAATGGAGGTGATCTAGTGTCTTAATAATCACGTTTAGGGTCAAAAATTGCGGGTACAACTCCCAATGACCAACCTAAGGGTTCTTAAGGAAGACCCAAACATTGCGAGAAGAAGTTATCGAGGCAGCTTGTGGGCATCACCTAATACGAATGTCTCCGCGTCGGGGACCTTATCTACTATGGGCAAAAAGTGTCTTCGCATCGCGGAGACCATCATGGACCCTTCTGTCCCAAAATTAATTACCAAAAATTCAGGGAACACTTCTGCGCTGCAGACTTGTTCCGCGAGAAAAAATCAGAAAATAAAAGTTAAGTTAGACTTAATTAAAAGGGTACAACTAGTGTAGATGTGTTTTGGGTACTTTAGGGATTTACTATAAACGGATTTTAAGTCACTTTTAACCCACTTTATCAAATAAAAACAAAACTCTCAAATTAAAAATCAAAAGCTCTTTCTTCTATCTAAATTTTCTCTCTATCCAGATCCTCCATTGAAGAACTCTCAAGATCCAAGGAAGAAGGTCAATTCTCCAAGATTTCAGCCAAATATTAGTGGGATTCTCAGTACTATGGTATGGTGACTCTTTGTCTAGAGTTAGATTCCTCTCTAGAGCCAATTCTCAAATAGTTTTCAAGTTTCCAAAAGATGTTGTAAACCCCAATTCTTCCTCAAATTCATAGTTTCTTGCAATTAAATGGTTTTAAATGAATTTTAATGTTTATATTATGGTTTAATTGATGATTTCAAGAGAAAAACTCCATGAACCCATGATCATCCTATTTCTGTAATTTTGGCTTGTAAAGTGGGTTTGACAATTGTGATTATTTATCTGTGGAATTGTATTTAGATTGCTTTACAACATTGATTCTTATTGTTATTCTATTGGAAGTTGAATAATGGTGAATTGTCATATTGGAAAATGGTGAGTTGATTAAATGTCTCTGTATAATAAGATTGCTTTTGTATGTTATTATCAAATTCTAGTGGAGGTACTTATTTCTTGTTCTTATTATGAGTGTTATCTTGGTGGATCTATGATGTGAATTGCAGGTTGGCTACGTTGTTATGTGGAAGATAGACATATTGTGAAGTTGCTATATGATTTTAAGATGAACTTTTATAAGGTAATGTGATATTGTGAATTAAATCATGTTTCCTCTAAATGTTAATATGTTATGATAATAGACTATGAAAAGTCTCTATATGGTTATATGGTGTCTTTTTTAGGTAGACCTTGTTGTACCTACTTGATACATGAATGATGAATGAGGTGCTCTAAAGTATGTCTTGAATCGCTAGACCTAAGAATGGTGCCCCTTATTGATGAATCTAGAACCTTAAGTGAATGTGAAACCTTGAATATGAAAAGAAAGATTATACTGAATTGAATCGGATACACCAAGCATTTTACCCGTTTTAAAGCTAACCCTATGAACCTTGATCAGAAAGCATTGTGGACCCCTTCTTGGAAATGGTAGTATGAGTTTGTAGGATTAGTGATGGGACCTTCTCTAATATACTCATGTGTATTTAACTTACTCTATGAGAACTAAGACAAAGAACCGAGTGGATATTTTTAAGGAAGTATCTCTACATGAGTATGATACTAGAGTACAAGGAAGCCTTTTGGTATCCCCTCAACCATGTTCTTACATAGGATGTGTCCATATTCTATTTTGGAGAATTTAACGGCCCTCAAAATGAACTAGGATATATTAGATCTTCACGTTAGTTTCTTCAGTTAATAACTTACTAAATCAATGGGAATAGTATCCAAGGGCTTCAATGAGTGGATTTTCGGTCATACGTCAAGGAACGACCAAGACATCAAGAAACTAGACTCTTATATGTTTGTGTGTGCAAGTGTCTTGCATATGTTTTTATGTGTCATTTGGATTCTAAAATAAATAAAGGTGACCCTACTGTCTTAATAATCGCGTTTAGGGTCAAAATATCCGTGAAAGACTCTCCAAGGACCAACCTAAGGGTCCTTGAGGAGGACCCAAACATTGGGAGAAGAAAATGCCAAGACATTTTGTGGGCAGCACCTTGTGGGAGTTGATCCTCATTGCAGACCTACTACACCAAGGGACAAAAAGTGCCGTAGACCCTTCTATCCCAAAATTAATTTCCATAAACTTCAGGTAAACCCTCTGCGATAAAAATTTCAAAAAAAAAGAGTCAAGTTAGTGTTACGACCTTAGAGTAACCCTAGTCGTAACCAGCGTATTCAACCTCTCAGTGGTCTTATACAAGCCTCTTAGTATTCAATTATCACATAGGTATGAAAATAAGTATGGAATTATATTTTGTAAATATAAAGTCAATGAAGAAACTCTTTTATAAAACTTAAGAAGAACTAAGTCTCATAGTCAAAAGAAATCATAGCCACACCTCATTACAATAGGGACATAACCTTTTTATTGAAAGAAAGATACTAGTTTTTATACAGACTCTTTAATGGAAAGAAAACTAGAAATAACATTCACATCCTCGAACATATGATGACGTACCAAGATCCTTAAAAGAACAATTTATTTACTAAGCTTCAAATCTAAGATCAACACTTGCCTCCACCTAAACTTGTAGAATTAGAGAAGAATGTGGAGTTGGTATAATTAAGCACTAAGTAAGGCAATCATGCGAAAACATTTTTTAAAGAGGACATTTTAGTTTAGATATACTTTCCATGCTATTTTTATAGAACTTAGTGAACCAAGTGAAAAAGACGTCATACAAGTCAATCATCAACATGCAAGGTAATATTGCCATAATTCTCAAAATATGACCATATTTATTAAGTAAACCCATTAACTAGTTAGACTCTCTTATTCAAAGTTAACCAATGACCCACGTAGTTAAGACATGAAGAGACCACCCATACAACCTCTTCAATGCACGCATGAGTGATCGTTGAGACTACCCAATATAAGGATACTTTATTTTCATCATAACACAACAAATCACATAACCTGCATTAACCTTAGGCATAAGACCGACATTCTTAATCAACATTAGTCATAAAATCCACATACTTCATTAACATCATATAGAAACCCATTCCTTCATTAACAATACAAGGACACACCAAGATTTCCCCCAAATGCCTACTTGTGCACAGCATAGATGGTGTCCAATTCCACCACCTACCCTAAGTAGTACAACCTTAGGAAGATCTAGTTCATTACATTCATTTGTGGGGCTATCTTAAACCGACATAATCAATGGGACCTTAACATGGAATCACGGTATTATCCCCTACTTGATAAGGGATACCCACTTGCCTAATATACGGTCATTCTTTCACCCTTTACTTGGAACAACACTCGCTATTCCTGTGCGGGCACATAGTTAAATGATATGGATTTTCTTCTAAGTACTACATCTCAGCTCACGAACAGTATCAATCTCCAGAGGTTACATTTGGATACTACATCTCTACTTACGAAGAGTATCCACACATTTTCGAATCTTCTCGGTGCTAAGCATTGATCCCCACGGAGTATTAGAATTTCATAACATTCATTAGCTATTGGTTAAAGCATTTCTACTAGTACTACATCTCAACTCACGAAGAGTGCTCATCAAAACCTATCATCCATTCATTGGAAATAATCTAGGAATATTGGGGTTGTTACTAGGCACTACATATATACTCACAACGATTGTCCAACAAAAAATCCCCCATTCATTCATTAGAGTTCTATTGACAAAACCTTTAAATAGTCTCAAATTCTTTACATTTTTATTTGATTCATTCATTCGTTTTGTGTGTATATGTGAGAAAACCTTTCACATAACCACCATCATTAATGTTATTGTCTTCTTAACATGATCACACTACATTCATCATAATCTACACACAACTATGCTTCACATTCACATTATACAAGATCACATGTATATATCACAATATCATTCACCTTATACATTCGTTTAAACCATGAAACCTTAACGCAAGTCACCTTACTTCATATAAAAAACTTCACATTATACCTACCATGTACCACAATATGATACTACTATGATTCACATAACAATGCCGGGAAGGCAATAATCATACTATATAGCACAATGAAACACCGCCACCATAAGTGTACCATACCACACAAGTGTAATTCAATTATAAATGCTACATTAGTAGAGGAATTAGGTCAAATTAACCTATCACAAAGCACATAATCAACATTTCTTAATCCTCCATTATATCACACGATAATAGCATGATCAATAATAGAAATCAACTATACAACGCATTATAATCACAATTCCATCAACATTACATCATTATTAATAGACCCACTTCAAAAGCCAAATTTAGGGATTTTGTGAAATCAAGGGCTCGTGGAGATTTTCGTTGTAAAACATAAATTTAACATCAATAGTATCATAGCTAATGATTTTCATTTCATGCAAGAACCCTTGAACTAGAGTAGAAATTGGACTTTTTTATAAACTTTGAAATCTTTGAAAAGCCTTTGGAATTAGCTCTACAGTGAAATATAACTCTAAATAAAGATTAAGATATCTTATTAGTAGAAAGCCCATGAAAATTGATGAAGAAGACACTTGAAATCCCTTCTCCTAGCTTTAATTTGACCAAGGCCTTCAATGGTGTTATTTAGAGAATATAATTGAGAGGGAAGAGTTTGATTTTGATGTTATTATATAAGTGAGGGTTTAATTATTTTTATATACATAAATTACCTAAAACACTAAAAAAATAACCGTGCATGGCTTAATTGTAATGTAGGGTGAATGTACCAATTCGCCTTTCACTTGGCCGAGACAAGACAAAATTGCAGTCCTTTATCAACGGCCACAACCTACGGACCGTAGGTGGTGTGAGGGGCCATTTTATAGGTCATCAAACTTGTCTAAATATTGGACATGGGATATAAGGATCCCTAGTCTATGTCATGAACTACGTAGGAGGTTGACGCTCCGTCCAATGACCTACTGGCCGTAAGTCATGGTCGTAGGTCACCCCATTTTGGCAACTTTGGGGGTTGAGCATAGGGTCCTCCTCAAGAATCACTAGGTGGGTTCTTGGAGTTATACCTGGACGTTTAACCCCTACACCTTTCCTTCTATGCACTAGGGTCACCTCCCATAATTATACGCTCCAAACGACCCACCAAAACACATACATTATGCAAGAGCACACAAGAACACAAGACCAATTTCTAAACGTCTTGGTCGTTCCTTGACGTTTGACTTCAAAACCACTCAAAATATTCCCTTGGATACTACATCTCATTAATTTAGCATGTTATAATATCAAGAAACTCATGGGAAGCTCTAGTTCATCCTAGTTCATTTTAAGGGTTGTAACATTCTCCCCACTTGAAAAACATTCGTCCTCAAATGACACTAAAACACATTTAAGGATTTAATGGATCAACTAGCAGCTCACAACACATATCATCATAATTACAAATTCATAATCAATGCACCAAATTTACAAGGAAAACAAACTTTACATCATTATGCACTCTAAGCAACACAAGAAACATTTAACTATTCCACAATTCATAGTGCACACATACTTCACCATTTTTATTTCTTTATGGAGGAACTACCTTCTCGAACATTAGACATGCACATCATTTCATTATAAGATCCAACATCCAATAACGTTCAAATCACACATAGGCTTAATCAACATGATCACTCATGAGGAAAATAAGCAATTTTACTAGATGCACATTTACATGAGAAATAAATGGATAAATTCATAAAATTATAAAGAGCATGAAACATATTATCAACAAGGTTCACAACATAATAAGTATATGCAACTCTTCATCTTATGCAAGACTCCAAACCATAACAAAACTACTAAAAAATTTTCTAGAGTTCTAATAAAAGTAATAGGAGAAGATATGGATATCAACCACCTTACTAATCAGCTCATTCTCCCCCACTTAGGGTAAACCAATCAAAGATCAATTTAAGCTAACCATAAGAAACCATGACTCACCGGAGCCTTTATTCTGGATTAGCTCCTTTGTTAGGTTGTAGTACATAGAAAGGATTCTTCTTTTGAGGATTAGGAGCCAATTCATCTTGAGGATCTTGGTTGGTGTCCTTCCCTTTTTGATTGAGGGTTTTTAAATCTCTCATCTTATGACCGTTATATCCAAATCCAAAACACCCATTCATACCGGCAAGACACTTACCCAAATGTAGTTTTCCACATCTAGTACATCAGGACCTCTTAAAAGTAGAGACACATCCAATCCCTCATTTAGAATTCGGGTTGGACACCCTATCCTTGCTCACCATGGGGGAACATTAATTATAAAACCTCTAAGTAGACTTAGGTTGACTTTGTTCATCCGGCCTAACCCTTTTCCCATCTCTATTCATCATTATAAGTTTGTTGTCCTCAATTTGCTTGACATACACCATAACCCTAGAGATATCAATATCATGATAGAGCATTTCCGTATGACACTCTTCTTAAACCAACTAGATACCCCATTACAAACATATTCATTCTAGACCTACAGTTGACTACCAAGGTTAGGGAATATTTAGAGAGTTTGGTGAACTTGAGACAATATTCCTCCACACTTATTTCCCCTTGAAGAAGGTTAATGAATTCCACTAAAGTTTTCTCTCTCACCTCTAAGGGGAAAACTTATCAAGAAATCCCGTCTTAAACACTCCCCAATATACCGGGTCTAACCTTATGGATCTCTTATCCCTCCATTACTCAAACCAACCTTGTGCCACGTCTTTTAGTTGGTATGCGGTTAGTTCCACTTTTTCCCTAGAATTTAGTCCAATAGCATAAACCACGTTAAACACATTATTATTGAAGCCTTGTGGATCCTTATCCACCTTAGTGCCATGAGAAGTAAGAGCATGCATCCTCATCAATTCTCGGATTCTAGAAGCAGGTGTACTTCCATTGGGATTAACTTGAGATCTAACTGCTCAGTTTGCTTTGGCTGTCATGACTTGGGCTTGAGTAGTGAGGACTTGAGCTTGAGTCATTATGAGTTGGGTCAAGGTTTTTAAAGAATCCCTTATATCCACATTAGACATGGCCCCTTCCTCATTGGGTGCTTGTGGACCTTGGAGCACTTGAGCCTCCTTGCATTGGCCCCTCTCATATTAATGTTCCTAAAATCAAAGGAATAATATTAGGAACTCCTATACCTATACTATAAGGCATAACTTCACGAATATAAAGGAAGTGTAACTTCTATCGTTCTATAGTCTCTCGCTCAAAGATGTGTCACGACTCACACCGATGAACAAGACTATACTAGATGTGGCTTTTGAGACTTTGGACCCTAAGACTATCTCCATAACATAATGCTCTGATACTAAGTTTGTTATGACCCGAGAGCACCCCTAGTCATAACCGGCATATTTGACCTCTTAGAGGTCTTATACTAGCCTCTTAGTATTAAATCATCACATGGGTATGAAAAGTAGTGCAAAACTAGAAGTGCAAAGTTAAAAGTGTTCACAATAAAGTCAATAAGGAAACTTTTTTATAAGACGTAAGAAGAAGTAAGTCTCATCATCACAAGTCATCTTACACATGACTCATTATCATAGGGTCATAAACCTTACATTAAAAAAAAAGATACAGGTCTTTATACAAAGTCTTTAATGGAAAGAATACATCCACGTCCTCAAACATATGAGGACGTACCAAGATCCTTAAGAATCAATCTACTTCCCAAGATTCAACTCTAAGATCCTCACTTGCTTCCACCTAAACTTGTATAAATAAAGAAGAATATGGAGTTAGTACAATTAAGCACTAAGTATGACAATCAAGAAAAAATATGCTTTAAAGAGGACATTTTTGTTGAAATATAATTGTCATGCTATTTTTATAAAACTTCATGAACCAAGTGTAAAAGACGTTATACAAGTCAATCATCAACATGCTAGGCAATATTCCCATAATTCTCAACATATGACCATATTTATTAGGTAACTCATTAATCATTTAGACTCTTTTATTCAAAGATATCCTAAGACCCATCTAGGTAATACATGAAGAGACCGCCCATACAACCTCTTGAATAAGCACCTAGATGATCCTTAAGACTACCCTAGATAAGGATGATTCCTTCTCATAAAAACTCAACAAGTCACATAACCTTCATTAACCTTAGCCATAAGACCTACATACTTCATCAACATTATTCATAAAGTCAACTTACTTCATTAACATCATGTATAAACCCATTAATTCATTATCATTACAACGACACACCAAGACTCCCTCCAAGTGCCTACTTGTGCAATGCATAGATGTCGTCCCATTACACAACCTACCAAAACTAGTTCACCCTTAGGAAGATCTAGCTCATTACATTCATTTGTGAGGGCTATATTTAACTAACATTGAAGATGAGAGCATAACATGAAATCCCGATATTAACCCCTACCAGATGAGGGATCCCCACTTGCGTAAGGTATGGTTATTCTTTTAGCCTTTACGTGGAACACCACTAGCTATTCCTATGCGGTCACATAGTTAAGGGATAGGTATATTGCTTCTAAGTACTATATCTCCACTCACGAAGAGTACCAATCTCAAGAGGTTACTTTTGGATACTACATCTATAGTATCGAAGAGTATCCACCCCTTTTCCAATCCTCTCAATATTAAGAATTAATCCCCACGGAGTTTTAGACATTCATTACATTCATTATCTGTAGGTTAAAGGATTGCTACTAAGTACTACATCTCAATTACTGAAGAGTACTTATCCAAGCCTATCATTCATTCATTGCAAAAATCTTTGAAATATTGAGGTTATTACTAGACACTACATCTCTACTCACGAAGAGTGTCTACCCCATAATCCCCGATTCATTAATTCTAGTTGTATTGAGAAAACCTTTCAATAGACTCAGATTCTTTGTATTTTCATTAGCTTCATTCATTCATTCGTTGTTGTTAGGACACTCAAAATGAACTAGGATAATCTATCGCCTCACGTGTGCTTTAAGTTCTAATAACCTGTTTAGAAGGTGTGTCAATGGTTTGTTTAAAGAGGTTTGATGACAAACATCAAAGGATAACTAAGACATCCGGCAACTAGTCGTTCGTGTGTTAGTGTGCCTTTGTATGTTTTCCTTGTTTTTATGAGTTCTTTGGATTCTAAAAAAGGGTAGGTGACCCTACTGTCTTGAAAAACATGTTTACGGTTAAAACATTTTGGTACAATTCCTAGAGGACCACCTTACCGAACGATTGGACAAGAGGTTTCCTTAGAAGAGTGTGGGCAGTAGGTCTAGGGAAGTAGTACGCATCGCAGACCTGCTCCCCCGAAGACCAACAAATTGGCCCTCTTTGCGGAGACATGGAATACCCTAATTTCCCTAATAATTATTTTCAAAATCTTGTAGGAACAGCTCTCCGTGCGGACTTGTTCCCCGACAATAATTTCGATAATGAAAGTTAAGTTTGACTTATTTTAAAAAGTCTGATTAACGTGGGGATATTTTGGGTACTTTGTAAGTTGGTTATAAATGGTGTCTAAGTAATATTTACCCCCATTACTAAGTCAAAACACAAATACCCAATGAGAAATGAAAAATCCAAAACCCTCCTCTCTGCGAAAATTCTCTTAAAACTCCATTGGAGGCCAAGCTCAAGCTCAAGCTAGAAGATGGATTTTCAACTTCTTTCTTCTCGAAATTTCATGGGTATTCAATCAATAAGATATGGTAATCCTTGATTCTTTAATATCCTTTTCATTCAAGAAGTTCTATCAAAGAATTTTCAAAAGGGTTTCTATGATCAAATTTCCCAATTTCCAATCTAAACATATGTTCATTTTCAAATGGTTTTCAAAGACACTGTAATTAATATTTAATTAAGATTTTAAAAATTATTTTAAATTTAATTTTTTAAAGAACCAATGATCTCCTTAGTTTATCAATTTAGCCTATAAATTGTGTTTTTTATCTTGATTAGATGTTAATTGATTTATCATTAGATTGTGATGTATATTTTTATGCTATTGCTATCGATATCAATTGATTATGAATTGTTGAGGACTGATATATGAATCACGGCTAGGAGAATTTGTATGATTGAGCGTAAATAGACATCAAACAATTATGCAAATCACAACCCGAAATAGATAAGACGAACTCATTTGAGGCTTAATAAATCAATGTAAGTGATACTGGGCAATCTCTCACCCCAACAAATGAAAAAGTACCACATGATGATTAAAAATAGATTAAAAAAAAGATTATGGCGACAACAACTACGAACTCAAGAAGACTAAGAATAGGAAAAACAATTCTTTAATAGTGGTAGTAAATAGATACCACTATCTTATAACAGAGGAGAAACCAAATTCAATGTTATTTATTTTATAAACAGCTAAAATGTAAGGTAATTTGATGAACCAAAATAATGAGAGTTCCTAGTATTGGCCTTTGTTTTTTATTTTTGGATAGCTTGATCTCAGATTGTTGTTTGATTTCAAATCACAAAACATAAAAAGGATGTGTTTGAAAACCAAACAATGCAAACATCTGAACAACTTATCAATAAACTTTGAGTTGCCATTTTGTTTTTTGCTTTCTTTTAGTTCTATGTTTATTTACGAGAGAAGTTCCCAAATAAAAAAATGTATGCATGGAGTGGATGTTTCCTTCCTTTCCTTCAGTTGCACGAGCTGATAGTGCAATCTTTAATCCTAGCTGCTAAATTTTTTTGTTTAGTTTGATTACGTGACTTTGTGGTTTTTGACTTCACATAGTGACACAACCTCTAAACTACATCAATCAGAATAACATATTTTAATTTTTCTTATATATATGTAATAATACTAAAATATAATAAATTCAAGACAGTGTGAATAGGAAAAAGGCAAGATATTGTAACCTAAGGACCACAAAGTGTTCCATGCCTCGTTCGCCCTGGGCCCATATGATTCCACGATATTCTAAAATTAAAACTCACACTAATGTCTTCTATCAAACTTGCTACAACCCAACATTAAAACTCCACAATAATATCCTTGTGGCTTAATGCTAGGCCCCTGTTTTGGTTGAACTTAGGAGTACTTGAGGGTTATATCTGGGGATCATATGTCTATACCTCGGGCGACCATTTCCATTAGACTCATCATAAAAGGAGTTATCATTATCCATTCGAGATCTCTTTTTCTCTCTAGATTCTTCCTTGAGTTTTGACTGCTCAATTAGTTGGGAGAAAAACCATAAGACATGAGTTGTTCATATTATCAACAAGTAATCTAATACGACATTATATTTCTACTAAGCCGGACATTGCCATCATGAATTTATTCATCATAGACCTTGAATTCTCTTCTAAAGTATTAGCATACTTAGAGAGTTGAGCTTACTTTAGAGAATACTCTTGAATAATCATACTACCTCTCCTATGGATAATGAACTCTTGTATCTTGGCCTCCCTTAACTCTAGGGGAAAGAACCTATAGATAAATGCATCCATAAACACCTCTCACTCTATTGTACCCGATTCTAATTGTGTACTCTCTTTTCATTGACCATACATATTCGTGCTACACATCTCAATTGGTATGCGGGTAACTTTGGTTCTCTACAAAAGTAACCCCCATGATATCAAGCACCTTATAAACTTCATTTATAAGCTCTTGAGGATCATCTTCATCTTTTAGAATACATTTTTTCCCACTATCTTTACGTTTCTTAGGAAGGTCAACTAGATCCCAGAATTTGTTGGTTTTCATGGACTCTAATTCTTCTTTCATCACTTTTAACCATTCATCCCTTTCAAGGCTCGATAAGGCCTCTAGAAGTAGGTTAACAAAATTCTATAGGAGATACAAAGCAAACATAATCCTCAATCTCATAAGATCGTTTAGGATCTCCTTTTCCTGTACTCTTACGGATTTTGGGATTCATAAATCCCAGTTGGACTAAGAATCATTTCTTGATATATTGAATTATCAAGTATGTTTCACAACATCATCTGATCTTTTGAATTCAACATTTCGTACAGAGGTTTCGCTTAAACTATTTTACCCATTTTTTTGGTGAAAATCATATTAAAAAAATCTGACATCTCGTAATATTATTTCAGTAATACGTCCATCCTCTAATTCATTGATAAACACATACCCTTTCGAGCGTTCATAGTACCATTTAAATATACATCTCTTTCCTTCTAGATTTAGTATACCTAACTCACCAAAACGATCTTTAATGTATGTTGTAGAACCACATGGTCGTACATCATTTGGATTTGTTTTATGACTGGTCCAATGTTCAAAAGCCTTAAAAGACACTGATTTATATCAATACATAAGCCACTATCAATAATGCATTTGTACAGAAAGAGATAGACAAATTTGCTTGCGCCATCATAGATCTTGTCATGTCTAATAATGTCCTATTCCTTTTCAATAATTCATTTGTAAAAAAAGAGATAGATAAATTTGCTTGCGCCATCAGGGATCTTTTCATGTCTAATAATGTCCTATTCCTTCTTTCAGCTACACCATTTTGTTAAAGTGTATAAGGAGTAGTTAATTGTCTGATAATAACCTTTTCAGTACATAATTCTTCAAAATCTTTTACAAATATTCACGTCCTCGGTCGGTTCTTAAATCTTTTATGCTTTAATCTAATTTATTTTAAATTTCATTAATATATCTTTTAGAGCACTCAAGTTCTTCAGATTTATGAAAAATTAAATAAATAGAATTAAAGTGCATGAAGTTATCAATAAATGAGATGAAGTATATAGCACCAGACTAGGGGTGTCAAATGGGCTGATTGGGATGAAATTGAAAATCGAGTTGGGTCTTGACCCGCCCAAGTTTACTTTGGCTCAAATTGGTTAATAAACGGGTTGGACCCGCCCAATTTGACCCGACTAATATCAATAATTTAACATATTGATATTTAACTTTTATAATAATAAGTGTAATGATCTTTTACAAATTAGAGAATGTTTTCATGAAGACTCTCGTAAATTTTGACCTCAACATATCGGCATAGTCATTTCTCATTAAGCATCAAATGTTTCATGAAAGGTCAACTACTAAATAAAAAAAATATTTTCTTCACAAATACTTCAAGACTTATCTTTACATGTTCGACAAATCGAGCACCCAACAAGCCTTAAAGCGGGAGACATTTGTAGACAGTGAAGTTTTATTGACAAATCCATATTAAATTTGGATTAAATCATAAATTCATGATATGTTGACCATGTTAAATTACTCGTTAATAAAGTTGGATTAATATTTAAGTCAAAATTATATGACTTAAATCAAGTCCAAAATACATTTGTGCCAAGTCAATTAAGTTGACAAGATGAACCCAACTCATGTTCTTCAGGCCCAGGGGTCAAAATTTCTCGGACCAAAATACCAATAAAGCCCTAACTCAAGCCTATATAAAAAGACCTTCCTCTGACCTAAAGCATACAAACACAATACATACACACAGAAATTCATAGTTGTTCTTCAGTGGTGATCTGGAAGTCTTCCGCATACAAAGAAGTCTTTGCTCCAAGTGTTGAGCCGCAAGTATTAAGTCAAATCAAGAACATCTGTGAAGAGAAAAACCAGTGGATTACATTTTTTATTTAATATTTTATAAATATATTAACCTTGGCAAAATTCAAATCCAAATATTATTGTTTGCTTGCTATTTTTCCTTTTGTGTTTGTTGTATTTCAGAAACGAAACTTTAAACGTTTACAAATACTTAATCCCAAAACAAAAAATTTATAAAATGCACAACGTCTAAAATGTAAAAAAAAAACAACGACTTTTGATTTTTACCTGACTTTGAACCAACAAAATGAGATTTAAACATCACTATTATTACAAAGAAAGTGAACAACTATAAGTTTTTTGGACACGTATGACTATCAAAATGAGCATAACATGTTAAAACAGACAAAAACAGGGAAGTGAAAATACTTTAACCTTACATTTATCTTTTTAGTACATTCCTTTTTTGAAAAATTACATGAATTAATACATTTTAAAAAATAATTACTGATTTTTGCGATATTATTTATTTATAATATTTTTTTATTATAGCACATTTATGTAAGTTTCTTTTCTATTTTTTTTTTATCTTTTGCATTTCTTTGATTTATATAATTATAAAATTACTTTTCACCTTATATACATTAATGTAGATTAAATTAGCATAATGTCAACTATATTTATTTCCTTAGTATTAATGAGAATTATATTTCTTTCCTTAGCATTTAACTTGCATTCTTAATTCAAATGCTTTGATATTTTTTATTAAGTTGATTAGCTAATTAGTATAAATGGTTCTTCCATCAGAGGTTTACTGTGGGTGTCAATCACAACGGTCAAGGTCGTGACATTTATTAACTTGATCTTTTAATTCAAACAAATAAATTGTGCTCCTATTTTATTTCAACTTCTTTTAGAGAAAAGACCTAAGAATACCTCCGAACTTGTACCGAATAGTCTGTTATACACTTTAACTATTAGGAAAAATCTTGTTTAAAGTGATATTAATACTCCCTGAGAGTGTTACATGACAAAGAAAGTGTCTTCACCTTCCTTAAGGTGCGTGAGAAGAAAGAATGTATGTTAGAATGAAAAATTTGAACATGACACTATTTTATTGTTTATTATATAATTATATATTATAATTTTTAGTATATTAATTATTTCAATTTTCTTTATTTTTTTAATCTTTTTATTGGTTTCCCCAATTTCTTTAATGCATTTATATTTTTCTCAATTTTTCTCTGAACTTCACGACGAAATGGAAGGACGGACCGTTGAGGGCTCGACGGACCGTCACAAATCCTTCCACAGAATTAACCCTCTGAACTTTGTGACGGACCTGCAGGACGGACCGTCACATTGGTGACGGACCGTCACAGTCTCCGTAAGCCCACTCGGGTCGGATTTCTGTTAAAGTTTTTAAAGGGGCGTTTTGGACTATTCATGCTTATAATTATAAAGTTAGTGGGTTAATATTAATAATTCAATTACTTGGGGGTTAAAGGAGATAACCTTGAAATAAAAAGTGAGTTATTTTTATCATCTTTTATACTTAATTATATGACAATTAGGGTAAAAGAAAAAGGGTTTGAATAAGAAAAATAGAAAGAACAGAGAGAGAGGGTGAAACGAACGAGCAAGAGAAGAGAGAACGAAGAGGAAAGCGAAGATTTTGAGGAGTAGCTTACGTGATCACGAATTCTTCGGTGGAGGTAGGTTATGGTTTATGCTATTTCATAGTAAACTCTTAATAGCGAATGATATGTATTGGGTAGTAGTGTAAAGTCTCCTATATGCTTAATTGTGTACATGCATCATGTGATTATATAATTGTAATGAATTAGCCTGATGAGGCTGTTGAATCTTAAACCTTAAAAACCTCTTTGTTAATGATGATGTCTTGGCATAAAAGAAGCCTTGATGAACTAAAAGAATGAGGTTAATGGATCGGGTGTCACGAACCGACACCAGGATTAGTAATGGATCGGGTGTCACGTTCCGACACCAGGATAGTAATGGATCGGGTGTCACATTCCGACACCAGGATAGTAATGGATCGGGTGTCACGTTCCGACACCAGGATAGTA
>NC_028641.1:56703198-56707874 GCF_001406875.1 Solanum pennellii
AGAATGAATCTTTAAATATGTTAATATACTCAATCTAAAGAGCCTGATTCCCAAATGAGTATGGTGTGGAGGCTTGAGTCCTCATAGATGTGCTTGGTGTTGTGGCCAAGGGTTATGGTAAATGTTGTTGTCACCTGTTAAGAATATTAGTTGATTTTATGTTATTATCTGAAATATATTGTTTTCTATTTTGAGTTGGCCGATGATATCTACTCAGTACTTGTGCCTTGTACTGACCCCTACTTGTATTTGTTTTTCTTTGTTAATTGTGGAGTGCAGCAAACGTGCCATCGTCTTCAACTCAACCGCAACTCTAGCCAGTCTTCATCACGTCAGATCTCAGGGTGAGCTAATGCTTCCAGCTTGGACTGGATCTTCTCCTTCATGTCTGATGCCTTGAAGTTCCGGCATGGACTAGCGGTTTATTTATTTTAGCTTCCTAGATATTCTTAGATTTAGTAAATTGAGGATAGATTTTCTTGTGGTGATGACTTCCAGATTTTTGGAACAATAAGTAATGAGTTTTTAGAAGTTATTTAATCGATTTTCATTAATGAGTTTTAAGTCTTCCGCATTATATTTTGTTATTTATGGTTGAAATGTTGGGGTATAGATTGGTTGGTTCGCTCACATAGTAGGATAAGTGTGGGTGCCACTCGCGGCCCGTTTTGGGTTGTGACAAACTTCGTATCAGAGCATTAGGTTCGTTGGTCTCATCACACAAGAACGAGTCTAGTAGAGTCTTAAGGAACGTTAGGGGGACGCCTTTACTTTTCTTTGAGAGGCTATAGGACTTTAGGAAAATTTCCTTTCTTTCTTTCTGTCGTGCTATTACGTGGATCCAATTGGTATCTAGGTGATACAAATTGGTATCTGACCATCTTCACTCTATCTCGCAGATGGTTAGAACTAGAGCAACAACAGCGTCAACACCAACACCGGCAAGACAAGATGCGTCTGACCCAGCCACTGGGGCTGTAGCTCGAAGAGGAGTAGTGGCAAGAGGCCGTGGTAGAGGTCGCGGGAGGACGTCCTCTAGAGGAAGAGGACAAGCACCTGGCCCATCTAGTACTAGGGCGGTGACTCCTCCACCGACTGAGGAAGTAGTAAGAGAGGGCGAGGAAGGGGAAAGTGAGCAAGTGCAGAATGAGGAATTACCCCCCCAACCTACCCCAGAGATGATTAATCAGGTTCTTGATTATCTTAGCGGGTTATCTGATCAAGGCCAGACACCTCCAGTGTTTTCTGCACCAGCACCTCAGGTTCCGGAAGTACAACAGGAAGCTGCTGTGGCTCCCCGCATGCATGCTTCATTGGAAATAGGCACGTGTCCTCGTTTGACTACAGGGCCTATAATGATAAGTGATCAGCAAGAACTTTTCAGTAAGTTCTTGAAATTGAAACCTCCAGTCTTCAAGGGTGCTGAATCTGAGGATGCCTACGATTTTCTGGTTGATTGTCATGAGTTACTACATAAAATGGGCATAGTGGAACGATTTGGCGTTGAGTTTGTAACCTATCAGTTTCAGGGAAACGCCAAAATGTGGTGGCGGTCATATGTTGAGTGTCAACCAGCACAGGCACCACCTATGACTTGGGCGTCATTCTCTAGCTTATTTATGGAGAAGTATATACCCCGGACTTTGAGGGATAGGAGGAGAGATGAGTTCTTGAGCCTAGAGCAAGGCAGAATGACGGTCACTGCGTATGAGGCTAAGTTTCGTGCATTATCTAGGTATGCCACCCAGCTTTGCTTCAGTTCACAAGAGCGGATTCGCCGTTTTGTGAAAGGGTTGAGGTCAGATTTGCGGATTTCAGCCTTACAAGTAACTGCTACGGCAAAATACTTTCAGGAAGTGGTATACTTTGTGATAGAGGTTGAGGGAGTGAAGCCAGATGACTTCACCATGGCATCAACAACTAAGAAGTTTCGTAAGGGAGGCGAGTTTAGTGGTTCTTACTCCAGAGGGCAGGGTTCAGGAGGTTATCCAGCCTGACCTATTCAGTCTTCACTACAGGCTGTAGCTGGAGGTCCACCGCAGATCGGCCAACATTTCTCTGAGTCTGGAGGTTATCCCCAGACTTTGTCGTTCTCACAGAGACCTATGCTTGAATCCAGAGAGTGTTACGGATATGGAGAGGTCGGACATATTAGGAGGTTTTGTCCAAAACAAAGTTACAGACCCCCAATGTCAGAGGTAGAGCTGGTCATGGGAGAGGCCGCCATTCTGGAGGACGTGGTGGCCGAGGTAATGGTGGTCACCAAAACGGCCGAGGTGACGGACAAACTGGAGCTACTACAACACCACATGGTAGGGGCAATGGGCAGACAGGTGATAGGGCCCACTGTTACGCTTTCCCTGGGCGGTCGGAAGCGGAGACATCAGATGCTGTTATCACAGGTAATCTTTTGGTTTGTGATTGCATGGCTTCTGTATTATTTGATCCTGGCTCCACATTTTCATATGTATCTTCCTCATTTGCTACTGGTCTTAATTTACATTGTGAATTGCTTGACATGCCTATTCGTGTTTCTACTCCGGTGGGTGAGTCTGTGATAGTTGAAAAGGTATATAGGTCTTGTCTGGTGACTTTTGTGGGGAGCAATACTCATGTAGACTTGGTTATCTTAGAAATGGGTGATTTCGATGTAATTCTGGGTATGACTTGGCTTTCTCCAAATTTTGCAATCTTAGATTGTAATGCTAAAACTGTAACGTTGGCCAAGCCTGGGACAGATCCGTTAGTGTGGGAGGGTGACTACACTTCCACTCCAGTTCGTATCATCTCCTTTCTTCGTGCTAAGAAAATGGTTAGTAAAGGGTGTTTAGCGTTCTTGGCACACCTCAGGGATGATACTACCCAAGTACCTTCGATTGAGTCGGTTTCGGTAGTTCGTGAGTTTCTGGATGTGTTCCCTGCAGACCTTCCTGGTATGCCACCGGACAGGGATATTGACTTTTGCATTGATTTGGAGCCGGGTACTCGTCCCATTTCCATACCCCCTTATAGAATGGCTCCAGCAGAGTTAAGGGAGTTAAAAGCCCAACTTCAAGAATTGTTAGGGAAAGGCTTTATTAGACCGAGTGCATCCCCTTGGGGTGCTCCTGTTTTGTTTGTGAAGAAGAAAGATGGGAGTCTTCGGATGTGCATAGATTACCGGCAACTAAATAAAGTAACTGTTAAGAACAGGTATCCTCTTCCTCGCATTGATGATTTGTTCGATCAGTTACAAGGTGCTTGTGTCTTCTCTAAGATTGACTTGAGGTCTGGTTATCATCAATTGAAAATACGGGCAGCAGATGTGCCAAAGACTGCTTTTCGAACCAGGTATGGGCATTATGAATTCTTGGTAATGTCCTTTGGACTAACGAATGCCCCTGCTGCTTTCATGAGCTTGATGAACGGGATTTTTAAGCCATATCTGGATCTCTTTGTGATCGTATTTATTGATGATATACTGATATACTCCAAGAGTAAGAAGGAACATGAGGAGCATTTGAGAATTGTGTTGGAAATGTTGAGGGAGAAAAAGCTTTATGCCAAATTCTCCAAGTGTGAGTTTTGGCTAGATTCAGTGTCCTTCTTGGGGCATGTAGTTTCTAAGGATGGAGTGATGGTTGATCCTTCCAAGATCGAAGCGGTGAAGAATTGGGTAAGACCCACTAATGTTACAGAGGTAAGGAGCTTTGTTGGTTTAGCTAGCTACTACCGTCGATTTGTCAAGGGATTTTCCTCTGTTGCTTCCCGATTGACAATTTTGACTAAGCAAAGTGTTCCATTTGTATGGTCGGACGAGTGCGAAGAAAGCTTTCAGAAGCTCAAGACCTTGTTGACTACTGCACCAATCCTTACCCTGCCAGTGGAAGGTAAGAATTTCATTGTCTATTGTGATGCATCCTATTCGGGTTTGGGTGCAGTGCTAATGCAAGAGAAGAATGTAATTGCTTATGCTTCGAGGCAATTAAAGGTGCACGAACGTGATTATCCGACCCATGATTTGGAGTTGGCTACGGTAGTGTTTGCATTAAAGCAATGGAGGCACTATCTATACGGGGTGAAGTGTGAAGTCTATACGGATCACCGTAGCCTACAATATGTCTTTACTCAGAAAGATTTGAATTTGAGACAGAGGAGATGGATGGAACTACTGAAGGACTACGATATCACTATCCTGTATCATCCGGGAAAGGCTATTGTTGTGGCAGATGCTTTAAGTAGAAAGGCAGGAAGCATGGGAAGTCTAGCTCACTTTCAGGTTTCTAGACGCCCATTGGCTAGAGAGGTTCAGACTCTGGCTAATGACTTCATGAGACTGGAAGTACCAGAGAAGGGAGGATTTTTGGTCTGTGTGGAGGCAAGATCTTCCTTTCTTGACAAGATTAAGGGNCATTCTTGACAAGATTAAGGGAAATCAGTTTACTGATGCGAAACTGATTCGGATCCGAGATAAGGTGTTGCGAGGAGAGGTGAAAGAAGCAAAACTCGATGAGGAAGGTGTTTTGAGAATTAAGGGAAGGGTATGTATACCCCGCGTCGATGATTTGATTCACACTATTCATACAGAGGCTCATAGTTCAGGATGTTCTATACATCCTGGTGCAACAAAGATATATCGTGACCTAAAGCAACATTTTTGGTGGCGTAGAATGAAGCGCGACATTGTTGATTTTGTT
>NC_028641.1:56717874-56723097 GCF_001406875.1 Solanum pennellii
CTCAGCCAATTTTCCAGAAATAAAATCTGCTGCTCAAAACGACTAAACAGGTCGTTACAAAATATGACCGAATATTGGCTAAGGCGATATGGTAGAAATTACAGGTTAAAAAAGATTAAATATCCAAATAAATTAAGTAAGCTTTTTAAGACATTATATAAAAAATTATGATGGATAAAAATAAAAATACTAAAATAAAAAGAAACAATATAGATAAAAAGGTAAGAAAAATATGGAAAAAATTAAAACCTTTATATATGGAATATAAACTATTACAATTAGCTAAAGCAAGTAATAATGAAAAAGATCATTTAATAAATATAATTTCGAACACAGAATACAAATATGTTTGTTATTTGAAAAAATAGAATTAACCCTCTGAACTTTGTGACGGACCTGCAGGACGGACCGTCACATTCGTGATGGACCGTCACAGTCTCCGTAAGCCCACTCGGGTCGGATTTCTGTTAAAGTTTTTAAAGGGGCGTTTTGGACTATTCATGCTTATAATTATAAAGTTAGTGGGTTAATATTAATAATTCAATTACTTGGGGGTTAAAGGAGATAACCTTGAAATAAAAAAGTGAGTTATTTTTATCATCTTTTATACTTAATTATATGACAATTAGGGTAAAACAAAAAGGGTTTGAATAAGAAAAATAGAAACAACAGAGAGAGAGGGAGAAACGAACGAGCAAGAGAAGAGAGAACGAAGAGGAAAGCGAAGATTTTGTGGAGTAGCTTACGTGATAACGAATTCTTCGGTGGAGGTAGGTTATGGTTTATGCTATTTCATAGTAAACTCTTAATAGCGAATGATATGTATTGGGTAGTAGTGTAAAGTCTCCTATATGCTTAATTGTGTGCATGCATGATGTGATTATATAATTGTAATGAATTAGCATGATGAGGTTGTTGAATCTTAAACCTTAAAAACCTCTTTGTTAATGATGATGTCTTGGCATAAAAGAAGACTTGATGAACTAAAAGAATGAGGTAAATGGATCGGGTGTCACGAACCGACACCAGGATTAGTAATGGATCGGGTATCACGTTCCGACACCAGGATAGTAATGGATCGGAGTGTCACATTCCGACACCAGGATAGTAATGGATCGGGTGTCACGTTCCGACACAAGGATAGTAGAGGATCGGAGTGTCATGTTCCGACACCAGGATAGTAGTGGATCGAAGTGTCACGTTCCGACACCAGGATAGTAAAGAGAATGAATCTTGAAATATGTTAATATACTCAATCTAAAGAACCTGTTTCCCAAATGAGTATGGTGTGGAGGCTTGAATCCTCATAGATGTGCTTGGGGTTGTGGCCAAGGGTTATGGTAAATGTTATTGTCACCTGTTAAGAATATTAGTTGATTTTATGTTATTATCTGAAACATATTGCTTTCAATTCTGAGTTGGCCGATGATATCTACTCAGTACTTGCGCCTTGTACTGACCCCTACTTGTATTTGTTTTTCTTTGTTAATTGTGGAGTGCAGCAAACGTGCCATCGTCTTCAACTCAACCGCAACTCTAGCCAGTCTTCATCACGTCAGATCTCAGGGTGAGCTAATGCTTCTATCTTTGACTGGACCTTCTCCTTCATGTCTGATGCCTTGAAGTTCCGGCATGGACTAGCTGTTTATTTATTTTAGGTTCCTAGATATTCTTAGATTTAGTAAATTGAGGATAGATGTTCTTGTGGTGATGACTTCCAGTTTTTGGGAACAATAAGTAATGAGTTATTAGAAGTTATTTAATCGATTTTCCTTAATGAGTTTTAAGTCTTCCGCATTATATTTTGTTATTTATGGTTGAAATGTTGGGGTATAGATTGGTTGGTTCGCTCACATAGTAGGATAAGTGTGGGTGCCACTCGCGGCCCGTTTTGGGTTGTGACAAACATACATTATACATTATGTATGTTAGTTCATTTAAAACAATTGTTATGAATAATGTAAGAATCAAACCGTATACTCAGTAATTGTAATCTTTTTTATTTTTCCTAATAAATATATCATACAATTAAATTAGTAACATCTTTCAATATTAATGGTAGTTCAAAGTTGAAGAATACATCTTTGTTTTAAATCATGATCATGTAGATAATACCTTTTTGTTTAAAGAAAAAAGAAAGAGAAGAAGAGAGTGTATTATCTATAAAAGTGGAAATGATCTATTTTATATTTATTATGTATAATATACTAGATAATGACTCAATAGTATTAATTGATGATTCATCGATTATTTTTATTTTTAATATTTTTTTGATTATCTATGTCATATATACACATAAAATTAAACAAGGTGATATAAAACTTTTCAATAACAAAATTATTTAATTAATATTTTTCATTTTGTATTAATATATTTGAATTTTTATTTTTATTTAATTATTTTTTAAAAATCTAATATCTGTTATTGTAAGGAAAAAATAATATAATGAATCAAAAAGAGACAACCAAAATTTTTCTACAATTATTAATACAACCATTTGCTCTATTGAACAATTGCTACAAAAATTCCTACTATTTTAGTAAATTATTATTAATAATTTAAAAATTTATTGTTAGATCAAATGCATGAATCGTGAGACCATGTGGTTCTGTCACATAAAATGTGTATTATTATATGAGTGTATGAGGTTTATAAGACTTGGTGTATTATGAAAGAAGAATAAGGTTGCAAAGGGGGTGGTAAAATAAAAGAATTAGACTAAAGTTATGGGTCATGAATTCCCTTAAGCAAGTTTGAGTAAAACAATGACTATTCTAATACGTCGCCTGTTTGGAAGGTTTAAGTTATCTGGTACCTTTGGAGTAAGGCAAACAGTGTCTTATATACTAATAAGAATGTTTTATAAGGTAATACAGTCACACATTGATCGAAACTTATGCTTTAAGTCAAGCAGGATGGGAAATAAAAGTTGACTAAAGTTAATGTAAGTTTCTTTGATAAATTTTCTGAAATTTAGATTAAACTAGTGTACTTAGCCGCGCTTCGCGCGGTTATGAAAAGAATTAAAATAAAATTACATATCAATATCAATAATTAATTTAATAAAAAGAATTGTTTGTTAATTGCATGATTTTATAGAAGAAAAGCTATGAAAAATATTTAGATTAAATATGAAAATTATTAAGAAATCAATATATGTGAACTTCGAAAATTTAAATATTAAAAATAAATTTCATCGAGAAAAAGGGAAGGTAATAAGAATTGGGTATATTAGGACTATTTAAATGTAAACTTGTGATCATTTTTTTCTTTTTTATTTGAGATTTTCTTAGTATAATTTATATATAATTATGTAAACTTGAAATCTGATCATTCTTTTACACTTATTTGTAATCGTTTTAATTATATTCTTAGTAATTTTTCGGCAATGTCTAACTCGGACTGCTATTGATAGTTTGCATTTATGATTATATAATTAGCCAACACTATTATAAATCATTATCCACAATTACAATTACTTGTCCTCGTCATCACCCAATCATCAAATGTTTTAATTATTTTTATTATTGTAAAATGTTAGATTAGTTTAATATTTGTATTAGTAACTTTATAATGAGTAATTTAAATAAAATAAAGTTTAACAATCTTAATTAGATAAGTTTCATATATTATTATTATTATTGTTGTTGTTATTGTTATTATTATTATTATTATTATTATTATACATATATCCTATTATGTTTTGGACAAATTATATTGGAAAATTGTAAAATCTAAAAATAACATAAAAGAGAACAAAAGAGAGAATTAACTACGCAAAAAAGATTCAAGAAAATGACACATACAAAATTCCTATATTAAAAAGTATATTTCACATTTTAAATAAATATTACATTTATTATAATAAATTTCTAAGATTAAAAAGTGACGGTAATTAAGTGGATTAATAATATGACTTTGAACTTTTGTAACATAATAAGAGTAATATTTGTACATTATTACACTAATAAAGGACATTAATTACAGAAAATAAAAAGACAAACAAATTAGAGTTATTGAGGCAAATATTTTATTATAAGTAAATAGAAAGATAGGAAACCAACTATATATTAAAAATTATAAATTAATCGCAATTTTAAATAACTTTAGAACTCCCGAAAAATAACAAATATGAAAATATAAAGACTTATTAATAAACAACTTGAAAACATTTATTTAAAAAAAATAACAATTAAGAATTACAATTTTACATATTAATAAATAATTTATTTTTAATAAAATCATGTTTATTTTAAAAATTATAAATTAATTTTACATTCTTATGTTCTATTATTTTTGTTAATAAAAATTGTTTCACCGGACTATGAAAGTATATGTACGTATTTCTTTAAGCAGCATATCGATATCATTTACTCATTTTCTACTTCTATGTTTAAAATATTATAAGCCACAAACACAATAAACTAATATTATCAATAAAAAAGTGAGATGAATTTACCTGAACAAATAATTATTTTTGAAGAGTGTTATCATTATAATATAATTCAATTGTCTAAGATTCATATAGAGGTTTAATGAGAATAAATTAAATATTTTTCTTTAAAAACTCAGAATTTCTATGTTCATGAACATAAAAAATAATATTAAATGTATGATTCAACAAAGAAAGAGTTGTAATTATATCAGACATATCAAATTATTTTTCCTTGTAAAATCAAATTATGCAAGAATGTCTAACCATTTTCATGATAGATATATATCCTATAATCGGCAAATCATAATAAATAAGTTAAAAAATTATCTACCAAAAGAAGAAAAAGATAAAGAATAAGGAGAAAATTACATTTAAACACGTATAATCATTTTTGACAAAACATAAATAATTCAAAAGGAAGTAATATAATAGAAACATTACTTCTTAAGGACATAAAAAATAAAGAATAATCACTATATAACTCAAAATCCATTAATCTCCATCTTTGGATATTTTCATTTCATCCTATATACAAGAGTATAACGACCTGTTTAGTCGATTCGAGCAGTAGAGTTTATTTCTGATAATAACTGACTGGGTCGACGGATCCTGCGACGGACCGTCATGGTCACGACGGACCGTCGGGGGTCATCGTTCCAAAACACTTAAACTCTGAAAATCTGGGTACTGGGATCAACTCTCTGAACTTCACGACGGAACTGCAGTACAGACCGTCGTAGCCACGACGGACCGTCACAGACCTTTTACTGAAATTGAGTCTCTGAACT
>NC_028641.1:56728484-56732201 GCF_001406875.1 Solanum pennellii
TCTCAGGAGTGCACCCGGTATTTCATGTGTCTATGCTGAAAAAGTACCATGGAGATGGAAACTACATTATTCGTTGGGATTCAATTCTTCTCGACGAGAATTTGTCTTATGAGTAGGAGCCGGTTGCTATTCTAGATAGAGAAGTCCGCAAGTTGTGATCAAAGGAGATTGCATCCATCAAGGTTCAGTGGAAGAATCGGCCAGTTGAAGAGTCCACTTGGGAGAATGAGGCTGATATGCAAGAAAGATACCCACACCTTTTTACAGATTCAGGTACTCTTTCTCGCCCTTGCTTTTCTTCCTGTGATCGTTCGGGGACGAACGATGGTTAAATTGGTATCTATTGTAACGACTTGTTTAGTCGATTCGAGCAGTAGAGTTTATTTATGATAATAACTGACTGGGTCGACGGATCCTGCGACGGACCGTCATGGTCACGACGGACCGTCGGGGGTCATCGTTCCAAAACACTTAAACTCTGAAAATCTGGGTACTGGGATCAACTCTCTGAACTTCACGATGGAAGTGCAGTACGGACCGTCGTAGCCACGACGGACCGTCACAGACCTTTTACTGAAATTGAGTCTCTGAACTTTGTGACGGACGTGCAGGACGGACCGTCGCAGGTACGACGGGCCGTCACGAGTGGCGTAACCTCGACTGAGTCGGATTTCTGCTGAGAGTTTTTAAGGGGCGTTTTGGACTATTCATGATTATAATTATAAAATTAGTGGGTTAGATGTTAATAATTTAATTACTTGGGGGTTAAAGGAGACAACCTTGAAAGAAATAGTGGGTTACTTTTATCATCTTTTATACTTAATTATTTGATAATTAGGGTAAAAAGAAAAAGAGTTGGAAGAAGGAAAAATAGAAAGAACAGAGAGAAGAAGAGAGAACGAACGAGAGAGAGAGAGGAACGAAGAGACAGCAAGGACATTGGAGAAGTAGATTGCTTGATCACGATTCTTCGGTGGAGGTAGGTTATGGTTTATGCTATGTGATAGTAAACTCTTAATAGCGACTGATATGTATTGATTGGTATTGTAAAGTCTTCTATGCGCTTAATTGTGTTGTTGCATGATTGTGATTATATGTAAATTGTGATGGATTATAATGATGATACTGTGGAATCTTAAAAACCTTAAATTCACTCTATTAATGATGATGCCTTGGTATAAAGGAAGGCTTGATGAACTAAAAGATTGAGGTTAATGGATCGGGTGTCACGAACCGACACGTAGTATTAGGGGATCGAGTGTCATGAACCGACACGTAGTATTAGAGGATCGGGTGTCACGAACCGACACGTAGTATTAGGGGATCGGAGTGTCACGTTCCGACACAAGAGGAATAAAGATAATGAATCTTGAATTATGGTAATATACTCAATTTAAAGAACCTAATTCCCAAATGAGATGGTGTGGAGGCTTGAGCCCTCATAGATGTGCCTGGTGTTGTTGTCAAAGGGTTTTGTACTTGTTGTTGTCACCTGTTGAGTGTCGTAGTTGATTTTATATTATTACTTGATATATATTGCTTTCTATTCTGAGTTGGCCGATGATACCTACTCAGTACTTGTACTGACCCCTACTTTTATGTTCTTCTTGTTGTTGTGTGGAGTGCAGCAAGTGTACCAGTGACTTCGACTCGTCCGCAACTCTAGCCAGTCTTCAGCATATCAGATTTCAGGGTGAGCTATTGTTCCTAGCTCGGACTGGATTCTCTCATTCGTGTCTTGATGTCCTTGAAGTTCGGACATGGACCATTCATTTACTTATTTTAGTTTCTTAAATACTCTTAGATTTAGTAATTTGAGGATAGATGTTCATTTGGTGATGACTTCCAGATTTTGGGGATAATAGTTGATAAATTTTAGAATGTTTATTTATTGGTTTTATTAATAAGATTTTGAGTCTTCCGCATTATGTTGGGGTTTAGATTTGTTGGTTCGCTCACATAGTAGGATAAGTGTGGGTGCCACTCGCGGCTCGTTTTGGGTCGTGACAAACTTGGTATCAGAGCATTAGGTTCGTTGGTCTCATCACACAAGAACGAGTCTAGTAGAGTCTTGAGGAACGGTAGGGGGACGCCTTTACTTTTCTTTGAGAGGCTATAGGACTTTAGGAAAATTCCATTCTTTCTTTCTTTCGTGCTATTACTTGGGTCCAATTGGTATCTAGGTGATACAAATTGGTATCTGACATCCTCACTCTATTTCGCAGATGGTCAGAACTAGAGCAAAGACTGTGTCAACACCAGCACCGGCAGGACAGGGTGCGTCTGAGCCAACCATTGGGGCCGTAGCTCGAGGAGGAGCAGTGGCAAGAGGCCGTGGTAGAGGTCGCAGGAGGACGCCCTCTAGAGGTAGAGGACAAACACCTGGTCCAGATAGTAATAGGGCAGTGACTCCTCCACCGACTGATGAGGTAGTGAGAGAGGGTGAAGAAGGGGGAAATGAGCAGGTTCAAGATGAGGAATTACCACCCCAGCCTACCCCAGAGATGATTAACCAGGTTCTTACCTATCTTAGCGGGTTATCTGATCAGGGCCAGACACCTCCAGTGTTTTCTGCACCAGCACCTCAGGTTCAGGGGGTACAACATGTAGCCGTTGTGGCTCCCCGCATGAATGCCTCATTGGAAATAGGCACGTTTCCTCGATTGACTACAGGGTCTATAATGACGAGTGATCAGTACGAACTTTTCACTAAGTTCTTAAAGTTAAAACCTCCAGTATTTGAGGGTGCTGAATCTGAAGATGTCTATGATTTTCTGGTTGATTGTCATGAGCTGCTGCATAAGATGGACATAGTAGAACGATTCGGGGTAGAGTTTGTGACCTACCAGTTTCAGGGGGATGCCAAAAGGTGGTGGCGGTCGCATGTTGAGTGTCAACCAGCAGAGGCACCACCTATGAATTGGGCATCATTCTCTAGCTTATTCATGGAGAAGTATATACCCCGAACATTGAGGGATAGGAGGAGAGATGAATTCCTGAGCCTAGAGCAAGGAAGGATGTATGTTGCTGCGTATGAGGCTAAATTTCGTGCTCTATCTAGGTATTCCACTCAGCTTTGTTTCAGTCCACAAGAGCGGATTCGCCGTTTCGTGAAGGGATTGAGGTCAGAGTTGCGGATCCCAGCCTTACAGGTAGCTGCTGCATCCAAATCCTTTCAGGAAGTGGTTGATTTTGTGATAGAAGTAGAGGGGGTGAAGCCAGACAACTTCACCATGGCGTCTACATCTAAAAAGTTCCGTAAGGGAGGTGAGTTTAGAGGTTCTTACTCCAGAGGGCAGAGTTCAGGAGGTTACCAAAACCGCCCTATTCAGTCTTCCCTGCAGGCTGTAGCTGAGGGTCCACCGCAGACCGGTCAACAATTCTCTGAGTCTGGAGGTTATCCCCAGACTCCGTCGTTCTCACAGAGACCTATGCTTGACTCCAGAGAGTGTTATGGATGTGGAGAGACTGGACATATTAGGAGGTTTTGTCCAAAACCGAGTTACAGCCCCCCAATAGTTAGAGGTAGAGGTGGTCATGGGAGAGGCCGCCATTCTGGAGGACGCGGTGGCCAAGGTTATGGTGGTCACCCAATCAATCGGGGTGGCGGGCAAGCTGGAATTGCTGCGGCGCAACATGATAGGGGCAATGGACAGACAGGTGATAGGGCCCATTGTTATGCTTTCCCCGGGACAATGAGGCGAGTGGCACCTTATG
>NC_028641.1:56733716-56921076 GCF_001406875.1 Solanum pennellii
CTCCACCGAAGAATCGTGATCAAGCAATCTACTTCTCCAATGTCCTTGCTGTCTCTTCGTTCTTCTCTATCTCTCGTTCGTTCTCTTTTCTTCTCTCTGTTCTTTCTATTTTTCCTTCGTCCAACTCTTTTTATTTTTACCCTAATTATCAAATAATTATGTATAAAAGATGATAAAAGTAACCCACTATTTATTTCAAGGTTGTCTCCTTTAACCCCCAAGTAATTAAATTATTAACATTAACCCACTAATTTTATAATTATAATCATGAATAGTCCAAAACGCCCCTTAAAAACTCTTAGCAGAAATCCGACTCAGTCGAGGTTACGCCACTCGTGACGGCCCGTCGTACCTGCGACGGTCCGTCCTGCACGTCCGTCACAAAGTTCAGAGACTCAATTTCAGTAAAAGGTCTGTGACGGTCCGTCGTGGCTACGACGGTCCGTACTGCAGTTCCGTCGTGAAGTTCAGAGAGTTGATCCCAGTACCCAGATTTTCAGAGTTTAAGTGTTTTGGAACGATGACCCCCGACGGTCCGTCGTGACCATGACGGTCCGTCGCAGGATCCGTCGACCCAGTCAGTTATTATCAGAAATAAACTCTACTGCTCGAATCGACTAAACAGGTCGTTACAAAGAGTCAAGAAAAAAAATTAACAGATAAATTATTAATCCTAATCTCATAAAGAATAAGAGAAAATTACATTTAATCATAAATTTTCCTACATAATCATTTTTGACAAATAATGAATATATATGTGTAGCTCAAAATCCATTAATCTTCATCACTTGATGTTATCATTTCATCCTATACAGAAGAGTCAAGAAAAATAATAACAAATACATTATTAGTCATATAATGAATCTCAAAGATAAAAAAACAAAATAATTTATCTAGAAGAATAAAAATATACTGACATATTAGCCTTACTTGCTAATTAGAAGTAATATATGAAATAATATTTGAAAAAACGATGCATCTCAAAGCTTAAAAATATTGTAACATGTCTTCTACTAATTCTCTAACCAAAGATGACTACAAAATAACACGCAATTTTAGTATGATTTTATAGTTTTAATGTAACCTTTCACATTAAATAATTAGAAGTTCTGAATATGAAAGGCTTAAGAGGTTATGAATATGAAAGATTTGAGAGTTATGAATATTACTAATACTAATTAAAGAATAGAATTTATATAATTGAAGAGGTATAAGTTAATAAGAAAAAATTATTGAAAAAGTAAGAAAAAATGTCAAGTAAGAGAAGAAAAATAAATGGAGGTCATAGAGAGGTGCCACATCACCTCTGCTATGATCCTCATTTACATATATATTGATGTCTCAGAGCTTTTTTCTCAATCTATAATGCTTTAGAAGAATCCTAATGTACTATATTAAAGCTATACGAGTCTACATTCGAACGCGCTAAACCTATTGTCCATATGACTTCAAAATTTAAATGTATTTTGATATTAGTGAGACTGCACAAGCAGGCACGTGTAAGTGGATCTCTCGCCCCTACGTCTGTTTAGCCTTATAAGATCTTGTTTCCCCTTCGTTTTATTGCACTTTTTACCAAAATAATAATGATAAGAAAACATTCTTAAACCCTCTCTGAAGGTTCCCCAATTATCCAAGAAAATATCTACACGATTTCGATGTGGTTTCACCTTAGGAATGTTCATAGAGATTGTGTTACTCATTTCTTCCTCGTTGATTGTGAATAGAAGGATTCTTCATGGTGAAGGAGTCTCGTTTTTCGGTTTCATTGATATTGTTTCAAGGTAATAATTCTCACCCCTCATTTGATTGAGTGAGTCAATGTTATAGATATGCTTTATGACCAAGAACACGAATAGACGAATGAAAAATTGTATTTGGATGCTTATGAAATGTTGAGTTATTTTCGATGTATTTTATGATGTTGTTCCATAATATAGCCAAATTGAAGAGATTATGTTTTTCATGGGTTTATGAAGATTTTAGGTTAAAATCATCAAACAAACATCATTTCTATCAATAATCAATAATTCAAATCATTTTATGCAATAACCCATGGCTAGATCATAAAATTTGATAAGTTCATCTTTAGAAGATTTTAGAAATCACTTTGAACTTAGGCTCGTTGATGAAGAGTTCATGGATAAAAAGCATACCTCAATGAAGCTAAACCAAAAATTTATGAAGAATCACCAATACAATATTCAATCCAAGCTCTTCTTAGAGTTTTGGCTTCAATGAGTTCTAGAGAATTTCTTTGAGAATTTGGGGTTTTGAGTTTAGAATAATGAATTCACCTAGGTAGTTAGGACTTTAGACCCACTTAAAACATCTAGAATACCCTTAGGAAACCGCCCAAACTCTTTTTTTTACTTGGGTTGAGTTGACCAATCCACCCTTGCATTTAACAGTGAAGCTATGAATTTGCAGACTTCACCTATGCCTGACCATTGACGGGTCATTTGTCGAACGACTTGCCTTCTTGTCTGGCCGTCATTTCGATCAGAGATTGGACTTTAGGAGATTAATATCCCTAGGATAATTCTTGACCAATGCCCACCGTTGACGGGGCGTCGACCAGCATACTTGCAATCGATTGCCTTAGTCGTTTGAGCTGGTCTAGACAGCCTTTTGCTCAATGATTGGTCCTTCCTGAAGGACCCTTTGTTGCTCCTTGGGTAGTTTACCCAGATGATTCTAACCGGAATATGATTGTATACGAGTTTAGGACCTCTCACATCAATTTCGTCAAAAATAAACACATAAAACTCGACGAAACATTCTAAGACACATAAGGTAATTTCAAAGCAAACCTTTCGAATGTCATGGACGTTCTTGGACGATTGGCCTCCAAACGTCATGAAACTTGACACACTGCCTATAAACACTACTATAAATCATATAAGGACCTCATAAGATCATTACACACATAAATGTATATGAAGCATATAGGTGACTAGTCATCGAACGTCTTGGTCATCCTTTGACGTTTGACTTCCAATGCACCTAAATATTTAGAAATTACCTCATTACCACATTATAAACCAAATTAGGACCTTAGACCCTCATGGAAAACATTCTAGGCTCTAGCTTCACCTAAGTCATTTAGGGGTGTTATACTATTCCAGCCAACCAACCTTAAGTTCACCATTCACACAAGAAGGATACCATTACGACTTTCAACTTCAAGGATATCATAACCTCCTAACTAGGTTAAAGTTTTTACATTATTGACCCTCTTATCTATGTTAAAGGTCAGATTTAATTACACATATACATTTATGATAAATATGCTTTATCCTACTAAGTCAAGATTCATATCCATATTCTTCATGTATCAAGTAAGGGGAGTAGGTCTACCAAGACAAGACAAACTTCATTGTCATCTTATCACATGTACAATATCATTCAAGTAGAGTATAGAGTAAACATAAAAATTCTACAAGACACCATTTTCATGACTAAACTAACATCAACAGAACTCATTATAAGGTTCACATAGTCAACTAGGGAGATTTAGTTTCCAACATCAAGTGTACACATATAAGGCATCTCTATAGCCTATCATGATCACCTATATTTAATTAGAAGAGTCCATACTTTACTACATAGATACACATAAATTATATAGACCTTCACAATGATCACATATCAAAGATATAACATAACAATATCATATTATATAAGGAATGTCAACGAGGCCACATTCATTCACAATTCATGAAGTAATGCCGATGAAGCCACATTATTCACAAGTATAGCACATAAGCACTGCCACCATAAGTGGACCATACGAAACATTACAATTGAAAAACCAATAATACACAATATAAATAAGGTTAGGCTGACATACCACCATTCCAAACTCAACAACTCCAATCCATAGCCAATTCAACTAATCCAATATACCATGGCTCTTACCAATAGTCATAGTCACCAATTCAATCCAACAATCACAATAAACAATAATCCAAGATTATAAAATATGAATTTCATCAATTTAGGACAACCTACATACAATTCTAAGATAATTCTTACATAAATCAATAGCCCAAAGTAAGCTACACAAAAATTCAATAACATATGGTCAAGATTAATTCACCCAAATTAGGGCCAAAAAGGAAATCTTGATGTGCATAGGTTCGTAGATTTTCTTATATAAAATTATATAATTTACATTAATTCAATCATATGTCTTTGATTTAAAACGTTTTATGCAAGAACGCATGGCTAGATGTCAAAATAGAACAATTAATCTTTTGAGAAATCTTTCGAGAACACTTTGAATTATGGCTCCTTGAAGAAAAAATACTCAAGGATGAAACACCATACCTTAGTTAGAATTTACCCCCGTAATTTGGTTTAAAACCTTGAGATATTGGTCCTTTTTCTTGAATCTTGAAGGTTCAACAATGGAGCTTTTGACTTGAGACAACTTTGGGGTTTTGACTTAGGGTTTTGAAATAATGAGTTAGAAGGTATAAAGACTTTGAACTATTTTTATTAATGATATAAAAATTTTAAAACTAACCCTACTTAATAAAAACTCAAATAGAATTTACTTGGAAACTCAAATTTGGACAACCAGCTCAGGGGCCACGCGCAACTTCACTGTTCGTGATCCTTGTGGCAGTAGATTCTGTGAATTTCCAAGACTCCAAGAGGCCAAGGAATGCCCACGACCTTCTTCACGGACTGTAGTCAACTCTACTGTCTGTAAAGTGGTCCGTGAACATTGAGGCAGTAAGCTTCCAACTTTTGATAGCTTTTGCTCAACAGTTGGGTCCTCCTCAAGGACCCTTTGGTTTGTCGTTGGAAACTTTTGCCTAGACGTTTCCAACCCAAATACACTTTTATACATGTTATGAAATTCACACATCAATTTTAACCAAAACAAACACGTAAAACATGACAAGACACACTTAGGCACTCAAGCACATTCCTAGGCTTAACATTCAAATGTCTTGGACGTACTAGAATGTTTGACCTTGAAACACCACCAACCTTCATACACTTCCAATAAAAACTATTATAAACCATTTTAGGACTTTAAACCCTCATGAAAAACATGTTAGGATCTAGCTTTACCTATGTCGATTTAGAGGTGTTACAGAATGAATAAGTTAATTATGTTTTTGAAGTTTGTTGGTTTTATGTATAATTTTTATCTGAATATGTTGTCACTTGTTCAATATGATATTCCTAGTGTAGGGTGACTGTATAAGAGCATTTGGTGTGAATAGGATTATGGGATGCTACTTGCAGATTGAACTAGTTTTACATTGGGGTTGTCTTAGGTGATGGTTCTATTGTGAAGGCTATCTTTTATGATTCTTATGTCCTTATGAATGTATTTGTTTGGATTGATTAAGGTTGTATAAAAATTCACCTTCGGTGACCTAAAATGTGATACTTTGGTATGAGTGGTGGAATGGAACACTTTCCATACATTGCACTAGTTATTACTTAAGGGTTGCTTTAGGTAAGGAGTTAAGGTCAAAAGGAAAGGTAACATATTGTAGGTATTGGATGTGCCTAAAATGTGATAAATGGATTTATGTGTTGTTGTGATTGTATCCATGTCTATTATAATATATGTAAACTATATTGTGATCATTGAATCAAATGTTCATGAAGTTTCTTTAAAATGACATGATGCATACTTTCAAACTAAGTGTCCTCTTTAGAGCTTGTTTTTGCATGGTTATCATACTTTGTGCATTCTTGTACTAACATCATTCTTCATCACTTTTTTAAACCAAGTATAGGTGGTGGTGGCTAAAGGACCATTCATGGAATGAAGATCTTTGATTACTATTCCCATGTTTGGGTGTGTCCTTAAAGATTCACGTAATAGACTTGTAGTATTTCTTTTTGCATTGAAATGCTCGTGTCCCACTTATATTGAGGTCGTGCCTAAGATGGAAAAATGATACTTTGTATCCCAATATTATATTAATGATTTTGAATGATATGACTTTTAGTCTTGTGTTTTCAAATAAAAGTTTTAAATTCCACATTATTTTATGCCTAGGTGATTAAAGAATACTAATGACTTGTATAAGACCTCCGAGCGGTGGAGTACGCCATGTTACAACTAGGGGGTGTTCTCAGGTCATGACAATAAAAATACCCAACAAAAAGTTGTGATCAAACCCGACAAGGAATGTTTAGTGAAAAGAATTACACTTAGAGTTAAGAATACACACCTATTCATTTTATCATGATAATACAAGTGGGTGGATGTTTCTGCCAAATTTACTAAAATAATTTGAATATTCAAGCAACAAAGAAGTAATATATAGGAGGGTGTCTTGGAATTAATATCACATAGGGTTAGTTGTATTGATCAATTTTTTCAAACAATTATGGATATGCTAGGTAATCCTCTATAACACTAATCTTTTTTCAATCTCATTGTACAAATTTGTTACACCTAGAAAATCGTATGACCTAAGGTAGATCCTTATACAGGGTCTTATAACTTTAAAAGGGTTAAAATTATGTTTGTAGACCTAATCTAATTAAATTGACTTAGTTTGGTGATTTTTCATGTGAAGCGTCAAGAAGCACCAAGACGTTCTCAGGCTAGTCTTTTGTGTACTAGTGTGTTCTATAAATTTTTTTTTATGTTTTGGGGTGTCTTTTGGAGTATAAATTGAATGAAGCTGATCATAGAATCTATTCGGTCATGTTTAGGGTCAAAACGTCCGGGTACGAATCCCCAAGAGACACCCTAAGGGTCCTTGAAGAGGACCCAAACATTTGCCGAAAAGTTATCAAAATAGCAGACACTAGCGAGCACCATTGTTGGACCATCAATGCATTCATGGATAGTCAATAGCCTTCCTGGGTTGAAACTTTGATTTTGGGAGCTTAGCCCCATTTTATAACCTCTCAGTCACCATTGATGGATGACAAGGATAGTGCGTCAATCGATCTATGGTCTGTCAATGGCCACAAAAAATATTGCAAGAGATTCTGCCATGTGAGGGGTGAATTGTTAAATTTACCCCACGTTTAATAAAGTCATGTACGGTTATTTTTAGTGTTTTTAGGTATTTTAAGTATAGTAAAACAATTAAGTAGTCATTTAGACTTCATTCTTCAAAACTAAACCCTTCCATCCATAAAGTTCTCTCAAAATCAGCATTGAAGAAGAAAAGAAGAAGGAAGCAACATCTAGTTGAGTTTCACAATGGTTTGAAGATTATTTTAAGTAATTAATCAAAGGTTTTTGAAGCTCGTTCATTTGTGGTTTCTTCAATTAATGGAGCACCCACAGTTTTCCCCAATTGTGAATCAAAAATACCTCTATCGAGAGAGGGTTGTGATTACATTGTGGGTAAGGATTGATTGTGATTACAAACGAGGGATAGAATTTCAATCATGTTTGAATTATATCCATATGATGTTTCATATGAATTCCTTGATGCACCCTAATCTAAGTGGACGAGGGTGATCATTGTGGGTTTAGGCTATTAGAGACAAGGTCGAAGCTTCTAGATTGACCTTCTTAATATTGTTGTCTTGAATACTAATGGATCATAGTTAGTATCTTCTAAATATGAATTGAACTAGGTTTAATTGAATAAGAAGGATCTGAACTTGTAATTTTATAATTGAACATATATGAACAGGTATGACTAGAATTACCTTCTAATGATCAAGGTGATTGATTAGTTTGTAATTTAGACATTGATCATGATAAAATGTAGTGATTATTGAATATAGGGCTTCTAGCCATTTTTGTTAGGGGTTTGGGGGTAAAGTCAATATTAGAAGATTTATCTTTCTTTTATACACTTAAACATGAATAAGCAAGGAGAATCAAGTTCCCTCACAGTAGATGGATTCTAGGCTGACCTAAGAACTTAAAATAAATCAAGCATGATAGACTACTATAGCTTGAAGTTGTATTGTATGATCACTTTATCATAAGTTGATTGGTAAGATAAGAACAAGATAGAATAGCATGAAGGTGATTTAATCGACTCCTTCATGGATAGTTGAATTATGTATCTTTAGATGGGAGATCTCATGGTATATTGGGATTGTAGATCTCATGGTAAATTTAAATTGTATATCTCATGGTAGATTGGGTTGGTAGATCTCATAGTAGCTTGGGATAGTGAATCGCATGGTAGTTTGGGTTGTAGGATTTAAGCTCTCCCTTGGTTATCTTGATTTTGCGTTGATAGAATGCTTATCATGGTAACTTCCATTAGAATAAGAGAAGGTAGCCCTAGGTTGGAGGATCGATACTCCTCTAGGGGTTGCTTGATGTAACATGACTAGAATGCCTTCAAGAATGCTTGACTTGGTTAGGCCAAAACCTTTTCATGGTAGCTTTAGGGTATATGACTTATAGTCTTCTAATGGTAGCTTAACTTGCATACAAGGTACATTCCATGAAACAGCCTGAGCTAGGTCACTCTTGGTAGCTTAGGGTTTAAACTTCATACACCCCTATTGATAGATTCCTTCTTTATAGGATGGGTGCATAGTTTCTAGGTTGTTCTAATTTTAACCTTCCTATTATATCTTGGATTGTATGATATGATGTATCCATGTTAGCTTGGCTTAGCATGATAGAATGTTATTGTAACACTCCTAATGTCCATGATTTAGTCTAGAGCCACAAATGATGAACAAACCCCTAAAACACTGTTCTTAAGCCTAATTTAATTTATGGAAACTAATTAGGAAGTTTTAGAGTAAAAACATCAAATGAAGACCATGACGTCTGAAATTAGTTAAATTGGTGCTAGTGTGCCTTGGCAAGTTTCAAGAGTCAAAATTTAGTAAAATTTGGTAAAAATGTGTTAAACATGTATAAGAGTGTGTTTAGGGTGAAAAATTCTGGTTACGACTCCCCAAGGACCACCCTAACGGTCCTTGGGGAGTAACCTACATTTAGATCCAAAAAAGGCAAAACAAAGGACCAAATAACGAGTTGTCGATGGTGTCATAGATATATACTTAGACATTTCCAAAAAAAAATGCCCCAGAACCCCCTCTTTGATAAAAATAGTGGCTTGCTAATACAGGGCCGTCGTTTGGTCGATGCCTCTTAGACGGGGGTTCGTCGATTCGCACTTGACTTCATTCGTAAGTTTTCTAAATTAGTAGGTTAGTTGTTTAATTATTGGATAATAAATGAAGTGTCAAGGGGTTGTTAATTAAGTTACTTAGGGACTATAAAAGAGTTCCAACATATTAAACCAACTTAACACCCCATTGTTCCCGAACCCAATTCTCTCCAACTTCTCTCTACTTTCCCTCTCTTTCCCAAAGGGAAAATTGAACACCAAGCTCCAAGGTTCAATAGGACTCGAAGACTCATGTTTTTCTAAATAAAACTCAAGGATTCTCAAGATATGGAATGTATTCACTCTTGGGAACCGTTTCCCCAAGAGGCTCTTCAATGATTTGATTTCTAGGTTCTTCAAAAGATGGGTTTTCATGTAATTCATAAATTGTCTTTCAAATTGATTTCTTATGATATTGTGTTGGTTATTGTTGATTTATTATGATATTTTATTGGTTAATTGTTGTAGTTCTTAATCTTTGACCTTCTATTCATGAAAGATCCATGACCTATCTATGAATTGGATTTCTAGATGATTAGGGTTGTTGTAATTGATTATGTTATATTTAATTCACTATATTTCGATGATGTTGAGTTGATATACAAGCTTTGGAAGCTATCTGGTAAGACTTCAATGATTACGAGTTCTCTACTTCAATTATATTGATCTATTCTTGATGATGATATTCAATTGGAGTATGATTGTGTGATGATATGATTATTATGATGGCCTGTTATGAATATGTTGAATGTGATATAATTGTAAGGGTTTGATAATACAAGGGGGAAGGTGATTCTCTTGTGTGCCTTATTTGATATGATTATGATTTGTTGGTCTCACTAATGATAGTTTGTGATGAAAGCAAGTTCTAATCCTATACCTAATGAGTTAATGACATGATTATTTAAGGGGTTAGTATCTTATGGCCTATTAAGATTGATGATTAAGATTTACTTAAAGGCATTTCCAAAAGGGACTTTAGCTTAGCACCGAGTGAACTAGATATGATATGTGTCCCTCCCCAATGTGGGAAGGTAGGTTCACAATGGTTATCTTGAGATGGACACTATAATGTCATGTCCATAAAGAGGGCTTCTATTATATGTCCTAGTTCTTTAACTATGTTTCCCCCACAAGAATACTGGCTAGTGGATCAACCTAGAATTCTATGTTGATGTTATAGTTCTACCTTGGAAAGTAGAGCACTTTCTTTATGTTTAGAGTTTGATGACACAAGATTCCATGTATAGCTCACATGGTCTATTGTCGCTTAAAGTGATTGTTCCTGAAAGTAAAATGAATAAATGAATGTAATAAAGATAGACACTAACTAGGTTGACTTAAAGGGTACAACTTAGATGGGTAAGGCTATGGGAATTTACCCATACATCACACAAGTTCTCCTTGAGAAAAGTCCTAGGAGGTTGTTGGTTTGTACTTATTATATCATGAAATGTATACATGATAGTTATATATGATGTTACTCCTATCTGATGTTGGTTACATTGATAAGCATGATATTGTCTATGTTTCTATATGTGGTGATGACTACACATGATGTTATGCAATGAAGTAAGGCATTGCTTATGATCTCTTTCCTTGTTTACTTGATTATGTTGGGTTATGGAGCTTCACATGACCATTGAACGTGTAGGGTTTGGATGGGATTGTTGGTAAGGATCTTGTATATTGATGATATGCACTATTGAACATGAAATTTTGAGGTGACTTATGATGATGTTGTCCTTTTTTATTAACTTGTCTTATGTTGTTGTGGTTCCTTGACTTGTATGTGCATAAGGGCTTTTCAAATGACTTAGCATATTTTGAAAAGAAATGGTCTCTTTCATGCATGTTTTAATATGTTATGTGCATTTCTTCCATACTTAGTACAAGTGGTTCTATTAATCCATATTTCATATGTTTCTACAAATATGTAGGTTCCGGCAATTGAAGTGCTAAGAGGTCATTTCCAAGAAGACTTGGACATCTTTCCTAGGTTGTTGGTGAGTACCCAAAGTGTCAAGGATGGTTCCATTTATCTAGCATAGTAGGATTGTTATGTCTAAAGACACTTGTTGTTTCCTTATTTTTGAGACTATTGTTGTAAGCCTATATGTGTCATATTGTACCTGTAAGGGTTATGCCCAAATGTTGTAATACTCTGTAGATGGTTTATATATGAGACGAAGTATTAGACTATGTTGTTGATATATGATGAATAAGAAGTCTATGTTAACTTCATAAGCGAGGAGTCTATGTAAACTCCATATATAATATGCAAGAATTCCAAGTACATTTCACTATGTATATGCAAACGTTTTAAATTTTTCCCATTTTCTCTACCAATGATGTTCTATGACGTATGCTAAGGGATAGTCTAAGTCTTATTCGAGGATAACGACGTTAGTTACGTCTGAGGAGTGCTCCTAGGACCTGACAAATATGATATCGAAGCATGAGGTTGAGTAACCTTAGGATTGATGTCTCACTAGACCACGTCACTGTAGGGTCTTATTCAAAATTGTGAAGCGCACCAGTGACTTAACTCTATTTGTCCTTTTCATCTAACCCTTTTATTATGGTTATAGGCTATGACTACTAGAAGGGCAGCCGCAAGATGAGTTAAAGAAGAAATTGATAATGTGGGAGCTCCTCCCCAAGGAAATCAAGCTCCTCCCCAATGCAATCAAGTTTCTTTGGGTGACCACTCTCCGGTCAATCCCCTGACTATGACGGATGGAAAGATAAGGTTGGGTTATCTATGTTTTGCTCAAGCTGTGACTACTCAAGCTCATGTCCTAACTAGTCAAGTCTAATCCATGACGACTCAAGCAAACCGGGATGTTGGACCTCGGGTGTACCAAAATACTAGCATCACGACTTTTCATTTGATGGTCTTCATGATGATGAAGCCTCCTATGTTCTTTGGGTCAAGTTCTGGTATAGGGGTTTGTTATAGTGAGAAGCCCGATCTAGCCAAATCTCAACTCAAAGATGTGGAGCAAGCTTGGTACACACAATGGAAGGGATAATAGGGCATGGAAATGTGGTCCATTGACTTGAAAGACCATTAGGAGGGGTTTTCTTGATAGGTTCTTCCCAAGGTATCAAAGGGAGGCTAAAGTAGAAGAGTTCATCAACCTTCATCAAGGAGGCATGAGTGTCAAGGAATACTCTTTAAATTTATCAAGTTGGCCACTATACATGCTCTTTGGTTTCCAATGCTTGGAATGAAATGAGTCTCTATGTGATGGGCGTGTTCGAAGATATTGAGGAAGAATGTCGTGCGGGAATGCTTCATGATAATATGGATATTTCTCGATTGATGTTTCATGCTCAACAAGTTAATAGAGTTGGTAAAGGAATAATAGTACTGATGCTAAGAGAGCAAGGTCGTATGAAGGAGGTTTTTCAAAAGTTAGGTTGGAAATTCAAGACAAGCCTAGGTTCAGAAAGAGGTTCTCCAACCAAGTTCCTTCTAAGTTCCCCAAGGCTCGTAATGATAGGGTGTCTAACCTAGGTCCCACAAGGGAAGAGGTAGTGATGCATCAAGTGAGAAACCTACTTGCGGAAAGTGTTGTAAGAAACATGTGTGTGAATGTCTTCTTGGGATGGATAGTTAATTTAGGTGTGGCAAGAGTTTCCATAAGGTGAGGATTGTCCTAATGCAAGGGGTCAAGGAAAGGGGTATGACCAAGCTCAAACAAGAGGTCCTAGCGCTGAAGCTGCTAAGAGGAACCATTTTTATGCACTCAAAGTTAGGGTGAACAAGAGAGTTCTCCCAATGTGGTGACCGATATGTTTCAAGTGTCCTCTATTAATGTATATGCTTTACTTGATCACAGTGACTTGTCATTTGTTACTCCTTTTGTAGCTAGAAATTTGATATACTTACCAATATCTGAAATGAACCTTTTACGGTATTTACCCCGATGGGTGATTTGGTAATTGCAAAAAGGTATATAGGAATTGTCCTATAATGTTGTCCAATAGAGTTACTCTTTTTTATTTTGTCGATCTTGACATGTTTGATTTTGATGTAATTTGTGGAATAGATTGGTTGCATGCTTCTTTTGCCTCTCTAGATTGTGGAACAAGGGTAGTTAAGTTCAATTTTCCAAATAATCTCATTCTTGAGTGGAAGGGGGGAAATTCTATCCCTAGAGGTCTAATCATTTTGTGTCTAAAGACTTGTTAGATTATTGCCAAGGGGTGTCTCTTTCATGTGGTAAGGGTCAGATATCTAGAATTCGAGATTCTTCCGATTGAGTCGGTCCCCATAATGAGGGAATTTATGGAAGTCTTTCCCTGTGACTTGCCAAGAATCCCTCCCAAACGTGATATAGACTTTGGTATAGACTTAATGCCAGATACAAAACTCATTTCTATTCCTCTTTATCGGATAGCTCCGACTGAATTGAAAGAGTCGAAGGCTCAACTTAATGTTTTTCTTGAAAAGCCTTTTGTAAAACAAAGCATATCCCCATGGGGCGCTCTAATTATATTTGTGAAAAAGAAACATGGGCCCCTAAGGACGTGTGTCGACTATCGACAATTAAACAAGGTTACCACAAAGAATAAGTGTCCTCTCCCTAGGATTGATGAGTTGTTTGATCAAATCCAAGATGCAAGTTACTTTTCAAAAATTAATTTGGGTCGGGATATCACCAACTTAGGGTGAGAGGTGAAAAAATTCCTCAATGGCTTTCCAAACTAGGTATGGTCACCATGAGTTCTGAGTCATGTCTTTTGGTTTAGCTAACAATCTTATGGCTTTTGTGGACCTTATAAATTGAGTGTTTTGGTATTACCTAGATGCTTTTGTAATTGTTTTTATTGATGACATGTTGGTGTATTCGAAGAGTGAGGATGAATATATGGGCCATTTGAGGGCTGTATTACAAGTCCTCAAGGAACAACAACTATTTGCAAAGTATAGCACGTGTGAGTTTTGGTTGACATCGGTTGCATTTCTAGGCCATATTATCTCAAGTGAGGGTATAGAGGTAGATCTAAGGATAATTGAAGCGATTATAAATCGGTCGAGAGCTCTAACTCCCATAGACATAATATGTTTCTTGGGTCTAGCCAGATTTATAGAAGTTTTGTCGATAGGTTTGCATCCATTGCTTCTCCTTTGACATGTTTGACCCTAAAGAATATTAAATTTGAATGGTCAGAGTCTTGTGAAAGAGGCTTCCAAGAATTGAAAGATAAGATTACTACCGCTCCGAGGTTTATATTACCGGAGGGATCAAAAAGTTTATAGTGTATTGTGATGCTTCTCAAGTAGGTTCGGGTTGTGTCCTCATGCAACATGGTAAGATCATAGCTTATGTCTCTACACAACTCAAGGTGCATGAGAAGAACTATCCAACTTATGATCTTGAATTAGCGGCCGCGGTATTTGCCTTGAATATATGGAGGCATTATTTCTATGGGGAACATGTAGATGCATTTACCGACCACAAGAGTCTTCAATATGTCTTTACTCAAAAGGAGTTGAATCTCCGACAAAGGAGGTGGTTGGAACTTTTGAAGGATTCTGACATGAGTGTCCTTTACCACCCCGTCAAAGCATATGTTGTTGAGGATGCGTTGAGTAGAATGACTATGGGTAGTATTGTACATGTTCCCGATGATAAGGAGTTAGTGAAAGAAGTTCATAGGTTGTCTCGGTTGGGTGTTTGGTTGGAAAGTCCTCTAAAGGGAGGTTCTGTTGTTCATCATAACTCTGCATTATCTTTAGTTGTTGAGGTGAAATCTAAGCAACACCTTCATTCCCTATTGATTGAATTGAAGGAGTCGGTACTTAGCAAGCTCAATGCGCCATTCTCCCGGGGGTCATGAAGTACTTGGGTACCAAAGTAGATTATTTTTTCCAGATGTTGATGATTTGAGGGAGCTAATTTTAGAAGAAGCGCATGATTCCAGATATTCCATCCATCCAGGTGCCACCAAATGTATCGTGATCTTGAAGAGATTTATTATTGGAATAGTTTGAAGTGTGACATAGCATAGTTTGTGTCTAGGTTCCCTAATTGTCAACAATTTAAGGAGGAGCATCAAAATTTGGGTGGTTTTACTCAAGTAATGGATGTTCCTACTTTGAAATGGTAACATATTCATATGGACTTTGTTGTTGAGTTGTCTCAAACCAGAGGCAAAATGACTCAACATTGTTGATTATGAATAGGTTTAAGAAATCTGCCCACTTTATCCCCGTTAAGTCTACTTATTAGGAGGAAAATTTTCAATAATGTACATTGATTAGATTGTGTGTCTTCATGGGATCCCTTTTTCCATCATGCGGATAGAGGTACCCAATTTACTTCTCATTTTTTTGAAGTCTTTTAAAAAGGGTTTAGGTACTCAAATGAAACTTAGCACTGGTTTTCATCCCCAAATGGATGGTCAAGCGGAACATACCATCCGAACCCTACCATATATTTTAAGAGCTTGTGTTATTGATTTCAAGGGTAATTGGGACGATTACCTACATTTGATTGACTTCTCTTAGAACAATAGCTATCATTCCAGTATTTCTATGGAACCTTTTGGAGAACTCTACGCTACAAGATGTAGATCTCCTATTGGTGGTCTGAGGTTGGTAAGTCTTTAGTCCTCGGTCCTGATATAGTCTATGAGGTTACAGAGAAACTTCAAGTGATAAGAGATAGGTTGAAAACAGCCTATAGTCGGCAAAAATCATATGGGGACAATAGAAGAAGACACCTTGAATTTTAAATAAGTGATTGGATTTACTTGAAGAATTAACCCACGAGAGGGGTGATGAGATTCGGAAAAAAGGGAAGTTAACTCCCCGGTATGTGGGTCCTCATGATATATTGCAAGGGGTTTGAAAAGTTGCTTATGAATTGAAACTACAAAGTGAACTAGCTTTTTTTCATCCGTTATTTCATGTTTCTATGCTCAAGAAATGATTAGGCGACCCAATCTCTATTTTCCCTATTGAAGGGTTAGGGGTAAATAAGGACCTTTCTTATGAAGAGGTTCCGTTTGAAATCCTAGATCGTCAAGTAATTAAGTTGAGGAACAAATTAGGTGGAATCCGTAAAAGTTCTATGGAGAAACAATCTAGTTGAGGATGCATGGGAGGCGGAGGATGACATGAATACCCTTTATCTTCATCTTTTCCCTCTTTGAGTTTAGTCGTTCCTCTTAAAATAAAAATTATGAATAATGTAAACTTGTCTTGTTTTCCAAGTATGTGATAACTTGGTAAAGGATCATGTTAAGAATGAGCTTTCTAATGAAAAATGTCTTGATGTTCTACTTGAACTTATATGAAATGTGTGCATTTTCCTTCTTGGTATTGTGGTGTTTGATGTTTTATTGAGAAGAAGCATAGCATGGTTACTCTTTGATGTTATTTGAGCACATGTTGATATTGAGAAGGTAGTTCCTCACTATGTGCTATGAAATGTTGTGATCTTATGTTTTCAAAACTTTCAATGTAGTTGCGATGTGTAATGTCATGTTTATGTGTTGAATGGAGTTGTGAAGTAATACTACGAGATGTGACTCATTATGATTTTATATTGTTGTTGGTTGGGCTGCTAGTAGAGTCTCTTCTCTCCATAAAAAAGATTTAAGTGTCATTCGGGGATGAATATTCCTAAGGAGGGGATAATGTAACACTCTGAAAGTTCATGACTTAGTCTAGAGCATCACGTGATGAACCAAGACCTAAAACAGTGTGTCTAAGCCTAATTTTATGTATCGAAACTAATACGAAGTATTTCAGTCAAAACGTCAAGGGATGACTGTGACGTCCGGAGACTAGTGAAATTGTTGCTATTGTGCCTTGGACTTTTTCAAGGGGTTTTAAGAGTTGGAATTTAGTCAAATTTGGTAAAAAGATGTTAAATATGTATTAGAGTGTGTTTAGGGTCTAAACGCCTGGCTACATATCTCCAAGGACTACCATAAGGGTCCTTGGAAAGGACCCTATATTTAGACTCGAAAAATTCAAATTGACAGTGGCTGAACGCTGGACCAAATGACGAGCCGTCGATGGGGTAAATGACCCGTTGATGGTGTCCTACGTCTATACTTAGATATATCTAGAAAAATTTCCCAAAACCCCCTATATGAAAGAAATGATGGGGTGCAAGTATGGGGCCGTCGTTTGGTCGACGCCTCTTAGACGGGGGTTCATCGATTGGCACTCGACTTCATTGGAATGTTTTCTAAATTGGTAATTTAGTTTGTTAGTTAGTTAGGTAATTAATTAAGGGCCAATATATTGTTAATTAAGTTAGATAGGGATTATAAAAGAGTTCAAACTCACTAAACCAACTTAACAATCCATTATTCCTACCCCAATTATCTCCAACTTCTCTCTATTTTCTCTCCTTCCTAAAGAAACCATTGAAGAGCAAGATCCAAGGTTCACTAGAGCTCCAAGAATCATGTTTTATCCATCAAATTTAAAGGAATCTTAAGGTATGAAAGCTATTAACTCTTGGAACCCTTTCCCCAAGAGGCTCTTCAAAAATTTAATTTCTATGTTCTTCCAAAAATTGTTTTTTTATCCAATTTCGTAATTTTTCTTTGAAATTGATTTTTTATGATATTGTGTTGGTTATTATTGATATATTATGATTGTATATTGTTTAATTGTTGTAGTCCTTAGTCTTTGCCATAATATCCATGAAAGATCCATCATTGTCCCCGTTTTCCCAACCCTAGCTATGAATTGGACTTGTAGATGATTAGGGTTGTTGGAATTGATCATGTTATTTTTTAATACTATATTATAATGATGGTTAGTGGATTATTGGATAAATTGTGATTAATTAAGGGTAAGATCCTGATGGAAGCTTTGGGACTTCTATGATTATGAGCTCTCTACTTCAAATGTGTTGGTCTATTCTTGATGATGATATTCAATTAGAGTATGATTATGTGAATAGATTAAGAAGATGATTATAAGATGATTATGATTGCATGTTATGAATGTGTCGAATTTGAGATTACGGTAAGGATATGATGATACAAGGGGGGGAATATGATTCTCTTGTGTTCCTTATATTTTATGATTATGATGTGTTTCATCTCACTAATGATGGTTTGTGATGAAAGGAAATTATCATCCTATACCTACTAAGCTAATGACATTATTATACAAGGGGTTAGTCTCCTCTATCCTATACTAAGATTGATTATTAAGATTGACACAAAGGCGTTTTAAAAAGGGACTTTAGCTTAGCACCGAGGGAACTATATATGAGATGTGTCCCTTCAAAATAACGGAAAGTAAGTTTACACTTGTTTTCATGAGATGGAGAGTATAATGCAATGTGTATAAAGAGGGTTCTAGTAGATCTTCTTGTTCCTTAACAATGTTTCCCCGATAGGAATACTAGCTAGTGGATCCATCTAGAATGCTATGTTAATGTTATAGTTCTACCTTGGCAAGTCGAGCACCTTCTTTCGGTGTAGGGTTTCATGACACCAGATTCCATGTTTAGCTCACATGGTCTATTATATGTTAAGGCAATTGTTCCCGAAAGTAAATGAATGAATGAATGTAATAAAGATGGATAATAACTAGGGTGACTTAATAGGTACTAATTAGTATGGGTAAGGGTATATGACTTCACCCATGCATTGCCCAAGTTGTCCTTAATGGAAATCCGAGGAGGTTGTTCATATGTACATATGATATCATGAAATGTATACATGTCGGTTTCATATGATGTTACTCTTATATGATGTTGGTTACATTGATGAACTTGATATTGTTCTAATTATCTATATGTGGTGATGATTACACATGATGATATGTTATATGATGTAAGGCATTGCTTATGATCTCTTTCATTGTTTACTTCATTATGTGGGGTAATGGGGCTTCAAGTGAGCATTGCACTTGTAGGCTTGGGATGGGATTGTTTGTAAAGTTCTTTTATGTTGATGATATGAACTATTGAACATGAAGTCCTGAGATGACTTATGATGATGTTGTCCTTGTTTAAGAACATATCTTATGTTGTTGTTGGTTCCTTGACTTTTATATGCTCTTATATTTGCATAAAGACTTTCTAAATTATTTAGCATGTTTTGAAAAGAAATGGTCCCTTTCAAGCATGTTTTCAAATGTTTTACTTGAAGATGACATAGACTATCCCTTAGCATACATAATAAAACTTTGTGTTCCTTTTATGTCATTTACCTTATGTCTAGACTTTATGTGGGTTGCATACCAAGACTTTTATTCATGTCATTCATAGATGGTTTGAGACAGTAACGTTAGAAAGAGTTCCACTTTTATGAAATCTTTTTGAGTTATGGTTTAACTAAAATTTTAAATTCTTCCATATTTTTCATGCTTTTGTGTGATAAATTCTAAGGGCTTGTATAAAATTTTTTCGAGATTGAATATACCATGTTATGACTAGGGGGTGCTCTCGATTTGTGATAAACTTTGTATTAGAGCATAAAATTGTGAAATAGTCTTAGGAAGTGTTAAACGACATCTAATTAGAGTCTTGTTCATGGGTGTGAGTCGCGACACGTTTCTTGAATAGGAGGCTATTGGATTATTAGGAAAACTCTCCCTTCTTCATTCTCCATGTCGTGCCATAGATATATAAACTGTCTCTGTTATCCCTTATTTGATAGTCTTTAGGATGTGTTTATTAGAAGGGTTATACTTCTAGAAGTTAGCGAGAAAAGTTGGTTGCCATGCTAATTATCGCTATATGATTTGGTAGATTTGAGATTACAGACCTTGATGTTGTCTTTAAAAGGAATGATGTTTCATTGTTGCCTTTAGGTTATGAAAGATGTTTAGAAAAATTAAGTGGGCTTACTACAAAGAGGGAGATAAGGTTGTTAAGTATCCTTGATGTGCATGAGCTACGGTGACTGAAGATTTTCACCTTTATAGGTGTAGTGAGTATGAAAAGTTTAGTCCCGGCTACTAGGCTCATGTATGATTGTTAGTGCTGATAGTAAGATTACATGGAGAGAAGGTGAGAAAGTTGCCTCTTGTAGTGGGGATGTTGAGCCTTAAAAGAAGATTATGTTTTATGTTCTCCAATCTAGAGAATATCAAGAGTTATGTCCTCATGTCCCTTCCGGTATCTGTTTATGTTTTGTGAAATTTCCAGAGTTTTTGTTTTATGACTTGGTCTGATGGACTTGATGTTGTCCTTGTTATGATGCTATTTATGATGGTATGCATTCCTTTCTAAAATTGATGTTTTTTCATTGTGTTTTCTTTTGTGTAACATCTTGAGTCAATGTGCATTATAGACCTAATGAGTTTATGTTGAGATTGTGGTAGCTAGGAGATGTTAGATTCTCCTTGGAAATGAGTAATACATTTTTTCATGCATTTTGAATATGTCTCGCTTTGAATTAGAGTTTCTTTGGTTGGGTGTGTGCATTTAGAAATAATGCATACATGGTGGGCTCCTAGTCTAGAGTCGTAAATTCCAAAAATATGTTTAAGGTGTTAACGGACGAATGGTCCCCAAGGGAAGGATATTGTTACACCCCAAAAATCATATGACCTAACCTAGAGACTTACATGATATATAATAACTTAAAAAGGTTTAAAATTATGTTCATATACCTAATATAATGTAACTAACTTATTTTAGTGATTATAGAATTGAAGCGTCAAGAAGTGACCAAGACGTTCAAATACTAGTCTTTTGTGTACTAGTGTGTTCTACTGTTCTATTCATGTTTTGGGGTGTCATTTTGAGTCTAAAATGAGTGGAGGTGACCCTGGCATCTACATGGTAGTTTTTAGGGTCAAAAGGTTTAGGTATGACACCCAAACTACTACCACCCTAAGGGTCCTTGAGGAGGAACCAAACGTTTGCCAAAAAGTTGTCAAAACAGCAGCCACTAATGAGAACCATAATAGACCATAAATGCATCGATGGATCATCAATGTCCTCCGTAGGGTGAAACATACCTTTTGGAATATATGACCCATTTGAACCCCTCTCAATAACCATGACGGACGACCATGACGGTCCATCAATACGTCTATGGTCCGTCAATGTTGCCCGTCAATGGCCACCTGCAATCTGCCAATAGATTCGGCCAAGTGAAAGGTGAATTGGTAAATTCACCCCGCGTTCCAATTAAGTCATGGACGATCATTTTTAGTATTTTTAGGTACTTTAAGTATATTGAAACAATTAGAAAGTCATTAAGCATTCATGCTTCAAACTAAACCATTACCTCCCTAATGTTCTCACAAGATTACCATTGAAGAAGAAGAGAAGAAGGAGGCAGCATCTAGGTCAATTTTCATAATTGTTTCAAGTTTATTTTACGACATTGATAAAAGGTATATGAAGATCCTTCATTGATGTATTCTTCAATAAATGGAGCTTCTATGTTTGAATAATGTTTATATGAATATTTTATGATGTTTCATGTGACTTCCTTGATGAACCCTAATATAAGTTAATGATGGTGATCTTAGGCTATTGGAGGAAAGGTTGAAGGGTCTAGATTGATCTTCTTAATACAATTGTCTTTAATACTAATGGATCATAGTTAGAATCAACTAAATATGAACTGAACTAGATATAATTGAATCTGATGGATCTTAACTTTTAAAGTTAGAATTGAATCTATATGATCATGTATGACTACTATTACCTTCTAATGATCAAGATGATTGAGTAGCTTGTGATTTAGACATGGATCACGATAGAATGAAGTTAGTATTGAAAATAGGGCTTGTAGCCATTGTGGTTAGGGTTCTGGGGGTAAAGTCAATATGGGAAGATTTTTGTTTCTCTTATACACTTAGACATGAACGAGTTAGGAGAATTAAGTTCCCTCACAATAAACTGATTCTAGGTTTATCAAAGAACCTAAAAATGAATCAAGCATGATAGACTAGAATAGCTTGAAGTTGTATTTTATGATCATGTAACAACCCTAAAAATGAACTAGGTTGAACTAGAGTGTCACTTGTATTTTAAGGGCTGAATAGTTACTTTAATATGAAAAGAAGTTTATAGGTTAGTCAAGTTAAGTTTGAAGTCAAGCATCAAGGAACGACCAAGACATTCTAGGACTAGTCGTCTATGTGCTTGTGTGTGTGTTAGTTTGCCTTTCCATGTTTTATGAGTTGTTTGGTGTTTAAAATGATAGGAAGTGACCATAGGACTTTGATGAGAATGTTTAGGGGTTTAACATCTGGGTAAAACTCCACCAAGGATCCATGAGGGGCTTTCGATCAAGCTTGCAGGATGTTGAGTCTCTGTCCAGAATAGGGAACCCCATTGGAGGGGCGTTGTTGAATCGACAACTAGTCGTTTGTGCCTGCAAAAGCTGCAATGCTTCGGCCAATGTAGGGGTTATATGGTAAATTCACCCAAGTCTTTTAAGTGCATGGACGGTTGTTTTAGGTGTATTTATGTATTTTAAGTGTATTAAAGTGAATTAACAATCTTTTATACTCTAAAACCTAATTCGAAACCCTTCCCTCCCAAAGTTCTCTCCAAAAACCTCAATGGAAGCTTGAAGTCAAGATGGAGTAAGGGTTGTATATTCTAATGGATTTATTCTTAAAATTTATTAGGATTTGGTCTAATAAGGTATGTTTGTTCATTATATAAGGTTTTATATCACCTTAGATCCAATTTCAAAGTGATTTCAAAGTTTATCAAAAAATCCAATTTTCACTGGTACTCAAGGATTCTTGCATGAAACGATTCAAATTGCTTAGATATAATATTATTGATGTTAAACTGATGTTTTTAAATGAAAATCGTCATGAACCCATGATCTTCTCAATTCTTTAAATTTGTCGATGAAGTGGGTATATTTCTTATGATTTAATGATGATAGAATTCAGTTTAGTTTATGTTATATTGTTGATTTCTATGGTTATCTAATATTATATTGTGAGTTGTTGAAGATTTTAAGGGAAAGTGATCTTTGATATAGGAAGAGGGTAGGTTGAGCTAATTCGTATATTTAGTGTAGAATTGATATATAATTTCCATTGATTGGTATGATCAACTTATGGTGGCGGTGCTCATATGTTGTATATGATTATGATCAAAGCATCGTTAGGATTATCATGTGAACTGTAGTAGTATCATGTTAGGGTTCATCTGAAGGTATAGTGTGAAGTTTTGTAAATGAAGTAATGTGGCTATGTGCAAGTTATGACATATATAAAAGTGTAAAGTGAAATATGATGTGATTTATGTGTGATGTTGTATAATGTTAATATATAAAGTGAAGTACTCATCTGATTTCTATATTATCTTGTATGGGTGATAATGTTATGATAATTCTCTAATTGATGATATATGATGATGAAGGACTAAGAAATAACTTATATGATAATATTGTATCTTGTGTTGTAGACTTAGTGTCCCTACTTGGTACTTGAATGATATTGAATAAATGATATGATTATTTTGTGTCTTTATTGGTAGACTTAGATCCCTTTTCTTAATACATAAAAGTTATGTTAATGTGATCTCTTGACTTGGTCGGCTTAGGCATCCTTTTCATGTATGAATGTCTGTATGAATAATTGAAAGTCTAGGATCGGTAGACCTAAACAGTGGCCTTCTATGAAAGACTTATATGGAACCGTTAATATGAAAAGAAATTTAAGAATATGGAGTATTGAATATGAAAAGAAGGTTAAGAATTTAAAATATTGAATATGAAAATAAGGTTAATGTAAGCATTAAAGTGGAAGACCGTAATATTTCCCTTCATTAGTGGAGTGATGGACTTAGATGTAGGTTGGCTGGAACGACATGAAACGATCTCTACGAAATTCATAGGATCTATCCTAATGAACCTCGATTGTATGACCCTTGTGGATTCCTTATTGTTAGTGGTATTATGAGTTTGTAGAACTAAGAAATGGTAACTTCTCTAATACCCTTATGTGAATGAACTTACTTTATGAGAACAAAGGCAAAGCACCAAGTGGATATGCTTAAGTGAGTAGCTCTAGTTCAGTTTGTGGATAAAATAAACCTTTTGATATCCCCTAAACCATGTGCCAACATGGGATATCTCCTAGTTCTACCTTTGGCAAGTATAACACCCTCCACGGGGTAGGTATACCATGAATGCCATACCTATCTAGTATGGTCTATGTCAGTTATTGCCAATTCTCATCAAGTGGGATGTTAAATTAGTATTTGATATATTCCACAATGTGTTGGTAGTGGAATTAAACATTATCTATACATTGCACGAGTAGGTTTCCAATACCGTTATGTGAACTCCCCTAATTGTATGATTTACTTCTAAATGACTTAAGTAATTAATGTTCTCCAAATTAATGAATTTTGAATAGAAAGGGTCTTATCTATGTTAGTTTTGAGAAACACTTGAAGAGGGTGTATGGACGGTCTCTTCATGTCTTACCTAGGTGAGTTTTAGAGTAATCTTAGGTTGAGAGTGTAAATGATGAAAGTCGTACTTGATCAATATGGAAGTAAGTGTTATGTGATGGAAAGGAATATCCTACTTTGGGTAATCTTGAGCATCACCTAGGTGTGTGTGAAGGGTTGTATAGGCGGCCGCTTGATATATTACTTAGGTGGGTCTTAGGATAACCTTTGGTAAGGGGTCTAACTGATTATGGTCATATGATTTATGTTACTTGAATATATTTTGTATGTTATTGTTGACTTGTATTATGTCTTTTAAACTCTTTTGATGAAGGCTTTTATCAAAATGTCATGAACGCATGTTCCCATACTAAATAACCCTTTTTGGCATGATTTTGCATGGCTTGCATACTTAGTGCATCAAATGTTCTAATCCCTTCTTTCCCTTTTTTACTAAAGTGTAGGGATTGGAAGTATTGGTATGCAAAGGATGATGGATAGGTTTCTAAGGGTTGAATATGGTGTTTGGTGAGTCCTCATAGATTCAAGGACAAGACCCACATGTTTCTTTTATGGTCTTTAGTCTTTTTTTCAAGTGTTGTATGGGCTTAGTGCCTTGTACTTTAAATTTATTAGATGGTTTGAAGCGACATGTTGTAAATTTAGATGTTTTTAAAGTCTTCCGCTTGCTTATTAATGAAAGTATTATTCGTGTGTGAAGACTGTTTTATATTCTTAGTTATTTTGAATATTTTATGCAATGAATAATCCATGTGTCTTGTATGAGACATCCGAGAGGTCTATTACACTGGTAACTTCCTGGAGTAACCTTGCACCGTTACAAACTTTGTATCACATCATAAGGTAATGTGTTTATCTTAGGTTGTCTCAAAAACCACATATGGTAGAGTTTTTTTCATAATGTGAAGCGCACCACATTATGAATAGGAGGCTCTTGGTCTTTTCTGTTCATGAGATAGGCTTGATTGTAGTTGGTTCAAGAGGTTTAGTGAATTGAAGAGTTGGTTGAAGAATGGTAATGGTTAGGTTGACAATTTCTTGATTGAGATCCTTATAGTATGTTCATGTTGACCTTAGATGGGTTTCTCCCAAGTGGGGGAGTATGGTGAATAATAAGGTCGTTGGGAGTGATATATGCTTATATTTACTTATGCACATAATCAAACCTTAAACTATGAGTTCCTAGTATGTTGGAGTCTTTTGTGAAAAATTAATTTCCAAATGTTCTCCTTATGATATGTATGTTTTGGTTGAATTCTTGTTAAATGAGAAAATGAATTTTCATGCATTGTAATCCCGCATGTTCATGTGCATTTAGCAGAGATAATCTATTTGCTTCATAAGGTGAAATACAGAACACGCCTAATTTTTGCATGAGTTGACTTATTGAGCATGTTTAATATGTTTTCCAGAAGTTTCATGTTGAGCCTTTATGAAAAAATTTGTTGTAGAATGATTATGCTTTGATGAAAAATGGCATTATCTACTAAGTGATTTTTAAATGAGAATTGTGTATCTTGGAGAAGGAAATTCCTCCAATATCATGAGAAATGGTAAAGAATGATGCATAAGGAGTAAGTAGATGAAGGTCTACTTTCTTGAATTGCATGAAGTTGTTTGAGCCTTTTAATTTGGAGTGATGTTCCTCCTAACTATATCTATGGTTTATGATATTGTATGCATGAATGCGGGCTGTTTTCATTAGTTATTATTCCTTCAAGTGCGGTGTGTCATTCGCAGACGAATGTTCCTAAGTCAGGAAGAATGTAACAACCCTAAAAATGAATTAGGTTTAGCTAGACCTTCACTTTTGTTTTAAGGGATGTTAACTAATGAATTTAATGTTTAATAGAGCTTATAGGTTAGTGAAGTTGAGTTTGAAGTCAAACGTCAAGGAATGACCAAGTCGTTTAAGGATTAGTTGTCTATGTGATTGTGTGTGCTAGTGTGCCTTTGCATATTTTATGAGTTTTTTGGAGATTAAAATTATAGGAGAGGACCGTAGGACTTTTATGAGCATGTTCAAGGGTTTAATGTCAAGGTACGGTTCCACTAAGGACCCATGAGGGGCTCTTGAAAAGGACCACACATTCAAGCAAAAATGTTGCGAGGCAGTATCACACGACTACCTCAAGGGACGACCAGTTATTCAATTGGCAGCCCGTAAACCTTTGGTGTCAATCAGTCCAGCAAGGTTTGCAGGATGCTGAGTCTCTGTCCCAAACGATGGGCCCCACCGAAGGAGTGTGGATAAATCGATGACCAGTTTTTTAGTGGGCGTTGTTTGGGTATGCAATAGCTGTAGTGGTTCAGCCAAGGTAAGGGTGTTATGGTAAATCCATCCCATGTATTTTTAAGTGCATGGATTGTCTTTTATGATGTATTTAGGTATTTTAAGTGTATTAAAATGATTTAACACTATTTTAGACTCTAACACCTAAATCAAAATCTTTCCTTCCCAAAGTTCACTCCAAAAACCTCCATGGAAGCTTGAAGTCAAGATGGAGCTAGGGTTCTTGATTCCTATGGCTTTCTTCATCAACTTTCTTGGGATTTCTTCTAATAAGGTATGAGAGTTCTTAATCTAAGGTTTTCTATCACATTAGATCCAATTTCAAAGTTTATGAAAAAGTTGAATTATCACTCTAACTCATGGATTCTTGCATGGAACAATTTCAAATGATTAGATATGATATATATTGATGTTATATTTATATTTGGCAAAAAAATCTGCATGAAACCTTGATCTTCTTGAATCTCTAATTTTTAATATGAAGTGGGACTATTGCTTCTGATCCAATGATGATAGATTGAGTTTAGATTATGTTGTATCGTAAATTTCTATGTTTATTTATACAATTATATTGTGAATAGTTGGAGATGTTAAGGGATGGGGATCTTTGCTATTTGGAGAGGGTATGTTGACCTAATTCCTTTATCTAATGTAGAATTTTATATAGAATCTCTATTGATTGATATAGTCCACTTATGGGGCAGTGCTTATGTGTTTTATATGATTATGATCATGGCCTCGTCGGTATTATCATGTGAATTATATTTGTATCATGTTAGTGTTCATGTGAAGTTATAATGTGAAGTTTCGTATATTAAGTAATGGGTATAAGTATAATGTGTTATGGCATATATTAAACTGAAAAGTGGAGGATGATGGGATATATGTGTGATCTTGTTAATGTTAATATATAAAGTGAAGTACTCATATGATGTCTATATGTTCTTTTATGGGTGCTAATGTTATGATTCTTATCTAATTGATAATATATGATGATTAAGGACTAAGAAGTGTCTTATATAATAATGTTGTATCGTATGTTGGTAGACTTAATGTTCCTACTTCGTACTTTAATGATATTGAAGAAATGATATGATTACTTTATGTATTATTTGGTAGACATAGGTCCCTCTTCTTGATACATGAATGTTATGTTAATGTGATCTCTTGACTTGGTTGGCTTAGGCAGCCTTGTCATGTATCAATGTATGTATGAATGAATGAAAGTCTAGGATCGGTAGACCTAAGTTGGTGCCCTTCTATGAAAGACTTTTATGGAACCTTGAATATGAAAAGAAGGCTAAGAATATTTAACCTTGAATACAAAAATAAGGTTAAGAAAGTGAAACCTTGAATATGGAAAGAAGGTTCACAAAATCCTTGGAGTGGAAGACAGTATTGGTTCCCTTTATGAGTTGAATGATGGACATAGAGGTAGGTTGGATGGAACAATATGAAACAATCTCTAAGAAAGTCATAAGATCTACCCTAATTTACCTCGATCTACATACCCTTGTGGATCCCTTCTTTGTAGTGGTATTATGAGTTAGTAGAAATAAAAAATGGTGCCTTGTCAAATATGCTTACGTGAATGAACGTACTCTATCGGAAAAAAGACAAAGCACCAAGTAGATATGCTTAAAGAAGTAGCTCTAGCTGAGTATGAGGCTAGAATACAAAGAAACCTTTTTATATACCCTAAACTATGTGCAAACATGGGATTTGTCCTAGTTCTACCCTTGGAAAGTAGAATACCCTACATGGGGTAGGGTAGACTCTAGATTCCATACCTAGCTAGTATGGTCTATGTTGATTAATGCCTATTCTCATCACGTGGGATGTGCACTCTAGCATTTGATAGGTTGAAGAACATGTAGGTAGTGGAATGGAATGTTATCTGTGCATTGCATGAGTAGGCTTTCAAAATGCTAAAGTGAGATAGCCCAAAGTTACTGGACTCGAGTATGTAGAGAGCATGGTAGAAAGGTTATAAAAGAGAGCAATGGGCGGTTCACCTAACAACTCGGAGAACCCGACTTACCTCGCCTAATTGCCAATAGTGGCTTATTTTTGGTTACTATAAATTAGAATTTGAGCATTTAATTTATCTTGTTGAATTAGTGTAGAACATTGTTCTCTTGAGTTTTTCATAGTTTCTCAGGAGACTTGAAGGATTTTGGAGATTATGCAAGTTGTTTCCTAATTATTTTCAAATTGAAGGATTTTAAACTCTAAATTACTCTTACCTAGTTTATGGCTAATCAATTTGGTAACCATTTATACTCTTTTATAATGTTTGGGTAAAACCCCAATTCTTACGTGTGATCATGTGATTATGGATTGAATTAGTTTATGGGATTCTTAATTACTAGTTTAAACTCTATATTAAAGTGAATTTAATCATTAATTATGGTCTATTTTATGATTTGTAATTTCCAATGCAGTTCCAATTTTGAGTTCTTGGCTTGCTCAAGAGATATTTTCTAGAACTAAGACTATTGATTGATAATTTGTACGTATTGGGTTGAGATTGGTTTAGCTCGAGAAAGTGAATCCTAAACCCAATCCTACCCATCTAGTGTGAGAGAGGGGATAAATTATGGGTTTTACATCATTATTATGCTTGTCTATATTCGAAATAAATTACTTGATTAAGGATAATTTTTCAAGAGAATGCTATCTCCCTTATAGTCTTGCCTACTCTCTGATTTTAGGTGCTTACTAGTAGTTTCAATTACATGCATATCAAAATTTGCCTATAATTAATCACATCTCGAGAACTCTCCTCCTTATTATTATCTCAAATTATTTGTGACTGCGTTGAAGTCGATAACTTCAAACCAATACCCCCATATGAAATTTGTGTCACCCATTTTAATTTGCTTCACATATTTCGGTAATTTCTATTTCTATATCTAGTTAGATCACATTCATACCTCTTGAGTGAATTTGAACACGTACCGCTCCCTATAAGATTCGACCCCAACTCAATTGTGCAATTATATATTACTTAATGTCTGTCTACACTTATAATTGGTTAAAGTGTATTTGATCGAGGTTACTCATTTATTATCAAGATGTTGCCGCTGCCGGGGAGTGGTGATGTTTAATTGTCTTTTAGTGAAGTTGAATTGTGATCATTTTAGTTATAGTTGAATCTACTTATTTTAGTTTTGGTTTTGTGTTTCTTGTGTTAAATAGAGAAGGAGATGAGCGTTAACAGAAGCAACGGTAGCCAAGTTTACCACCGAGATGATTTTTGAAATGTCAATGACGTAAATGAACCTAACATCAATGACCCAATTCCATGTGGTTGTGTGGGGCAATATCTCTACTTCTAACTGAAGGAAATGGTATTTTTCATATCACTTGCACAATGCTTCAACTTCTACAACTTAAACGTTTGTTTGGGGGGGTGGCTCATGAGGATCCCGATGAGCATATTCAACACTTTGTGAACATTTGTGGCCTATTCTCATTCAAGAGCATATCAGAAGAATTAGTCTATCTTAGGTTGTTCCCTTTTTTTAATGTGCAAGGCTTGTGATATACCATGAGTTTACACTATTTTTTAATGCATTTCACTAAGAAATTATGTGTTTCTAGGTCTGTATTGTATAAGAAATAATGTCTTTTCTATCATGTTTGTAGGAAATAAGCTTTGTACGCAGTTTATTAGATGACAGCTGATATTCTGTAGAAGTAGCCACCTATGGAGTTACCCACAGACCATAGGTCATGTAACGGGCCATCCTGGGTAGATTGAATGGATCATTTGGAATCCTGACCAAGTGAGGTTCTACAAGGGAGACATATGTACCTAGGTCAACTTACAGGCCATCCTGCACAGCTATCGATGTGTTTAGAGAGTTGAAGTTTTAGTACCTAATGCAAAAATCTTATGTGTGGAGCCATAAAAGAGGACCCATGGTCTCTCGTCCACGTACGTTTAAATGATCAAAGAACAAAGGTTCCAGGCCTTGCTGAAAAGTCCTAAGTGTTGAACCACGAACGTTGACCTAGGAATTGTACCGTCGACCCACGGTCTTTTTGTAGTAGCTTCGTTAGAAACCGTGTCGAGAGTGCTTATTTCCTTATTCTGTTTCCTATATTTTTAGGACATGTTTTTATATAAATAGGTATGTAAGCCTTGATTTGGGGGTTAAACATTATTTTTTTACTTTAAGCTCTTGATATTTTATCGAATTAACTTGCAACTTTTGCAATTTGATTTCCGGATTTTGTTTTATATGATTTTAATGTTGCAATTTAATTAGAGATTTAGGATTTCACCTCTAAACGTAAGTTCATGAATTGTGTTCATTAAAGAATGAGTATCTAAATCCACAATTAGGGTTGTGGGAACAATAACAAATTAACAACATATGAATAATAATTATGTAAATCTATAATAGTGTTTATGCATCTATTTGTAATTCTTTTGCTTAGAAGTATTTTTAAGGAGTGCATGCATTAGAACTCGACTTGTTGCAACATTCTGAACCAAGTATTAGATATTTTTTATCAACACATATTTAGGGGATACTATCTAATAGTGTAATGTCATTTGGTGTGAGGGTGAAAACTAAGTCACCTGTTGATGTGTTGTCCAATCTGACCTAAAGGTACGGGTTAGTAAAGTACACACTCGTAGCTGGACCAAGGTGCATAGTTAAATTTCCTATTCGGAGGACCAATCACTTAAGGATACCTATCTTACAAACTATACATGTAAGACACTACGATATGATTACTATTATTAGGAGTTCCGCGTTAAGAGCTTATGGTGAACATATACACACTAGTTACTTTCTCATATTGATAATTTAAAATTTGAATCTTACTCACTTGTTACTGACACAACTATTGGATATTTTTTATTATAAATTCCCCTACTTCTCCATGCACTACACCGAACCGAGCCCGACAGTTGATCTCCTACATGGTCACTGTCCCCCCCCCCAAGTCTAAGCAAAGGACCATACAGATTGGATCATAGGATGGCTTAGAGTCCCAATATGGCTCCAGCTCGATCCCCAAAAACAACACCACCTCTTTGTACGAGTCTGGTAGTAAAAAAGATACCCTAGTACCCCCTCTCATTCTGAGCCTCCAATGGCTACTATAGATCCAAACAGGTGGTGTATGGAGGGCCAGTACAAGATTTGGAGGGCCAATATTAGATTTATATAGATGCTCGCATTCCAAATGAGCACAAAAATATGGCTAGATTAGTCACATACGAGAGTAAGATTCTCACAGGTAGCCTCAACACTGATCAAGTCATTGAGGAGCTATCTTGGGGTAACAAGTGTGATTAATTTTAATAGACTTTAGGAACATACAATTATGAGCTTGTACGAGAGTTTTACGCTACATATGTCGTAACTATAAGGGGGTCCATCTCTAAGAAGGACAAGCCCACAACTAAGCGTCCACTGAGAGCCAAAGACGTATGGGGGTTTACAATCGGAATATCCTAAACCTCCCTTCAAAGGTTTATCTAATCCCCACACAACACTCTTCCCCATCAATACAACAGAGTTCAACTATCTGATGTGTATCATACACATTGGGGCTTTTCAATGGAATTTCAGTCAAACTGAGTTATTTTTTAGGTGGCTAGCACGTCATATTACTATGAATGGAGAGTGCTCAAAGGGGGTCTGGACTCCGAACATGTGGGAAACGCTGAGTTGCTGCAAAAATCTTCTGGTTTCTAGTGCAAAATTGTGTGTCCCATACCTACGTGATAATGTGGTCACATGGGATCGAGGAGTGATGGATGCAACTAGTGTAGCGAGGATCAAATGAATTTGACTAAATAATGATTGTGGATATCCATGAGAGGGCCATTAATGCTATTACCACCTTGAATTTTTATACCTCATATTCCATCCATGCAGGGATTCGTCCGTACCAATATGGTATTGTGACAAGTTTCTCCAGGCAACCCAAACTCTAGAGTTCGGCCTTATTCATCATGAGGCTAACGTAGCATCACATCCCAAGGAGCCATAGGTTGAGGTACCACTATTTGGAGATGACCTTGTCGCTGATGTGGAGAAAATGAAGGTTGATGACACTGCCCCTCCAACCACTACAAAGGATGTCGATGCTCCTCCCTCTCCGACTTCTGGTCATGCCCCTAGATCATCCCCAACCACTTACTCTTCAAATTCCACTACCATCCCTCTAGCCAAGTCTAGAGTATAAAGACAAAATGTCCATATTGCTTAAGAATGTGAAGACATGGATGAAGCGGTCCATAGCATAGTCTGAGTCAAGGATGGAGTGGATGATGAAGCGGAAGGTAGGGTATTCATAAGCGCCTGTATGACTTTGAGTTGAGCGTGTTGGAGAGGACTTCCCCGATCATTGATATCTCACCTTCTAGCAATAGTTGGCTAGACTACGTGCTGATATTGATAGACGTCTAACCCTCCCAAAGACTGAGCTAGACTATGTCCTATGACAGTGGTTTATGAGGCAGTAATAATTTCCCTATTTAACGATGATATGACGCCAACAAATTTTTCCCGTGTTGTTAGTAAGTGTCCCCGCTCTTGTCGTAGTTCTTATAATGTTGAGGCCTAGAGATTATGGAAGAAAAATTGTCAACAGTTGTAGGAGGCCACATGGGAAATGATACTAGACGAGGAGATGAGATAGAAATGGGCCACGAAGATATGTGTTGTCAAATCTAACGGTGTGAGCACTACAGATAGTGCAGGGATAATTGATGTGAGCACTTTATGAGTGTTGGGATAGTAGATGGGAGCGCCACTTATGGTTTTCTGAGTATTGATGTAGCAGGCTTAGGGAAACTTGACCCGCCCGCTTCGTTATTCTTCGCCTATGCGCCACATGTTTGCTTCACATGGTCCATTACTTTTGATTTTTTCTTTGCATTGGGGACAATTGCACTTATTTTTTTAGGGTGAGCAAATTGATTGTTAGTGATAGGGTGACGTCCGAGTAACCTAACTCATAATCCTCTGTTGTAGTTTTCTTGCTTGCGTTCTTTTCTCCAAGAGACTGTTTTACTTTATGTCGAACCGACATTTTTAGGAATGTATGTGTTGGAGTAAGTAGAAAAAAGAAAATATGGTTACGTGAAAAGCATGAGAAAAATGATCCCAATCAAAAAATGATGAAATGTGCTAGATTATCAGGCTTGATAATTAAAATGTGTTGGATCTCAATGTGACATGATCAAGAACCGGTTAGACCTTGTGACTTAAGCCAAAACTTGAAGTGAGTAGTCGAATATTCTGATAATGAAACAATGTGACAAGTATGTGCAAGGAAAGCTTGAATGTTCATAGTGTGTGTGCCAATCTATAACTTTCCTCGTTTGTCTTACAAAGCTAATCTAGGGTAGAAGTCAAGAAGTGATCGTAGTCCCTTGTTTAAATTAGTACACTAGATCCTAAAATAATCCAACCAAAAGAAATCATTGTTCCATTTGATTAAAATGTTTGAGCCTAAGATAGATCACTTCATTCAATTCACTTGACTCACCTTCCCTAAATTAATTGTTTTGACCCCGGTCCCTCTTTGGATATGTGCACCGTGACTTATGCCAAAAGCCTAAGTTGATGATAGCTAATTCTATTGTTACCTTTGTCTTGTCTTTGGTTCGACATTGGATACTGTGCACCTCAACTCATGCTACACAAATAACTTGAGGGTGGATGTGATAAAGGAAACTAAAAGAAAAAAGGTATGAAAAGTGTTGTGTGTTGAAGAGAGAAATAGAAAAGAAGAAGATGTGAATTTGTAAAAAAGAAACAAGAAGATGACAGACAAAATTGTTGAAAGAAATGAAGAAAATTAAAGTGAAATAAAAAACGGAAGTGAAAAATAAGAACTAGAAAGTCATAATTCATATATATATTCAATAGAGTCAATGGAAAGAAAGTAAAATTAAAGGATGTCACAAAATAGGTTCAGAAAAGAGGTAAAAGCCAATGTAATGTCAAAGAGGGTAGAAAGTCACTAAAAAGTACGCAAAGGTACCATACCTAACCTTGATCCTACATTACAAGCTATGAAAGTCCTATATTGATCTTAGTAACTAGTTTGGAAAGTCTATGTAGTAAAATAAGTGAAAGCGTATGATATTGAGCGTTCACTGTACTTGAAGTCACTTCTCAGCGTGAGTGTTGATCAAATCCTAAAACATTAAAGTCGTATCTCTTGTGAGTTAAAAAGGGGTTTTTTTTGAAGTGATCGCACTAGTTATGTTGTGGGAAAATTGACACCATGGTGAATTGTAATGGTGTATGTTGGTCGATCTATGTCATGTTTTGATAGGTATAAGTTGGTTTGTTGATGCTAATAGAAAATAATTTCACTAAAAATATGGAATGGATTGAAATGTCCATGTGATTGCTTGAGTTTGTATGTCTGCTTCTACACAGTGATGTTTAGAGTGTAATGTGACGTTTGAGAAGAAACAACATGTTTAAGTTGAGGGTGTTTATATACCGTGAGTTTACAAGTTGTTTGTGTCTATGGCTATATTGTATCAGAAATAATGTGCTTTGTATCATGCTTTTAGGAAATAAGCTTGGTACCCAGTTTATGGAGATGACATCTAAAATACTGCAGAATTAGTCACCTATAGACCGACCCATGGACCGTAGGTCCAATGACGGGTCACCATGGGTAGGCGTGGGTGGAAATCGGGAATTTTTGACCAAGTGTTGAACTACAAAGTTATTAATAGACTATAGGTTTACCATGACCGACCTGTACATCATCAATGAGTTCAAAGAATTGAAGTACCTGATGAAAAATCTGAATTGTGGAGCCAAAGGAGAGGACCCAAGGATCATGGAACCACATGCGGTCCATCCTGCACGTCCATTGATGATGATCAGAGAATGAAGGTTTCAGGACCTACTGAAAAGTTCTAAGTGTTGAACCGTGGAGATGACCTATAAACGTAGGCCATGCCGTCGATAGAAACCGCATCTAGACTGCTTATTTTATTATTTTGTTTCCTTTTTGTTTAGGCACAATTTTTTTAAAAAAAGGATATGTTTACTTCGTTTTTGGGTGTTATACATTATCTTTTACTTTTAGTTCTTGGTATTTTGTGGAATTAACTTGCATCTATAGAAATTTGATTTCCGAATTTCAGTTTAGAGGATTTCAACTTTGCATTAAATTGGGGATTTAGGGTTTCATGTACTCTAAACAAAGTTCATGAATTCTTTTTATCAAAACATGAATTGTATTTTTTCAAGTATGAGTACCTAAATTCACAACTAGATTTGTGGAACCATGAGTAATTAACAATGTATGAAAAATAATTAAGTAATTTTTAATAGTGTTTACGCATGTCTTGGTAATTCTTTTACTTAGATTTTTTTATAATGAGTGCACACATTAGAACTCTTCTAGTTGCTACATGACGGACAAAAGAGGTAGTTAATGAGAAAAAAAATTATCAACAGAGATTTACTGGATACTAGATAATAGTATAATGTCAATTGGTGTGAGAGTAAAACCTAAGTCATACCGTAATGTGATGTCTAATATGAGGTAAAGTTCAGTGTTAAAAAAGTATACACTCGTAGTTGGAGCAAGGTCCGTAGTGAAATTCCCTTTTTAGAGGACCAATCACTAGGGGATATAGAATTTACAAACATTGCATGTAAAATACTAGGAGAGGACTATTATTTGGATTTCCGCATTAAGAGCTAATAGGGAAAACATACACCCTAGTTACTGTCTCATAATTATAACTTAAAAATTGAATCTTGCTAACTTGTAACTTTCAAAATTGGTTAATTATTACTACGAATCCCCACCTTTAGTTATTTGTCTTGGAAATAACTTGACTAAATGAATATTTTAGTGAATTAAGTTCAAGTCTGAACTGTATTCTTTGGGGGTTCAGCCCCAACCTTCAAGTTGGAATATTTATTTCACAATGACCGCTTATAGTTACTTAATAGAGGTCTACTTTGAGCGTATCAGCTAGTAAGTGGTTGGCGGAGATTCAATCACTTCTTGGGACGAGCTTACTATGCATTCTAAGTGTGACTTTCCCCCATCGAAGATGATGACTCTTAGGGATAGTATCAAAATTTAAAATTCTTGGAAGTGAGAGTATACACTACATGTGGCTGAGATTTAAAAAGTTGGTTCTGCAATACACAACTCATGGACATCAAAATAATGTGTTGATGATATAATTCAATTGGAGCCTCGACTTGGTGAACAAAGGAGTTGCTGACAAACTTGTTCCCAGTGGTATAATGCAACAAACCTATGAAGTAGCGTCTTAACTTGGTGATTGCATTAACAAGATCAATAGAGCACAATACACTCGTGACGACCAAGTCTCTCCTCTAAAATTTTGAATTACAAAAGAGAAGACCGAAAAGGATCAAGACTGAGACCAAAAGATGGAAAAAATTATTACCTAGCATATCTTGGCTAAGAATGTCATGGGTGTTGGTACAAAGAATATAAATGTTGTGGTTGTTGGTTCAGAAAACCTTAATGATGCACAAATTCAAGTGCTATAAAATAAATAAATCAACTTCCTAGCCAATAAAGAAGAAGGTTCTCGTGCAAACTACCCAAAACCCGATGGAAATCAAGGCTGGATTAGAGATGAGGGCCAAAGAGAATGTGACACAGAATGGCGTGATTGCAGTGCCAATTTGATGGAAAGATACGATGAGAAGGATAGGCATGTTCCACCTCATAAGAGTCAAAAGCCCAAGTGATCTTGCTACACAAGGAATCCAAAAGTAGTCATACAAAAGATATGATCTCACGCATTATTAATTAATATAAAGGACCCGACAATGTATTGAAGGAAATAAAAAAGGTTCTCTAAACTCTCAATCAGAAAGTGACCTCTAACTCTGTCGCTATTAAGTAGTTGCAGACCAAAATAGGTTAACTTTCTTCACATTTGAACCCACTACAACAAGGGGGGTTACCTAGTGACACAATAGTTAAACCCCAAAATGAAGATTAAATGGGTACTTTCATCATGCCATTACATTAACTAAAGGGATTCTTGGGAGGCAACAAAAGTATTTAATGCTTTAGTTAAGATTTCGAATAGCAGGTATTGATTATGCAGGTGAGAAGTCAAGAGTGTTGGAAATGAGAAGTTTGGCGAGCCCAAAGTCTTGTTAGTTACTCGCGTGAGAGGGCGGCGAGTCTGACGTGGACAAGTGTTGGACCCACTAACCCTAAAGTGGAAGTATGTAAAACTCGGTGCGCTAATTTATTAATTTTAGACTCACCAAAAAGGTCGGTGATCCTGATTTTGTCCACTTTTTGAACACACTAATTTCCTGGAGTTCATGTAAAGCGTGGCGAGGTAAAGTACCACTCGGTGCTTCGTCCAGTGGTTTTGCATGTAACATGCCGGAAGTTCCATGACTTAGACTAGATATTTTCTTATTAAATATTGATTTGAATGATGTTTCCGGACCTGTATTAATGTATTAAACTCCACTAGAAAAGATTAGAGCCAAAAAGATAAAGAAAGACCTAGATGTCCGGAAACTAGCTAAATCAAATAACTTGACGTCCCTATGTTTAGTGAAGGATTGAGAAGATAAAATGAGTCCAAACCTTGTAAAAAGACATTAAATAGGTATAACATAGTATAGAGGGTCCAAATGTTTTATAAGGACTCACCAAGGAACACCCAAATGATCCCTGAGGAGGATCCCAACTTGGGTAGGCAGGCTGCCAAAGCAGCCTGCGTGCAACAAGATTCAGAGGGTTGCTGCGCATCGCGCATCCCACACCAGCTTGAGCAAAAGTTGCTTCTCGATATGCACGCCACGAAGTCCACTACCTCCGATAATATTTCAAAATAAATTAGATATCAGCCTCGTGACACTGACCCTCTTCCCAGATTCGTTAAAGTCATTTTAGACCATTTACACACTTCAAATCAGATTAAAGAAATGTAACACCCTAAAACGAACTAAGGTGAACTAGAGCCTTGTTGACACCAAATTTTGATCCTCCCCTATGTAAGGTAATTTACGAACTTCTTAATTCTATGACGATTTAAAATAATCAGTCTTGATAAAGTTAAATTTTTTTTAAAAAAAAATTATGTCAAATTAATTCTACCATTTTAAAGGTGTTTGGTAATATGTTATTATTATTATTATTATTATTATTATTATTATTATTATTATTATGATGATGATGATGATGTTTATAATTATCTTATTTTGATTACTTAGAAATCGATCGTAGAACGAATTTATTTTATTCTTAAAATTATTTTATCGTTTCTTTTAGTTGTATAGTAATTACCTTTTTTTATTAGTTGTTTTATAGTTAAATCGATTATATTATTTCGTTAAATTAAGAAACTTTAATTAATTTATATCGATTCATTTTATCTAGATACCGAATATTTTAATTGATTTGGCAGATCATTTTGGGAGATTTCTTAACAATAATATTCATGCCCAACATCCTTTTTCCCACCACCAATTCTAAAAAAGAAAAATTTTATCCAAACTAATTTTGTTTTCACTGCGCCAACACATCACTATTCCCTGAATTGGACTTTTCCCTTTTATCCTTCGCTTGAGAAAGCAGCGCATCATTGGAATCAATCGCGTGAGCAGCGCGATGGAGTGCTGAATAAAGCAAGGCGAAGAACAGATAACTGGCACACTTGTTGTCGTCTTCTTCAATGTCCTTTTCAACTTCGTACCGTCGCAACAGAGGTGTCAGAAACAACGAGGCACACGAGTCATATTTGTAGCTCCAGATGATGGCACATCAAAACCCCAAGGACAAGGAATCAATCGACTCCGTCGATTCTACCCTTCCTATTTCTGAATGGGTCGAAAAGCAACAGAGAAGATGTTCTCCCATTTAGGGATTTTTTGTTTTGAAATTCAAATAGAATGGGCCTTCCCCATCAGGTTTTGGGTTTTTTTTCTCCCCCAAATCGAACCCTAAAACCCCCTATATATTCACTTTAACTTTCTGAGTAAACCCCCCAGTGGAAATTTTTAGAACTAACAGAGAAAGAGTACAGTGTATTAAAGGAGGAAACTTTTGAAAATATTAGAGGAAGTTGGTGTCTGTTCTTGAACAAAACAGAAATATACTAAATGTTTAAGGAGTAATAGTTAAGATATATATCAAATACACAATGAGAGGCAGGGGCGTGGTGAGTGTTCAAATCAATGTGTCGTTTTCTCTTTTGTCTACATCTTCGGAGTCGCGTTCTGGTGGTGTTCAAGTCGCTGTTACTCACTCGTTTTGTCTCAGAAGCTGCACTTGAAAAGGTAATATCCACTTCATTTCCAAAACTTTTTTTTTTTGCTTTCAGTGTAATGTGATTTACCCTCCACTGTGTGAAGTTATTTACGCATAAGTATTCGATATGTGTTCGACTATTCATTGACTACTAATCAAAGGTTAAAATTTGTGTTGCATTTTTAATGTTTCCTCTTCATCTCTTTCTCTATATTTTTTGCAAACATTGAAAGTTCGTTGTTCTATGCTAGTGTACTGTAAGATGCTGCCGGAATAGTGAATGTTAAATATGATACTTGAATTTTTGTTGTTATATAGCATAATATCGATATAGAATTTTGAAAACTCGCTGATTGCTCGGCTTGCCTTATATGAAGTATTGTATCGTTATTCTTAATTTTAAATTTGTATACAGGAATATTTTGCGAAATCTTCTCTTTGTGTGCTTAACACTCAACATCATGTCGTTCATTTTTCCACCTCAAGCTGGAAGAATGAATCGAGATATCAACATTTAGAATCATGTGTTGGGTTTTGTAACTGTTTCGAGTATGATATTGCATTAATCGGTGCTCGTTTTTTTTTACTTCTATCGGTTTGTGTTGATCAAAATTCGTTCTGAAAAGGTTTTGTTCCTTCTTTTTCTTTTTTTTTCTTTTTTTTCTCTTTCTTTCTTCTTTACTGTGATGACATGTTTTCCCCTGTCCTTGGTTTAAACTGAAATTTTGTCCTGTTCTTGTTAAATTTCAAATTTTGTATCGTGAGTTCACTGCAAGATTCTTTGTTATTTAAGTTCTTGCCTCTCACATATTTCTTTAGGTGGATTATTTTTCTTATTTTTTTAGTTTGAAAATTTGAAACTATAACAGGAGTTTTTGTTTTGGTTACTTGTCAAGGAACACTTTTGAATCCTCTAAATTTTTAATTCGCCTACGAAAAAATAATACTAAAGTTTGTTTATTCCACTAACTTTGGTCTTACAACCTGATTGTCCGAGAAGTTTTAACTTATGTTGGCTCTTTCAATTTTGTTTTGCGTCGCTTTAAGTGTCCATAATGACTTGTTTAATTTCTTCAAATAATGTCTTCTCTATTCACATGGCAAGCTAACTGTTCGAATTCATTCCTTTGGCAGAAATGAGAAACATATCTACCTCTTCAACACTCTTTATTGAAGTTGTTAGTCGTTGATTTGTATTTCCTATCCATGTGCCAAAAAAAAATCATGCAGTTTTTTAATTTAGTTAACAGTTTCTTTGAATGCAATCTTCACTGCCTAGTTGCGGTATTTCTATTTTTTATTAGTGTTTAACAGTATTGAATATGACTAGATTTGGGAATGACACTTAATTGTCATCCTCCCTAAAGTTAATGTTCTATATAAGTTATCCATGCTTTAATCCATTTTTCCTTAAGTTAGATTAATTTTATTTGAGAATTGCTGCCAGCAAACTGGCTCTTTCTTTTAATTATTTTATCCGTGTCTAGTTTGATTAAATTCTGTTTTCCTGCTTAGGACTAGCATGTTTGTTTGTCATAAGTTAAATTATGCTTGGCTTTGGTAAAATGGTAATATGTTAGTTAAAAGATACGGTAACTTCCTGTGTTATTTTTTGTTGGTTTTTATAGGATATTTTTCTGACTGTTGTTTGGATCATAACTTATCTTTTATTTTATTATGACGGCTTCCATAGGCAAAAGTCCATTTCTTTGGCGTCTTTTAAGTGTATTCCTTTTATATAAAGCTATATCATGGTAATGATTATGTTGTTACATATCTTTTATTCATTTTGATAATAGTTCCTTTGAATGCAATCTTCACTGCCTACTTGCGGTATTTCTATTTTTCTTTAGTATTTAACAGTATTGAATAAGACTAGATTAGGAAATGATACTTAATTGTCATCCTCCCTAAAGTTAATGTTCTATGTTGGTTATTCATGCTTTAATCCGTTCTTCCTTAAGTTAGATGAATTTTCTTTGAGAATTGATGCCAGCAAACTGGCTCTTTGTTTTAATTATTTTATCCGTGTCTAGTTTCATTAAATTCATTTTTCCTGATTAGGTTTAGCATGTTGGTTCGTCATAAATTAAATTATGCTTGGCTTAGTGGTAAAATGTCAATATGTGAGTTAAAAGATACGGTAACTTCCAGTGTTTTTTTTTGTTGTTTCTATAGGTATTTTTGAATGTTGTTTGGATCATAACTGGTCTTTTATTTTTTTATGATGTCTTCCATAGGCAACAGTCCATTTCTTTGGCGTCTTTTGAGTGTATTCCGTTTATATAAAGCTCTTTCATGGTCATTCTTATATTGTTACATATCTTTTTTTTAATCTTTATCTTCCTTGAGTTATATGTAATTGGATACCTTATTATTTGGCAATTCAAATTGCCGCTATTAGCCTTGAATGTATTAGATTCTTACTATTCTTGTTTTGTTTCCATTCGAAACCATCCGATTTCATCTTTATTTCTCGACTCTCTTTGCATCTCGAAGAGCCATAAAGTCTCCAAGTTCTTCCCTCGAGTGAATCCCTAATGTTCGGTGGACAGATTTTTGAAGCCGAACTAGCATGAAGATGTGAAGGAAATTGAAGAATATCGGAGGAATAGAATAATTTGGGTCAAAAGCCCATATTTGATCTTATTTTTGCTTTTTGTGGTATTTCGTTTCTCTTTGAGATTTAGCCTTGTAAAATTTACTTTATTATTATACTAGAACTTAGGATAGGTATAGATGAAGTGGGCCAAAGGCCCAAAATAGGTGGGTCCCAAATTCCGGTCAAGGCGAACAAAACCCGGATTTGGTCCAAAATCTCTCTCCCTCTCTCTCTTACCTTATCGTCTATGTGTTTGCGTTAATTTATATATAGTGTTTCAAATTTGTAAGTTCCGCTTGGATAAAAATTAAGAAGCTAACTTTCAAACAATTTTCAAATTTCAAAACAGCCGTAATTAAGAGGAACGTCATAGGTGCTTTCAAAATCTTCCTTATACGTTAATATGAATCCTCGAACCCCCCTTTAAAGTTTTCAAATGATTTTTTCTGTTTAAGTCTTTTAAAAATCTCAGTTATCTTGATTTTTCTTCAAAAATTAAGTGGCGAGTTTAAAAAGTCAAAAACTTATAAAATATAAATATTTTCCCTTTTTCGATAAATCAGAAATGGCGACTCCGCTGGGGAACTTGAGGAGGATTCTAACCTTAAAACTAACTTTATTTTGTTATTTGTAATTATTGCTTACTTGTTTACTTTACCTTACTTTTGAAAATGTTGCATTTAATGGCATATTTTCGACAATTAGAAAGTAGTATGCATTAGGAAAACGAAAGTTATGTGGCTTTCCACGGCTTTCTTTTGAAAATACACAAAATTCATTTGGAAGTATCAAAAAAAAGTTGAAATGCGGTCATCCGACGTTGTTTGGTAGCTTCACCCTGATGTTTGTCCCACTCGGTTAACCATCAACTTTAAACCTATTCTAGTAAGCCTAGGCTATTGCAAAACAAAAACGAAAATTAAGCCTTAGCCTAAGACGGTTTAATACCCAAGGTGTATTATGCCAATTTAGTGGGAAACCGCCAAAACCGTGTCTAAGGTCTTCGACCTCACTACACATCATTTTATGTGACATTTGAATGATGTATGTGTGAAACAAATTAGGGGTGGGTAAAACTAATCAGCTTCTGTTTTGTAGATATAGACTGTTTCCCAAAGTTTAACATGGTCGTATCAGCGCTGCCGCAACTCACAATGTGGTATGATAATCTGGAGGGGGATCATAGAAGAACCCTCAACAAATACGTTTGTGCTCTAACAGAATTAATCAACATGAACGGTTCGCCAGAACAGATTGAGGTCCTTACGGGATATTGGGATAGCCAAAGAATGGTGTTTTGATTCGGAACCAATGAAATTACCCTGAATTTGGAGGAGATCCGAGATTGCATAGACACGGTAGGCAGTGGGATAGAAAGGAAGCAAGAAAACAAGAAGACATCTTTATCCCTAATAAGCCTTCTGTAGAAAATATTGCTGAGTAGTTCGGATTGGGAAAATACTTTGCCTACTGGTGCCAAGAATCCCATGTAGCATTCCAAGATCTTTATATCCGATTTGGACATGCAAGCTTCTACGCCACTTAAAACCAAGAATTCAAAATCTCCTACAAAGAATGGAACTAGAGTCGTCCTCTAGCATTTGCTGTGGCGCTGTTAGGAACAATGGTGTTCACTCATAGACTATGTCTCAGCATCAATAACCGAGTTATATGACTCGCGCGTACTATGTTCAAAGGGTATGAGAACCATAGTAAAACAAAGTACCCTATAGCTCCAATCGTCTTGTCCGATATTATCGAGCCCTGGGAAAATGCAAAGAGGGGCATCGATACTTCCAAGGATGCAACTTGCTCCTGCAGTGGTGGATCCTAAGCCAAATAATCGAAGGTTGTTGATACTCGAGAACTTCATACTCTTGACAACAAGAAAACTCTTAAAGATTTGAATGACATGTTGTACTGGGCAAATATGGACAATCGGAGAACAAGGAGGAGATGGGCTTAAATATTCTCCGAATTGATGGAAGAAGCTCTACAATTGAGGCTCGATTGTTTCATACCCAAGGAAGTCTTCGTGGAGAGCCACATACATGTTGTGCTTCCTCTACCTGGTATTCGAGGAATTCGCTCTTATGCACCCTTTCGAGTCTAGCAACAGTTTGGGAGGAGACAAACTGTACACAAAGAAGGATACAATGGTGCCTATGTATACAATATTGGGAATGATAGAGTGCACGACGCGACTAAAATGTTCAGAGAATGGAAAAGTGCCAAGCGCATGTATAAAGACACCATCGCCCCTGACCGATTAAATGCTAGATATTACAAGGGTTACAAAGAATGGCTGAAGAAGGACAAACAAAACGTCTCTTCTAAAATTCCACGTAGCTTTCGCAGCGTAATGGACAGAGAAGCCAAAGCAGTAGCCGAGCTACAAGACATAATGAAAGAGGCTCAAGAGGTGGAAAAACTAAGGCATGGTTATGATGATTTCGATACCTGGATCAAAGAGAAAATCGAGAGGATGTGATAGGAAAGCTTGGAAGACAAAGGACGCCAAGGTGAAGGATTCTTGATGATTCTAAGATATATGTTTCAGCAATACAAGACTCAGGGGGACGGCGACGGAGCAGGACCATCTGGAGCGACATAGTGGATTTCGCCCCTACGCGGGTTTTTCTATATGTATTTGTTATTTTCCCCCCCTACCCGGGCCTGCCTTTATTGCACTTTCAAATCGACCCTGCATGGGTTAGTCTTTAATATTTTATCCTTTATTTTCCCCTTTGTGAACATTATTATTCACTAGTGAAATTTAGTTTGGGGGGAATTGTTTATTTGTTTCAAATTCACACGTGCGTAATTCAAAGGGTCCCTCTGTATGTGTTAGGACGCGATATGTGTGTTTAACTGTTTATGTGTTATGTTGCTATGAATGAGGATATTGTAAGCCCACTCCTATCCAAAAATTTCCAAAGAATATACTGAAGTCACTATTACAAAATGTCTGACTAAAATTACCAAGTCTTAAGTTTCTCACTCAAAAGACACCTCCTATACCACAAAAACTAAAACTTTCACTATACCATCTTAGCAAAGGAGAAAATCAATTCTATGGACAAAGGTGAGAACATCCAGATGGAACTCACTCGAGAAGAACTACAGAGAAAGATTGAATGGATCACTCGGGAATTTCAAGAAGCCAAGGAGGAAGGGATCAGAGTTGACATGACCACCGCAATTTACGAAGCTGCAATCGTGACGCTGGATGAGGGCCTGGCGTCAAAGATAAAGAGAAAGAAAGATGTTGAGATGGAGACAGAGGACTTGCGAGAGAAGTTGGACATGGTTAAATTGAAAGTGCAAGAAAGAGAAGCGAGAGAGACGAGGATAGAATCTGGGACGGCCGCTCTGTTAGCTAAAAGCATGTCACTTGATGAAGAGCTCACAGTGGAAATGGAAGAATTCACATCCATGAGAGAAAGGATGGCCGCACCGAGGAAGAAGAACAAAGCCTTCCATAGAAACATGATTGATAAACTTTTGAAAATGCGCGAGAAATACCCCGTCTACGAGCAAAGAGCTAATAGTGGTCCCGATAACGCTCACCCTGAAGCGACAGGGGAAGATGAGGACGAGGAAATCTTCTAAAACTTCCATTCCAAGGCCATCTTAAAGGAGGAGACTAATACTGCAACAAGAAGGAAAATGACAAGCGTGTCATCATCATTTTATCTTTTAGATATATTCTTACCTTTCAATTTCCTTGTAATCATAATGAATGAATGAATGAAAATGTTTTATCTTGTACTCGAACTATGTTGGACCTAAATTCTCCTTGTGAGATATGTAGGAAGCCTTTCCAGGACCAGACCCTATCTTTAAAAATATTCATTCTCCCCTCCATGTTATGAGAAGATACAAAGACCAATAGACGTCAAAGATCAGCCGCAAGAAGAATATAGCTCAACGTGATTTATCCTTCTGAGAAAGCGTCAAAACTAAAACAAGAAAACTCTTGCTTGTTAAAAAATGTGTTTCCTCCTTCACTCGTAGGTTGAAGATATCCTCAAACAAAGAAACTTGTGTGTTTATATGCTCTCTGTGTGATATTATGCATTTTGTATTCTGAATCTGCACTGACAAATCTGCATTTGAGTTGTTTTCCCTCCATGTACTTTGAAACTGATATGTGTCGATCCAAAACTGGCAGATTAACCCTATTTTACAAGATCAAAAGGTCCAGCATATTCCTTCCCTAGACAAAGCTTAGACAAAGGAAAGACTGTTATGGAGGATAATAATGAAGAAGTAAGTCTTATTAATGTTGTGGTGGCTCAACCCACCATAGAGGACAAAACTGAGTTGATTCTGTAGTTGATGCATCAGATTGCATAGATGAGGTAGGAAATGCAAAGGAGACAGGATTTGCCTCCACCAAGTTTTTCCACTAACGCTGCTGATGGGAGACCTCCAATCTACTTCCCTTCATCAAATATGTATCCAACACAGAACCAGCCATCTACACCTGCTCCGAATCCGTTGTTTATAGATCTGACTATCGAAAATCCCCAATGCTTCGTCATCCTACAAAACTCCACCTCCTCCTCAAAAGAACCACCCCCAAATGCTATCCCATCCTCAAAATGCCCACAATAAGAACGCTCCACCACCGCAAAATCAAAACTAAAATCAAAACAAAAATACTTTTAATCCCTAACCCCATCACCACATAAATCAGAATACCAATCCTCAGACGTACCCACAGAATTATCAAAACACTAAAAATTCTCAAAGTCCCTCTAATTCTCCACCCTTACCAAAGAGAGACACTTTTCAAATTCCTGTCCCTGCTGAGCACGATGTGCATGGTTCAGAGCTTGACCATTACGAGAAATGGGAAAAAGAGTGGAGGTCAAAGGAAGAGGTAAAAGTCGACATAAAGGAAGAGATCAAGAAAGCCATGAAAGAGCTTCAATGCGTCCCTGATATCGCCGGGCTTAGTTATGAAGACTTATGTATTCATACAAATTTGAACCCTCTGGAAGGATTTAAAATACTGAAGTTTGACACCTTTGGAGGAGTGGGAAACCCTATGGCTCATTTGAAAGCCTACTACGACCAGCTCGTTGGAGTTGGTAGGGATGAAGCTCTATTGATGCGGCTATTCAGCCGAAGCCTATGCGGAGAAGATCTTGAATAGTTCACATCGCATGAAACCAGGCAATGGCCTAGATTGAATGCATTGGCCAAAGATTTTATCGATTGATTTGCTTACAATGTAGAAATTTTTTTAGATCGATACTCTTTGGAGAAGATGAAGAAAAAATCAACCGAGATCTATGGGGAGTTCGCCTATAGGTGGAGAAAAGAAGCGGCAAGGGTGAGACCACCCATGTATGAAAAAGAAATCATTGAAGTATCGTGCGCGTGCAAGAGCCTCAATATTATAGCAGAAGTATGTTTCTTATTGGAGGAAAGTTTACTGAGATATTCAACATTGGTGAGACTATCGAGGATGGTTTAAAATCAAGAAAGATAGTCTTTGTATCCGCATAACCTGGATCTTCAGGATTGTTGAAAATAAAGGAAAAGAAACGGATGATGTTTCATTTGGGGAATGAAAACCCCCAGAAGCTCGTCATATTCCCAAGGTCTCTCTCAACCTTCTCAAAACTCCAACAAAGCTTCCTACACACGATATAATCATCCCATATATGCTCCAATTAATCAGAATGCTACCTCCATCTATCCAAACGTCCAAGATCCACTATACCAAAGTCCACCCAAAAATTACCAAAATCCGTCTCCCATTTACCCAAATCATAATCCACCCTACAAACTTCCATCTCCCTACCAGGGTGTTGCTCCAAACTGTGCTAACGTGATTTCATCTTTCAAGCACCCCCTCCTATTTATCATGTCCAAGCTCAACTATAAAAAAAATTCTCCCCCAAATTACCAAGCCTCATCGCCAAACTACAAAACAAATCCATATCCCAGAAGCCATGCTCCTCGTCCAAATCAAGAAGTTATCAACAGGTGCCTCTTCCTCAACAAGGAAGTTATGACCCTTCCCGACCCAGATTAAAGAAGAATACTTCAAGGAACTTCAGTGCGCTCGCTGAAAGCCGAACAAAGCTGTACGAGAGACTTTCTGCTGCACTGATACATCCACCCTGTGGGGTCCAAACCCGAGGATGTCAATTCAAAATTCTACAGACCTGATCAGAGATGTGCTTATCATTCCAACAGTATCGGGCATGATACTGAGGATTGTATCATCCTCAAGCACAAAATTCAGGATTTGATTGACCAAGAGGTAGTCTCTCTCCAACCAGTGTCTCCACATGTCAAGAACAACCTGTTGCCAAATCATAGGGGCAACAATGTCAATATGATCGAGATAGACGATGACTACTGTGGAACAAAAATGATTACTGCAATCGTTCACGATGATTTGGAAAAGATTGTACCTTTTTTGAGCATCAAACAAAAGAAAGAGTTCGTTATTTTGACACCCGCAAAGGCTGTTGCTTTTGTGCCATCAAAAACTCTTATCAAGCCTAAGTTCGTTATTTCTTAAGGCATGACTAGATATGAAAGATGTTACACTCCTGACGAGCTTGCTCTCGGTGGTCAAAAGAATGATCAGGATTAAAGGCCAATAAGCGAAGGAGAAGCAGAGGAATTCATGAGAAGAATTCAGCCGAAAGATTTTTATATCGTCAACATTTGGATAAGACACCAGCCCAGATCTCCGTATTGGCCCTGCTGATGCGTTCTCAAACCCACAAGCAGACTTTAATGAAGGTTATTGATGATATGTATGTACCCGCGGGCACAAGCACCAATAACATGGCCTCTATGATTCATCAGGTTATTCGAGGGCACCGAATTAGCTTTTGTGACGATGAGCTTACTTTTAAAGGGAGGTAAAAAAAAAGACGTTGCACATCTATGTGTTGTTCTATGAAAAGGTTCTCAACCGAGTCTTAGTAGATGATGGATCTGGTCTAAATATCTGCCCATTGTCGACGTTGAGGCAGTTAAGGTTCGACTTGGAAAAAATTGATCAAGACAAAGTCAATGTAAGAGCCTTAGATAGGGTTCAGAGACATATGTTCGGACCAGTGAATCTGATCATCCAAATGGGCCCAGCAGAATCCAGTGCATAGTTTCAAGTATTGGATATCGATACCAGCTATAACCTTATTCTAGGAAGGCCTTTCATCCATATGGCCGGAGTTGTGCCTTCTTCTCCACATCAGATGATAAAGCTCGTTTAGAGGAACAAAGAGCTGGTTATTCATGATGAAGGGAGTCACTCTGGAAGACAAGCGTCGATCATTGATGAGATATCACGAGGTATAGATTTCTACACGGTGGAGCTGGTAAATTCCACCAGTGAAGACATGGCCCCACAGACTCCGATGCCTGCCGTGTACAAGATGATAGCCACTGTGATGCTACATAATGGTTTTTAACAAGGTTTTGTATTGGGAAGATATTCACAAGGAAACATTAAGCCTATCTCGGTCCTTGTCAAGGGAGACCAATATAGTTTGGGGTACATCCCCACAGATGATTACATGAAGACGAAGAAGAGAAATGATCAAGCATTGGCTAAGCCCATCCCACATCTGTATCAACGATTCGCAGTACGGGAGTATGCCGAGCATGAAGACCTTGGGTAAGGAATCTGTTACCTCTTCGAGGAGATCGGTGCTTCTATGGAGGAAGAGGTCAAGCTTGTTGGTATACGCAATGCTGAGCTTGGAGAGATGCTGAAGAATTGGACCTCCACGCTCATCGTGATTCCCCAAACTCCTCAATAGAAGGGCATCGTTTCATGCATATTAAAAGAGGCCCGAGACCCACCATTTTGTATATTTTTTTTTAACTTTTTTGAATTTTCAAATTTCCATCGTGATGTTCAAAGAAAGCAAAATGTCCCTATGCCATGGACAAAGTTTGCATTGTTTTCCAATTTGAATGAAAGCCTCTTCTGTTTTTAAACGATATTTATTTATTCATATGTTATACTTTACACTCCTAATTTTGTCTTTTTATGGTTTTAGTAATGTAATTTTTTGACCTGCCAATTCATGTCAGGTCACGAGCTGAATGAACAAAATGAGGCAGGTGATGACGCGGTTGATAATTACAAAGAAGAAATCGGGAAACCATAGTATGTTTCTAAGGAATTTTGGCAGTTTGAAAATCAACATAAGCCAAATCTAGAGAAAAGTGAAACGGTACATCTGGGAGACCCAGAATGCGTTAAAGAGGTTAAGATCAGCATCCACTTAAATGAAACTCAAAGAAAAGGCTTAATTCATTTCCTTGATAAATATATTGATGTGTTCGTCTGGGAAGTCGGTGACATTGAAGAGATGAGTACTGATGATGTATCTCATAAACAATCGATTAACCGAGGGTTTGATCCGGTGAAGCAAAAGGCTGGGAAGTTCCAACCTGAACTAAGTTTAAGGATCAAAGAAGGCATCACCAAGCAAATAGAATATCGATTGGTGGATGTTAGACAACATCCAACTTGGTTGGCCAATGTTGTTCCGTTCTACAAAAAAGACGGGAAAATCAGAATTTTTGTCGACTACAGAGACCTCAACAAAGCTAGCCCAAAGGATAATTTTCCATTGCTGAAAATTCATATTTTGATTGATAACTGTGCTAAGCATGAAATGCAGTCATTTGTGGATTGTTACGCAGGTTATCACCAAATTTTGATGGATGAGAAAGATGTAGAAAAGACAACTTTTATTATTCCTTGGGGTGAATATCATTACAGAGTGATGCCGTTTGGCCTCAAGAATGCTAGTGCTACCTATATGAGGGCTATGACGACTATATTTCACATCATGATTCATAAGGAGATTGAAGTGTATGTGGATGACGTCATAATCAAGTCCAACGAGAGTTCAGACCATTTGACACATCTAAGGAAATTCTTTGACCGTTTGCGTCGTTACAACTTGAAGTTAATTCCCTCCAAATGAGATTTTGGAGTTCCAGCTGAAAAGTTGTTGGGATTTATAGTTAGAAGAAGGGGTATTGAGCTCGACCCTGTTAAGATTAAAGCAATTCAAGAATTACCTCCGCCGAAGACGAGTAAAGAGGTGATGAGTTTCTTAGGGAGGTTAAACTACATCAGTCGATTCATAGCTCAATCAACCGTGGTATGTGAGCGTATTTTCAAGTTGTTGAAGAAAGACACCCTGACAAAGTGGACTGAACAGTGTCAAACTGATTTTGATACTATCAAGAACTATTTGTCCAATCCACCAACATTGGTTCCTTTGGGAGAAGGGAGTCCTTTGTTGCTGTACTTGTCTGTCTTAGATAGTGCATTCGGATGCATACTTGGTCAACATGATGAGACAGGAAAGAAGGAAAGGGCTATAATTTATATAAGAGGAAGTTTACTCCATAGGAGTCTCATTACACTTTGTTGGAGAGAACGTGTTGTGCTTTGACGTGGCTTGCCCAGAAGTTGAGGCATTATTTGTCTTCTAGTACTATATACCTCTTTTCAAGAATGGATCCACTGAAGTATATCTTCCAGAGGGCGATGCCGACTGGAAAGTTAGTTAAGTGGCAAATGTTGTTTAGTGAATTTTACATTGTGTAGGTGACTCAGAAAGAACCACTTAAGACGTATTTTCACAATGAAGAAGTTTCATTTGTGGGTGAGGATATTTTTGAAGCATATCCTTGTTGGAGATTTTTCTTTAATGGAGCGGCAAATCATCAAGGTAAAGGTATTGGAGAAGTCTTAGTGTCAGAATCTTGGCAGCACTATCCCATGGTGGCTAAGCTCTGATTTAATTGCACGAACAACATGGACGAATACGAAGCTTGTGTTCTTTGTTTGAAAATAGCCATCGACATGAATGTCTACGAGTTGTTGTTTATTGGAGATTCAGAGCTTTTGATTCACCAAATTCAAGGAGAATGGGTTGTGAAAAACCCAAAGATTATACCCTACGTACAGTAAGTGCAGAAGTTGTGCAAAAGATTTCGTAAGATCGAGTTCAGACATACTACAAGAATAGAAAATGAATTGGCCAATGCTTTTGCCACCATCGCTTCGATGATTAAACATTCGGACACAGACTATATTGATCCTCTAGATATAGAATTTAAAGAACACCATTTCCATTGTTCCTATGTTGAAGAAGAACCAGAAGGTTTGCCTTGGTATTTTGATATAAAAAAGTATTTAGAATTTTGAACTTACCCTGAAGATAATACATCCAACCAAAAGAAGTCGATACGCCGTATGGTTCTCAATTTATTTCTAAGTGGAGAAGTCCTTTATAAGAGGACTCCAGATTTGGGTCTTCTAAGATGCGTTGATGATGTTGAAGCTGCGAAGCTTATTGAACAGATACATGTTGGAGTTTGCAGCACACATATGAATAGGTCACTTTGGAAAGAAATATCCTTCGAGCACATTATTTCTTGATAACTATGGAGAATGATTGTTGCAAGTTTTTACAAAATTGTCATAAATGTCAAGTGCACGGTGATTTGATCCAAGTGCCACCTCAGGAACTTAATGCTTTGAGTTCACCTTGGCCATTTGTAGCTTGGGGTGTGGATGTCATCGGTCCGATAGAGCCAGCCACTTCTAGTGGACACATGTTCATTTTGGTTGCCATTGCCTACATCACCAAGTGGGTGGAAGCTGCTTCTTACAAGTCGGTAACAAAGAAAGTGGTGGGTTATTTTGTTCGTAACAATATGATATGCAGATTTGAGGTGCAAGAATCAATTATTACTAATAATGGTGCAAATCTCAACAGTCACTTGATTAGTGATATTTGTGAATAATTTAAGATCACTCATCAGAATTCAAGTTCTTATCGTCCCCAAATGGATGGAGTTGTAGAGGCTGCCAATAAGAATATCAAGAAGATCATGAGGAAGATGATTGACAATCATTGAGGTTGGCGTGAGATGCTGCCATATGCTTTGTTGGGTTATCGAACGACTGTGTGAACATCGATTGGAACCACTCCATATTTGCTAGTATATGGAACAGAAGAAGTCAAACCTACTGAAGATGAGATACCATCCCTAAGAATCATCCAAGAATCAGAGTTAAGTAATGCTGAATGGGTCAGCAAGTAGATTGATCAACTAACTTTGATAGATGAGAAGAGAATGGTTGTCGTATGTCATGGTCACCTATATAGACAAAGAATGATTCGTGCCTTTGACAATAGAGTAAGAGCCAGGATTTTCAAAGTTGGTCAGTTAGTTCTTAAGCGTATTTTTCCTCATCAAGACAAGTACAAAGGAAAGTTCGCACCAAACTAGCAAGGTCCTTATATTGTTCGCAAAGTATTATCTGGAGGTGCTTTTGTCCTGTCGAAGATAGATGGCACCGCATGCCCGAAACCTATCAATTAAGACGCTGTCAAGAGATAGTACGTGTGAAGCTTAGTTTGCATTTCTGTTATTTACTTGTAATCATTCGGTTTGCTTGTATTTGTTTTGCTTAAATTCTTATCCCACCTGTAATGAACTATGTCCAACCTGAATTCTCAAGAATGAGTTACGTAGGCGTCTTATGTCGACTTCGGTCACCCCATTTACCGCTTTTAATATTTCCTTGTATCTGAACTACGTTCGACCTAAATTCTCAGCAATGAGATACGTAGGCGGCCTGTGTCGGCCTCGGTCGGTTTTTTTTTTCATATTTTTTTATTTTGTTAGCCTTTGAGGGGAAAAAACGTTTGACCTATTTCTTGCCTCAACAGGACACGTAGCCGCCACCAAGGTTCGGTCATATCACCCGTAAGATTCCTATTCCTCTTTAAAGTAGACACTGGGACAAAATATTTGAGAGGTACTCTCAAATTTTCTAGAAGAATATTCTTCCTCAACAAGTCAAGACTTAAGATACTTTTAGATTTGCAATTGAGACAAAAAAATTGAGGATGGCCTCAAAATTTCACCATGGGTTTATCTACAAGTTCGGAGTGATTCTGAAAAACTCCGCAGCAAATAATCAGATAGACCTCCAAGCATTAGACTCAAAGATGTTCGTGAAGACTGATATGACATGACTTGACAGTGACCTTTTTTATATACTATTTCTCGAAAATTAATTTCTCTTAAATTTTCCCTTTTATGTTTCATTTGTTTTTGCATAAAATGTTTGGTCTTATCTATCAAGAGTAGGGAGATCGGGAAATCAATCGAAGATAGCACGACAAGGAGCAGACAATTGAAGAAATCAACACAGATAAGTTGGTTTTTAAATCTAACAATTTTTTTGTGGACGCAGGTTTTTACAAGTTTTCTATGAAATCACCAAATTCTTCCCATCGATGAAGAAGTATCCCAAAATCAATAGTTTTCCTAGAGGCGGGAAACATTTCATATCAATTATGTCGGAAACTTGGGAATATGAATTGTTTATTTCAATCAATTTCCGACAACAGGAAGTTTATAAAGAACGTCCATCTAGATTCGATGGTGAATCAAGCGAAAGTCTCATGGAAGAGTTTAGGCTTTTCGTAAAGGACGTCATTTGAATAATAATGACAAATATGATATTATGCATTACCCAAAGGGGTCAGTTATTTTATTGTCGATCAAGACGATATACTATCTGGAAGTCGTTTTATCGATATCATCATTGAAGGTCATATGATTATCCAGTAAGCACCAAGAAGATCACTATGTTGCTCCATTGAAGCACTATCTTCATTCGGTACCAAGGACATCATCAAGAGTTAATATTTATGCATCGCAAGTCAATATCCATGCATCGCGAGTCAATATCAATGCATCACGGAAGATCATGCATCACAAGTCAATAATCATGCATCGCAGAAGATCATGCATCGCGAGTCAATATTCATGCATCGCGGAAGACCATGCATCGCGAGTCAATGTTTGTGCAACGCGAGAAGATATTCATGCCTTACCAAGAGCTATGCATCGCGAGAAGATTTCATGCCTCATAGAAAATTATGCATCTCGAGAATATATTCATGCCTCATAGAAATTTATGCATCACAGGAAGATATTCATACTAGGCAAGAAATCATGCATTGCGGGAAGATATTCATGCCCCGCAACAAATCATGCAATGCCAGAGGAGGAATTTTGAATTTTACCCCTCAACATCAACTGCATCTTTTCATGGAAATAGTGAATGACAAGAGAATCATCGAAAGCAACGAAGAAAATATCAGCATTGCATCAACTTCCTTTATAGTGACATCAAATGAAGAATACATTGAAGATTATATTGCAAACACAAGACATAAGTTTTATTTGATTTACGTCAAACCAATAGAGTTGACGTCAAATGTCAAGGAGAACAATTAAGTGTCGACACAGTAAGAGACGATGTCTCCCTTTTAATTGCATTTTTATGCAGACGAGTTTTATCTCAGTCTTTGTCGAAAGTATCTATAAGGATGAATTTTCCCCAAAAACCACATGTGCGGACGACATCAAGAAAAGGATGCGGCGCAACGTGGAACTTTTTCTTAGAAGCAAATTGGGACATAGTCCAAAGAGGATTATCAAACTCGTAGGATGCGAGCAGAGGAGCGACTTCCACCACAATCAAACCACACCCCTATAATAAGGTGTATGGGTTATTCTTCAACTTTTGCTAGTTTCAGTTCCGCATTCGAAAATTTTGATCCACCGGAAGCAAGTTTCCAATCAGAGTGACAGTGAACCAAGAGTTTTGAAAATATGTCTGCGTAAGTTCTTAATTATGGGTGTGAACTGCACCACATTCATGGATTAGAGGGTACAAGCCGTCTTTTCATACTCGACTTAATTTGCCTCTTGTCCATAACCAAAGGTATCTAACATAATAGATTTCCTTTTCCACCGATCGAGTGAAACTACAAGCAGCCTGATTCTTGAGGTTTAAGGATATATTGGCTGGATGAATGTCGAAATCTCGGCTTTATTCCAACATACGCACTTAATCTTAACCTCAAGCATCTTGGTACCTTCATATTCCGATGTCGAGATGACTTTTGAATTCTTTTGAAATCGTGCGTTAAATCTGGCGTATTGAACTACAAACGGCCTGAATTCTCATATATCCTAAGATATGTAGGAAACCCATTTCCGGGGTTCATCCATAATTCCTAAAGTCCACACAAAAATCCCTTTACTTCGAGATGAAGATGGGGTCGATCAAAATTGGTTGTCAATTTCATTTTCCTTAGATTTCTTGCATCAATCCCAAGTAAAAGGAGGGACTGTAGTTGACACCAAATTTCAATCCTCCCCGATGTAAGGTAATTGATGAACTTCATAATTCTATGACGATTTATAACAACCCATCTTTATAAAGTTCAAAACTTTTTTTGCAAATTATGTCAAATTAATTCTACCATTTTTAGAGTTGTTTGGTTATATGTTTATTATTATCATTATTATTATTATTATTATTATTATTATTATTATTATTATTATTATTATTATTATTATTATAATTATTATTATTATTATTATTATTAAAATTATCTTATTTTGATTATTTAGAAATCGATCGCTGAAGGAATTTATTTTATTCCTAAAATTATTTTACCATTTATTTTAGTTGTATAGTAATTATCATTTTTTTGATTAGTTGTTTTATAGTTAAATCGATTATTTTATTTCGTTAAATTAAGAAACTTTATTTAATTTGTATCGATTTATTTTATCTATTTACCGAATATTTTAATAGTTTTGGTAGATCATTTTGCGAGATTTCTATACTAATTTTCATGGCCAGCATCCTTTTTCCCACCTCCAATTCTAAAAAAGAAAAAATCCGATCCAACCTAATTTTGTTTTCACCGCCCCAGCGCAACCCTATTCCCCGACTTGGCCTTTTTCCTTTTCACCTTCTCTTGAGAAATCAGCGCATCAATGGAATGAATCGCCTGAGCAGCGCGATGGAGTGCTGAAGAAAGCAAGGAGAAGAACGCATAACCGGCATGACTGTTGTCATCTTCTTCAATGTTCTTTTAAACTTCGTACCGTCGCAGCAGAGGTCTCAGCAACAAGGAGGCACACAAGTCACCCTTGCAGCTCCAGATGATGCAACGTCCAAGCCCCATGAACATAGAATTGATCGAGTCCATCGATCCTGCCCTTCCTATTTTGGAATGGGTCAAAAAGTGGCAGAGAAGATGTTATCCTATTTAGGGAATTTTTTTTTGAAATTCAAATAGAATGGGCTTTCCCCATCAGGTTTTGGGTTTTTTCTTATCCCCCAAATAGAACCCTAAAACCCCCTATATATATTCTCTTCAACCTTCTGATTAAAGGGGGGGAGGGGATTTTGGGGCGGAAATTTTCGGAACTAACAGAGAAATAGTGCAGTGTATAAAGGAAGGAAAAGTTTGAAAATATTAGAGGAAGTTGGTGTCTGTTCTTGAACAAAAGAGAAATATACTAAAAGTTTAAGGAGGAATAGTTAAGATATATATCAAATACACAAAAATAGGCAGGGGCGTGGTGAGTGTTCCAATCATTGTGTCATTTTCTCTTTGGTCTACATATTCGGAGTCGCGTTCCGGTGGTGTTGAGGTCGCTGTTACTCACTTGTTTTGTCTCAGAAGCTGAACTTAAAAAGGTAATATCCACTTCATTTCAAAAACTTTTTTTTGCTTTCAGTGTATTATGATTTAGCCTCCACTGTGTGAAGTTGTTTACGCATTAGTATTCGATATGTGTTCGACTCTTCGTTGACTGCTAATCAAAGGTTAAAATCTGTGTTGCAATTTTAATGTTTCCTCTTCATCTCTTTCTCTATATTTTTTGCAAACATTGAAAGTTCGTTGTTCTATGCTAGTGTGATGTATGATGCTACCGGAATAGTGAATATTTAATATATTACATATATTTAGTCATTGTATAGCATAATATCTAGAGAATTTCTAAAACTCGTTGATTGCTCTGCTTGCCTTATAGAAAGTATTGTATCGTTATTCTTAATTTTAAATTCGTTTATTGGAATATTTTGCGAAATCTTCCTTTGTGTGCTTAATAATAGACATCATGTCGTTCATTTTTCCACCTCAATTTGGAAGAAGGAATCGAGATATCAACATTTAGAATCATGTGTTGGGGGTTTTCACTGTTTCGAGTATGATATTGCATTGTTCACTGCTCATTTTTTATATCGGTTTGTGTCGGTCGAAATTCTTTCTGAAAAGGTTTTGTTCTTCTTATAATTTTTTTTCTTTCTTTCTTCTTTATTGTGATGCCCTATTTTCCCCGTCCTTGTTTTAAGCTAATATTTAGTACAGGTCTTGTTTAAGCTCAAATTTTGTATCGTGATTTCACTGCAAGGTTCTTTGTTATTTATGTTCCTGCCATTCACATATTTCTTTAGGTTGCTTTGTTTTAGTTCGAAAATTTGAAACTATAACAGGAGTTTTTTGTTTGGTTGGTTTTCGTGGTACACTCTTGAATCCTCTAAATTTTGAATTCCCCTACGAAAAAACAATAATAAAGTTTGTTTATGTCACTAACTTTGGTCTTACAACCTGATTGTTCGAGAAGTTTTAACTTCTGTTTTCAATTTTGCTTTGTGGAGCTTTAATTGTCCATAATGAGTTGTTTAATTCCTTCAAATAATGTCTTCTTTATTCACATGGCAAGCTCATTGTTCGAATTCGTTCGTTTGTCAGAAAAGAGAAACAGATATACCTCTTACCCCACTCTTTATTGAAGTTGTTAGTCGTTGATTTGTATTTCCTTTCTATGTGCAATAAAAATAACCATGCAGTTTTTTCATTTTGTTAATAGTTCCTTTGAATGCAATTTTCACTGCCTAGTTGCGGTATTTCTATTTTTTTTAGTATTTAACAGTATTGAATATGACTAGATTAGTGAAGGATACTTAGTTGTCATCCTCCCTAAAGTTAATGTTCTCTGTTGGTTATCCATGATTTAATCCATTTCCTTACGATAGATGAATTTTCTTTGAGAATTGCTGCCACAAAACTTCTCTTTCTTTTAATTATTTTATCCTTGTCTAGTTGGATTAAATTAAGTTTTCCTGCTTAGCATTAGCATGTTAGTTCTTCATAAATAAAATTATGCTTGGCTTAGTGGTAAAATGTCAATATGTGAGTTAAAAGATACAATAACTTAATGTGTGTTTTTTGTTGGTTTCTATAGGATATTTCTGAATGTTGTTTGGATCATAACTGATCTTTTATTTTTTTATGAAGGCTTCCATAGGTAACAGTCCATTTCTTTGGCGTCTGTCATGTGTATTCCGTTTATATAAAGATCTATCAAGGTCATGCATATGTTGTTACATATCTTTTTTTCATTTTGTTAATAGTTCCTTTAAATGCAATCTTCACTGCCTACTTGCGGTATTTCTTTTTCTCTTTAGTATTTAACAGTATTGAATATGACTAGATTAGGGTATGATACTGAATTTTCATCCTCCCTAAAGTTAATGTTCTCTGTTGGTTATCCATGCTTTAATCCATTTTCTTTAAGTGCGATGAATTTTCTCTGAGAATTGCTGCCAGAAAACTCTCTTTCTTTTAATTATTTTATCCGTGTCTAGTTTGATCAAATTCAGTTTTCCTGTTTAGGATTAGCAGGTTAGCTTGTCATAAATTAAATTATGCTTTGCTTAGTGGTAAAATGTCAATATGTGAGTGAAAAGATACGGTAACTTCCTATGTTTTTTTGTTGGTTTCTATAGGATATTTCTGAATGTTGTTTGGATCTAACTGATCTTTTATTTTTTTATGACGGCTTCCATAGGCAACACTCCATTTCTTTGGCATCTTTTTAGTGTATTCCGTTTATATAAAGATCTTATCATGGTCATGCTTATTTGTTACATTTCTTTTTTTTTTATTTATCTTTATCTTCCTTGAGTTAAATGTCATGTGATACCTTATTATTCAGCAATTCAAACTGCCGCAATTAGCCTTGAATGTATTAGATTCTTATTGTTCTTGTTTTCTTTCAATTTGAAACCATCCGAGTTCGTTGTGATTTCTCGTCTCTCTTTGAATCTCTAAGAGCCATAAAAGTCTCCAAGTTCTTCTCTCGATTCAATCCCTAAAGTTCGGTTGACAGATTTTTGAAGACGAACTAGCATGAGGATGTGAAGGATATTGAAGTAGATCGGAGGAAGTCAAAAGCCCATATTTGATCTTATTTTTTCTTTTTGTTTACTTCATTTCTCTTTGGGCTTATGATTTATAAAGTTTTCCTTATTTTATACTAGAATTTAGCACAGGTACAGATGAAGTGGGCCAAAGGCCCAAAAAAGGTGTGTCCGAAATTCCGGTCCAGGCGACCAGAACCTGGATTTGGACCCAAATCTCTCTCCCTTCCTCTCTTACCTTATCCTCTATGTGTTTTAATTTATTTTTAGTTAGCTTAATGTTAGAAAAACTCTAAATCCCCGCCGAATGCCATACTGTTTTATGAACTTAAAATTTAACCAAGTCTTAAAAATGATAGTCGTAATTAAGCAAAACGTCTTAGTTGTTTTCAAAACCTTCCTTTGATGTTAATATGAATCCTCGAACCCCGTTTAAAGTTTTCAAAAGATTTTTTCTGTTTAAGTCTTTTGAAAAACTCACTTTTCTTGATTTTTCTTCAAATATTAAGTGGTGACTCTAAAAAGTTGAAAACTTATAAAATATAAATATTTATCCATTTTTCGATAAAAAAAGCCTCATGAGTGATTCTTCATTAAATTTGAAAATAAAATTAGTTAAATTAGTGTTCTTATGCAGTGTGTGAAGTTTGGTTAAGTATGGAGGTCAAACGTCCATGACGTTCAAAAGGTGTGTCTTAGATAGCGCTTATATGTTTTGAGGTATTTGCGTGAGTTTTATGTATTCGTTTCGCTTTAAACATACATGAGATGTTCCTAAAACCTACACGACTTAGATTAGGGGTTTAACGTCCGGGCACCACCCCACAAGGGGCCCTAGATGAAGGGCCCAAGACATGGACTAAACTGCCATAGGAGTGACCAAATGACAACCCTAAGGACGGTATGTTGGTCCACCAACGGTCCGTAAACCTAGGGCATCCATTGGACCTTCAAGTTGGGATGGACAGGCTCAATTTGGAGCTAAGTGTCAACCCACGAGACCCCATCAACGGTAGTTGATTCACAAATGGTCCGTTGGTTAGGTCTCACCTGTGAAGTCCGCAAAACTGTTAAGTGGACTGCCTTGGATTGAGGTGTTTGGTAAATTCAACCCATGTCTTTTATTAACCTAAGACCTCATTTTAGACCCCTCTTCCTAAAACCCAAACCCCTCTCTCTTAGAATTCTCTCCCAAGTCTCCATGGAAGCGAGACGTCAAGAAATACTAGAAGGGTTGTTGATGTTTGTGTCTCCTTAAAATATCATTGATATTTCTTCAATGTGAGGTATGGTATCCATCCTTTAACTCTCTTCCATTCAAGGAGTCCCTTCTAATGAATTTTCAAAATTGATTTTCAACCCTAGTTTCTACTATCTTCAACTTTAAATATGGGTCTTGCATGAAAACGTTTGTAATGACATATTAAAGGTATTTCTAATGTTGGTTGATGATTTTAAGGTTAAACTTCAATGAAATCATGTTAAAGCTTTTCATTTACTGTTTGCTTAAGAAATTGGTTAAATGAGCCTTAATTGGTAGTTTTTGAACTTTGGTTTCTTATTGTGTTTATTGTTGTTTAGCTACTACCCAAAGGGATTTATTATGGTGAAATATTGAGAAAAAGGTTATAGGTGATGAAAGCTTGGATAAAAAATGAAGTTGGTTATGTTGTTTAGTTTGAATTTCAAAATGCTCTTTAGTGGTATGGTCCACCTTCTTGGTGGCATTGTTTATTTGAATTGTATGAATGTGAAGTTAATCGTTTATTGTGAATGAGGCCATGAAGTCTTGTTATGTTAAATAAGATGAAAGTGATGCTATTCTGTCTAAATAAGCCTTATGAAGCTATTATGTGAAATAGGATAGAGAATGTGCTTAAATAAAGTTATTCTTGTTAAGTCTTTTATGAAGCTTGTTATCAGAAGTATGTTAAGGATTATGTCTAAAGAACTTATATGATTGTATGATGTGTGTAAAGTGTTTGATGTTATGAATGAAGGTCTAAGTTTGTATAGGAGTTAAATGTAAATGAAATGAAGATTATGTGCAAGGTGTGCTCACATGTACACACACACTAACATTTGAATGAATGAATGAAGATATGTTAAGTCCTATAGGGGTGTTTTGGGGGAAAAACTCTTCGTGAGTTGATATGAAGTGTATAACAGAAACCCCACTACGTCTCATGAGCTTTCTAAGATAGGTTGGAGGATGAATGCCCTTTGTGAGTTGAGCTGTGGTGTTCACAAGTTATTTTTAATTTATATTCTATTATGTTGATAATCCGTTGGAAGTTATGCCTAGCACCGAGAGGATATGAATGAGAGGTGGATTACACTGTGTGAGTTGAGATGTTGTGTTCCAATGTACCTCTTAATATGTGTACTACTCGTCAGTATAGAATAAGTTACTTAGTAGCAATCTCCATATACTTTAACTGTGAGCCTGCATAGATGTAGCTTTTTGGCAAGTCATGTAAAAGATAAGAGAATGACCTCATTCTAGGCAAGTGAGGATCCCTCATCCGATAGTGGTTAATATTGAGATTCCATGTCAAGAACTCATAGTCTATGTAGGTTAAGATAACTCCCACAAAAGTAATGAAAGTACAAAGTGTAACATCCGGGTTTACCCTCTAGACATAACCGGCGTCGTCGTCCTTCTGAAGGACTAAGACTAGCCTCTTAGTTTCATGTTACAACATTCATGGGTTGAAAATTTGGAAAAATTTAAAACGTTTCTTTTCTCTACTTGGAGGTTTACATAGACCTCTATAAACACATAATATACATTCATATCGAGTATACATAGATCCTTCATATAGGAGGGTTACAAAACCTTCTACTTTTATTGCACATACATATATAAAAATATGGAATAAAGTCTCAATAACTGTCTCATCTCATACCATCTATACGAATATCACAATGTGGGCATAAATCTTAAATCAATTTAACAAGACCATATATATGTCGTACAAAGGTACAATATTCAAATAACGTAGGAAACGAATGATAGAGTCAATAAGCTCATAAAAAAATTCAAAGCTAGTGAATGGCATTGCGCTCGAGATTTGAGAACCTACTTAAATTGGATGAAAGGAAGAATCCAAGCCTTCAACAATGACGCCTCCGAAAACTTCTTTTACGACAGTAACCTAAAATGATTGGGGAAAAAGGGAAGAAAAAGGGGTTAGTACTCCACATGTACTAAGTATGAGACCATATGCACATATAACACGAAAACAAGTCAAAAAGGGAAATTTAGTTAAATCATGCCATTTTGCCCCTTTAAAGACTTATGCACATCCAATAGTTAAGGAAGTCAAATGTATATCATCATGCATGAACTCGTAATCTCATATACTCTATCACCAAGTAATATCATCCCAAGCAAGAATAAGTGTTATCACATAAATAGCAAAGTAAAGCAACAAATAATAAATTCCAATAGAGTTAAAAGTGCAATGACCAAGTAAATCCCAATAACCCTACATAATAAAGTCACTCAACAAGAACTATAATTAGTATCATACTTCATACAATATAGCCTCATATATTCATAAGTTCATATCTTTAGTAATTAAGACCATTTGCAAGTTCATAAGCATGATAATCATCATATAAAAACATTTACATTTAGCACCATCAATATACATAATATTAACTTCCCAAAGATCCCATCAAAGAAAACTAGTGCAAGGCATAGGTAGAGTCCCATACCCCTACCTAAGCTAAGCTAATACCCTCAAGTCACTTTAGTTAGTCTATACTTCATTCTTTAATTTTAGTTTAGGTAACACTAGATTTAACCGACATAGACCACATTAGCTAAATGTGGAATCCGGTGTCGTAAGACCTTACACCGATTGAAGTTGTTCTACCGGCCAAGGTAAAACCTAATATAAACATAACTTTCTAGGTGGATCCAATATCTAGTATTATATGGTGGAAACATATTTTAAGGAACTAAGATATAGATATTCCCTCTACAAACCACTGAAAAATTAGTGCCTCACCTCATGAGAATCATTGGATAGTATACCTCAAAGGGGAGTCAACATCACTTATAGACCTATAGGGTAACACTTCCACTATGGAAAGCCATCACCTCCCATTGTCAAGTTCACCCAATGTTAAGCTAAGTCCCTTTATTGAAATGTCCTTTAAGCCTTTAATTATCAATCATATCTTAATTTAGGCCATAGCGTCTAGCCCATGTATAATCATCATCATCAATAGCTCAATAAGAATTTTTTGAGTATAAGTCCTTTCATCACAATTCATATGAGTGAGGTTAACACTTTAGAATCTTATAACATATTAAAGCATATTGATAGTTTTCACCATCCTCATAGAACATAAACCTAAATCAACCTCACCACAGAGTCAAGACGTTTTAATAAAACTATACCACCCTATAGTCCTAGTACAAGGCATACTCCAAATGTAATATCATGACTTACCTACAATTATTCACAATTGGAAATAAAGATAGAGATTATAAGACTTACCAAGCCTTCCTCATAGTATATCATCAAGGTCTTACCATCAACTGCTTACTTAACCTAACTTAGGGAGTAACATCATCACACAATCATAACCACTAAAATAACAAGACAAGTTGCATCTCTATAACAGAACTCATCTTTAGATCACAACTTGAGAAAAGGTACATAGACTAATTTCACATTGTAATTCATAACCTAAATCAGATGTCAAGATCTACCATGATAGGCCTATAATTCAACATAATTTAATCATAATAGCACAATAGGATAGTAATCTAATAAACACCCAACTCAATTAAATGATCACAATACAATATAGGTCAAGATTACTACCTAGGGTTAGGGATAGAGGATCATATTCTTCAATTTAGACCAAACCATCAACAATTACCATAAACAAGTTGAATTACATGTTAATCTACTCAATATAACCCGAAGAATTCATTAACAACTCAATCCTTAACTTCAATTTCGTAATTGAATGAAACCCATAGGAAAACTCAACATTTTGGTTCTTTAACCACCTAAATGACCTATATTCATTAAAAAATGACTTAGATACAATGTTTAGACTTTATGAAACCTATGTTGGGCTGTACAATGAGGCTTGGATTTTCAAGGTATTACATTATCCCCCTTATGAAATTTTGTCCCCGAGTGAAGCTAAAATTCTTTTGAAGGGAAGGAATAGACCCAAGACTAGCAGCCAAACCAATCAACAATATCCATTAAACATAAATCATGTCATTTAAAGAAGGCAAATATCAAAACTCATATTACCACACCTAAGGCTCAAAACACTTCTTCATGAGGAATTTCCTTCTCACAAGACTTATGAGCTCAACGTACATCACATGATTCAATTAGCACAAAGTGCAACTTAACAACATGCTACCTATTATTTCATGAAGAATCACCATATAAAAATGCACAACATAACTCAAAGCAAGAAAAAATCAAAATTTAATGTTTTTAATAGCAATACTACAGTGACTTCCTTATAAAACTTACTTTGAGGTTTTCAAAAATGCCATTTTTGTAACACTTCACCCAAAAATAAGGAAACCACAAATATTTGTCATAATTATATTATTAAAAAGAATGGCTAACATTAATTCTCCAAAAGATGAGGATAACGAGACTTCATATCAGCTTCGTCCTCCCATGTAGCACCCTCAACTAACTGATTTTTCCATAACACTTTTACGGATACAACCTCTTTATTCCTTAACTTCTGACTTTCCTATAAAGAATTTGAACCGGAACTTCCTCACAAGTGAGGTTATCCTTGACACCAAGACCATAAATAGGAAGAATGGACTTGGGATCACCGATACACATTTTCAACATTGAAACATGGAAAACCGGATGAACCAAAGGAAATTCACTAGGAAGTTTCATTTCATAGGTAACCTTACCAACCCTTTGCATGATTTCATAGGGACACATATAATGAGGACTCAATTTCCCTTTCTTGCTGAACCTAACAACCCCTTTCATTGGTGAAATTTTCAAATACACCATATCACCTTCTTCAAACTCCAAATCCCTTCACTTATTATCGGCATACGACTTTTACCGACTATAGGCCTTTTACAACCATTTCCTTAAGATATGAACCTTTTCCAAAGTCTTATAAATCAACTTAGGACCAAGAAGTGATGTCTCACCCACTTCAAACATTCCAATAGGAGACCTACACCTCCTATCATACAAGGCTTCATAGGGAGCCATGGAAATGGATGAATGAAAACTGTTGTTGTAGTCAAACTCCACTAAAGGTAAATGCCTATCCCAACTCCCTTTCAAATTAATATGCTCCGCTTGACCATCCGTTTGGGAATGAAATGCGTTGCTCAACTTCACCGTAGTACCTAACCCTTTTTTTAGCGACCTCCAAAATATAGATGACAATTGTGCCCCTCGATCCAATATGATGGATAACGGAATGCCATGACAGCACACAATCTCAGCTAGGAAGATTCTTGCACAATCCTCTGCCGAATATGAAGACTTGACGGGGATAAAGCGAGTGGATATAGTCAATCGATCCACAACTACCCATATGGAATCATAGGACTTTTGGGTCCTAGATAAACCTACTAAAAAGTCCATTTTGATGTCTTCCCACTTCAAAGTTGGAATTTTGATCTCTTGTAGTAAGCCACCCGGCTTTAGGTGTTTGGCCTTTACTTATTAGCAATTCGGACTTAGGGACAAATTCCGCTATGTCCCTTTTTAGACCTTCCCACCAACATATTTCCCTGAGGTCATGGTACATTTTTGTCGACCCCGGATGAATTGAGTAGCAGAACCCATGTGCTTCTTTTACGATCCGATCCCTAAACCCATCTACATAGAGAACACATAATCTTCCTTGGTATCTTAACACAACATCCCCCCTAGGGAGAATGATTCATTCAAATTTCCAAGAACCGATTCTTTCAAATCCATTAAAGATAAATCAAGGTGTTGTTTGGACTTCATCTCAACCACTAAAGATGACGCAGAGTTATGATGAACTATGGCACCCCTATCCAGAGAACTCTCCAACCTCACCCCCAACCTAGAAAACCTATGCACTTCCCTTGATAGGTCCTTTTTGGCTTCATCAAGATGGGATACACTACCCATAGTCATCCGACTTAGGACATCCGCAACTATTTTAGCCTTGCCGGGGTGATAAAGGAAACTCATATCATAATCTTTCAACAACTCAAGCCACCTACTTTTTCAAAGATTTAACTCCTTTTGGGTAAACACATATAAGAGACTCTTATTATCGGTAAAAATATCCACATGAACCCCATACAAATAACGCCTCAAAATTTTCAAGGCAAACACCATTACCTCCAATTCAAGGTCATGAGTGGGGTAATTCCTTTCATGTACCTTTAGTCTCCTAGAGGCATAAGCTATCACCTTCCCATTTTTCATAAGCACACACCCCAAACCCACTCGGGATGCGTCACAATACACCACAAAACCCTTTGTACCCTCCGGTAAGGTTAACACCGGAGCGGAAGTAAGCCTATCTTTCAACAATCGGAAGCTCTCCGCACATGCCTGCGACCACTCAAACTTTTTACTCTTTTGGGTCAAAGTAGTAGAAGAAGACACAATGGACGCAAACCATCCACGAACCTCCGATTGTAACCCACTAAACCAATGAAACGCCTAATGTTACTCTGAGTCAATGAACTAGGCCAATTTTTCACCGCTTCCATTTTCCTTGGGTCTACTTCAACTCCCTCACTAGACATGATGTGCCCAAGAAAAGTCACCGAACTCAACCAAAACTCACACTTACTATATTTGGCATACAATTGATGTTCTGATAAGGGTTTGCAATACTACCCTAAAATTTTCCATATGATCATCCTTATTCTTCGAATATATCATGATATCATCAATGAAGACAATTAAAACGAATCTAGATAATTTTGAAATACTCTATTCATTAGGTCCATAAATGACGTTGGAGCATTAGTGATACCAAAAGACATGACAAAAAACTAACAATGCCCATACCTATTTTGGAAGGCCGTCTTTGGTATATCCTCCCCTCTTACCCTAAGTTGATGATACCACGACCTCATGTTTATATTTGAAAAGTAACTTGTCCCTTGGAGTTGGTCAAATAAGTCATCAATCCGAGGGAGAGGCTACTTATTATTAATGGTGACCTTGTTGAGTTGGCGGTAATCAATACAAATTCTCAATGACTCATCCTTCTTTTTGACAAATAACAGTGGAGCACCCCATGGAGATATACTAGGCCTTATAAAATCTTTATCAAGCAAATCCCTGAGTTGAGCCTTCAACTCTATCAACTCATCCTGATCCATCAGATATGGATGGATAGAAATGGGATTTGTTTCCGGTAGCAAATTGATATTAAAATTAATTGCACGTTTCGGAGGAATACCTGAAGGTCATTAGGAAAAAACTCCAGAAATTCACGGACTACGGGGACCGACTCAATAGGAGGAATTTCGGAATTGACATCTTTGACTCTTACCGTGTCATAGAGAAAACCCTTTGAGATCATTTTACATGGTTTTAGACAAGATTTGATGTGACCTCTAGGAATAGAATTTCCCCCCTTCCACTCTACACAGGTTCATTTGGAATGTTAAACCTCACCACTCTTGTTCTACAATAAATGGATGAAAAACATGCATGCAACCAATCCATACCTAATGTAATATCAAAATCAAGCATATCGAGTTCTACTAGATCAACATAAAAACTCTATTGGGCAATGAAATATGGAAATTCGAATAGACTCTTTTAGCAACAACCGACACACCAACCGGAGTAGACACTGGAAAAGACTCATGCAAAATATCGGGTAAAGCATCAAAATTTTTATCTATTAGAGGTGTAACAAAGGACAAAGTAGCACCCGGATCAACTAAAGCATACACATCAAGAGTAAAGCTTTTTAACATACCGGTCACCACGTGGGGAGAGGTCTTTTTCTCACCCCTAAAACGAAGAGCATAGAAATGGTTTATCTTTGGAGCATCACTAAAACCACTTGGCTGTCCAATTTTTCTTGCCCCTTAGCATTAGGACAATTTATCACCTTGTGGCCACTTTTTCCACAACCAAAGCAAATCCCCGTCCATGCCAAGCATTCACCAAAATGACCCTTTCCACATTTGGCACAAGTAGGTTTCTCATTAGACGAATTCCCAATCTTCCCCCTTTGGACTTTTTGCCTAAGGGCCTTGTCATCACTAGTCTTAGGAAATTTTGATAGAACATTATTTGAGAATCTCTTCTTGAATTTAGGCTTGTCTTGAATCTCAAGCCTATTCTTTGTAGCTCCACCCTCAATGGACGTTGCCCTCTTTGTATCCCTATCATTATTCCTAGATCTAGACTCCTCCACCCTCCTAAAATGCACTATTAGACGGAAAATGATCATATTGTCATGTAACATCACCGAAAGACATTCTTCTTGTAAGTAATATGATACACCCATCGTTAATCAACTCGTCTCGTCTCTAGGATCAGAGACCAATGAAGGAGCATATTTATCCAATTGGATGAACTTCAAGGAGTAATCATGAAAACTAATAACACCTTGCCAGAGGTTAGTTAATTCCACCACTTTAGCTTCTCTCATCTCTCTAGGGAAAAACCGATCAAGAAATGCCATCTTGAAGATCTCCCAAGTCACCGGCCCTCCTCAGAGCGGTCTATTGTCTCTCAATTGCACATACCAAGTTTGGCCACATCCTTGAGTTAGTATGTGGCCAACTCGTCCTTCTCACTTGTAGACACCCCCATAGAATAAAGTATCTTGTATACCTCACCCATATAAAAACATTTTTGTTTAGCACCATCCATATACATAATATTAACTTCCCAAAGCTCCTATCAAGGCAAATTAGTGCAAGGCATAGGTAGAGTCCCATACCCCAACCTAAGCAAATTCAATCCTCTCAAGTAACTTTAGTTAGACGATACTTCATTCAGTAATATTAGTTAAGGGAACACTCGCTTTAATGGGCATACACCATTATTAGCTAAATGTGGAATCCGGTGTCATAAGACCTTACACCGATGGAAGGTGCTCTAAAGGCCAAGGTAAAACCTAATATAAACATAGCTTTGTAGGTGGGTCCACTAGCTAGTATCCTATGGTGGCAACATAGTTTAAAGAACTAAGAGATAGGTATTCCCTCTACATCCTATTTAGTAATTGGGGCCTCACCTCATGAGAAGCATTGGATGAGTATCCAATTGTGGCGACATAGTTTAAGGAACTAAGAGATAGGTATTCCCTCTACATACCATTTAGTAATTGGGGCCTCACCTCATGAGAATCATTGGATGCGTATCCCTCACAGGGACTTATAGACCTATAGGGTAACACTTACTCTATGGAAAGCCATTACTTTCCATTGTCAAGTTCACTCGGTGCTAAGCTAAGTCCCTTTAGTAAAATGTCCTTAACCATAAATTATATATAATAACCTAATTTAGGCCATAGGGTCTACCCCTTGCATAATCATCATCATCAATATCTCAATAAGAATTGTATAAGTATAACTCTTCTCATCACAATTCATATGAGTGAGATTAACACTTTAGCATTTTATTAAATATAAAGGCACATTGATATTTTTCACCATCCTTATAGCACATAAACCTTAATCAACCTCACCACATAGTCAAGACATTTCAATTCAACATCATACCACTCTATAGTCCTAGTACAAGGCATACTCCAAATGTAATTTTATGAGTTAACAACAATTACTCACAATTGAAAGTAAAGATAGAGATTCTAAGACTTACCAAGTCTTCCTCATAGTCTATCATCAAGATCTTACCATAAACCCATAATTCAACCCAACTTGGGGAGTAACATCATCACACAATAATAACTAATAAGATAACACGGCCAATTGCATGTCTATAACACAATTAATCTTTTGATCACAACTAGAGACAAGGTACATAGTCTAATTTCACATCATAATTCATAACATATATTAAATCTCAAGAACTAGCATGATAGGCCTATAATTAATCTTCATTTAATCATAATAGCACCATAGGATAGTAATCAAATCAGCAACAAACTCAATTGAATGATCACAATAAAATATAGGCGAAGATCACTAAATAGGGTTAGGGATAGAGGATCATACTCTTCAATTTAGACCAAACCATCAACAATTACCATAAGCAAGTTGAGTTACATGTCAACAAGCTCAACATACATTACATGAGTCAATTACCACAAAGTTCAACTTAACAACATGCTACCTATCATTTTATGGAGTCTAACCATATAAAAATGCACAACATAACTCAAAACAAGCAAGAAGCAAAATTTCACGTGTTTAATAGCAATACTACAATAACTTCAATGTAAGTTCATTCAAAAATGCATAATGTGTGAACATCACCCAAAAATCAAGAAACTTAAATTTTCTAGTCTTTTTTATATTATTAGAAAGAATGAATAACCATAATTCTCAAAAAGATGAGGCTAACGGGACTTCAGATCAGCCTCGTCCTCAATTGTTGCACCCTATACTAGATGATTTTTTCTATATCACCTTTACGGAAACCACTTTCTTTATTGCTCAACTCCTTGACTTGCCTACTAAGAATTTGAACAGGAACTTCCTTGTAAGAGAGGTTATCCTTGACACTAAGACCCTCAATAGGAAAAATGGACTCAGGATCGCCGACACACTTTATCAACATAAAAACATGGAAAACATGATGAACCGAAGCCAATTCAATAGGAAGTTTCAATTCATAGGCAACTTTACCAAGTCTTTGCATGATTTCATAGGGAACCACATACGAGGAATAAATTTCACTTTCTTGACAAATCTGACAACCCCTTTCATTGGTGAAATTTTCTAATACACCTTATTAACTTTCTTCAAACTCCAAATGCATTCTCCTATGATCAGCATAAGATTTTTTCCGACTATAGGCCGTTTGCAACCGATTATGATATGAACCTTTTCCAAAGTCTTAGAAATCAACTCGGGACCAAGAAGCGATGGATCACCCACTTCGAAAAATCCAATAGGAGACCTACACATTCTACAATACAAGGCTTCATAGGGAACCATGGAAATGGATGAATGAAAACTATTGTTGTAGGCAAACTCCACTTAGGGTAAATGCATATCCCAACACCCTTTAAAATCAATAATGCATGCTCTATGAATATCTTCAAGGGTTTGTGTGATACACTCCGTTTGACTATCCATTTGGGGATGAAAAGCGATGCTCAACTTCACCGTAGTACCTAACCCTTTTTGGAATGACCTCAAAAATCTAGATGTGAATTGTGCGCTCTAATCCGATATGATGGATAACGGAATGCCATGGCAGTGCACAATCTCATTTAGGAAGATTCTTGCATAATCCTCCGCCGAATATGAAGACTTGACGGGAATAAGGCGAGCGAATTTAGTCAATCGATCCACCACCACCCATATGGCATCATAAACTATTGGGTTTGAGGTAAACCTACTACAAAGTCTATATTGATGTCTTCCCACTTCCAAGTAAGAATTTGGATCACATGTAGTAAGACACCCGACTTTAGGTGTTCGACCTTTACTTGTTGGCAATTCGAACACCTCCCACATACGTATTTCCCTTAGGTCATGGTACATTTTTATTGACCCCGAATGAATTGAGTAGCGGGACCCATGTGTTTCTTCTAAGATCCGATCCCTAAACCCATCTACATTGGGAACACATAATCTCCCCTGGTACCAACACACCATCCCCCCTTAACGAGAATAATTCATTCAACTTGCCCAGAAACGATTCTTCCAATTCCATTAAATCTAAATAAAGGTGTTGTTTGGCCTTCACCTCCACCACTAAACGTGACTAGGAGTTATATGAACTATGGAACCCCCATTCTGAGAACTATCCAACTTCCGCCCCAACCTAGCCAATCTATGTACTTTCCTTGCTAGGTCCTTTTTGGCTTCGTGAAGATGGGATACACTACCCATATTCATCTGACTTAGGGATTCCACAACTATATTAGCCCCTTGTCAGGGTGATAAATGACACTCATATTATAATCTTTAATAAACTCAAGCCACCTTCTTTGTCGGAGATTCAACTCCTTTTGGGTAAACACATATTTGAGACTCATATGGTCGTTAAAAACATTAACATGAACCCCATACAAGTGATGCCTCAAAATTTTCAAAGCAAACACCACGGCCGCTAATTCAAGGTCATGATTGGGATAGTTTCTCTCATGTACCTTTAGTAGCCTAAAGTCATAAGCTATCACCTTCAAGTGTTGCATAAGCACACACCCCAAACCCACTCGGGATGCGTCACAATACAGCACAAAACCCTTTGTATCCTCTGGTAAGGTCAACATCGGAGCAGGAGTAAGCCTATCTTTCAACAATTGGAAGCTCTTCTCACATGCCTCCAACCAGTCAAAATTTTTAATCTTTTGGGTCAAAGTAGTCAAAGGAAACGCAATGGATGCGAAACTATCCAAGAACCTCCGATAGTAACCCGCTTATTATATTTGGCATACAATTGATGTTGTTTAAGGGTTTTCAATACTACCCTCAAATGACCCATTAGTTCATCCTCATTCTTCGATATACCAAGATATTGTCAATGAAGAAACGAATCTAGGAAAATTCTAAATACTCTATTCATTATGTCCATAAATACTGCCGGAGAATTAGTGAGATCGAATGACATAATATAGAACTCATAATTCCCATTCCTAGTCTGAAAGGCCGTCTTGGGTATATCCTCCCCTCTCACCCTAAGTTGATGATACCCCGACCTCAAATCTATATTTGAAAAGTAACTGGCCCCTTGGAGTTGGTCAAAGAAGTCATCAATACGAGGAAGAGGATACTTTTTCTTAATAGTAACTTTGTTGAGTTGAGTGTAGTCAATACACATTCTCAAAAACCCATACTTATTTTCGACATATGACACTGGAGCACCCCATGGAGATATACTAGGCCTTATGAAGCCTTTGTCAAGCAAATCCTTGAGTTGAGCCTTAATCTCTTTCAAATCGGCCGGTGCACTCCGATAAGAATAAATTGATATAGGATTTGTATCCCGTAGCAAATCAATGCCAAAATCAATTTCCCATTCAGGAGGAATATTAGGAAGGTCATTTGGGAAGACCTCGGGAAACTCACTAACTATGGGTACAAACTCAATGGGAGGAATTTTGGAGTCTAGATCTTGGACACATACTATATGATAAATAAAACCTTTTGAGATCATTTTGCTTTCTTTTAGACAAGAAATAATACGACCTCTAGGAATAGATTTTCCCCCCTTCGACTCAACAACGGGTTCATTTGGAAAGTTAACCTCACCATTCTTTTCCTACAATCAATGGATGCAAAACATGCATGCAACCAATACATACTAAATATAATATCAAAATCAAGCATATCTAGTTCTACTAGATCACGTAGGAAACTCTATTAGGCAACATTACAGGACAACTTCTATACAACCTTTTTGCAACAAATGACTCACCCACAGGAGTAGACACTAAAAAATGTTCATGCAAAATATCGGGTAAAACTTCAAACTTTTTGTCTACTAGAGGTGTAACAAATGATAAAGTAGCACCGGGATGAAGTATGGCATATACATCAAGAGAGAAAAGATTCAACATACTGGTCACCACATCGGGAGAGATCTCTTGCTCACCCTTAGAGCGGAGAGCATATAAGCGGTTCTTTTTTGGGGCATCACTACAACCACTTGCTTGAGCTTGGCCACTATCCTTTTCTTGACTCTTCAATATTGGACAATCTCTCATCTTATGACCATTCTTGCCACAACTACAGCAATTATCCATCCCATTAAGGCAATCACCATAGTTCTTTTTACCACACATTCCACAAGTTGGCTTTTTATTTGGTGAATTAGTACCTTTTCTCATCTCAAATTTAGGGTTAGACACCCTATTACCACTAGCTCTTGGGAATTTCGAAAGGACATGATTAGAAACCCGCTTCTTAAATTTTGGCTTGTTTTGTATCTCAAGCTTATTCTTTGAAGAACCTCCATCAAATGACCTTTCCCTCTTAGACTCTCTATTTTTTTGCTTAGCCCTTGTCTCCTCAACCCTTCTTGCATAAACCATAACATGTGCAATGTTCATGTTGTCATGTAGCATGGCTGATTTACACTCCTCTTGTAAGTCCTTCGACACCCCCGTCACAAAATAGCTCATTTGGTCTCTAGGATCGGCGACCAAAGAAAGAGCATATTTGGACAACTTAATGAATTCCAAAGAGTAACATGGACACTTTAATCTCCTTGGAGAAGATTGATGAACTCCGTCACTTTATCCTCCCTCATCTATCTAGAGAAAAACCGATGTAGAAAAGCCACCGTAAAGATCTCCCAAGTCACAAAACCACCCCTCAATGGCCTATTTTCCCTCCATTGCGCATACCAAGTTTGAGTCATATCCTTGAGTTGGTATGTGGTCAACTCGGCCTTCTGACTTGAATAAACCCTCCAAGCATATAGTATCTTGTAGACTCTATCAATGAATTCTTGGGGGTCTTCTTCAACCTTAGACCCATAGAAATTAGGAAGGTTCATTCGAGAGAAGTCCCTTAGATGGGAAGCCATAGTAGTGACTTGTTGATGATGACAGGGAGAAATATCTTTATTTACTTGGGCCATCAAAGATTGGTCTTGAACCGTCACGACTTGTGCTTGAGTAGTCATGGCTTGGGACATTTGAGCATGAATAGCCATCATCTCCGCCTCCGTCATTGGTGGAGGGTTAGACAAGGCTTTATCAACATTTGAATTCTCCTCAAGTGGAGGAACTTGCTCATCATGGGGAGGAGCTCCCGCATTAGCAACTTCCTCTTCAAGTCTTCGAGCCGCATTCCTTCGAGTGTTCATGCTTACTATAAGAACAACAATAGGATTAGATGCAAAAGCACACCGTAAGTAAACTCTATTGGCGCAATATATTATTTCCAAGAGCGAGAGCAGTTCCTAAGAATCATATAGGTTCCTACTCATAAGTTTGGCGCGCTTCACAATTATGAATACAAACCTACATAGTCGTGGTAGAGAGAGAGACATTACTCAACGATATTCAACCTCATGATCTTATAACAAGTTTGTCACATTCGGGTTTACCTCCTAGACATAACCGACATCTTCATCCTTTTGAAGGACTAAGACTAGCCTGTTAGTTTCATGTTATTACATTCACAGGTTGAAAAATGCGGAAAAACTCAAAACTTTTATTATCACTACTTGGAGGTTTACATAGACCTCTACATACACATAATATATATTCATATCAGGTATGCATAGATCCTTCATCTAGGAAGGTTACATAGACTTCTACTTTTATTACACATACATATTTATGAATATAGAAATAGTCTCAATGATTTTCTCATCTAATAACATCTAAATGGATATCACAATATGGGCATACCCCTTATATCTATTCATCAAGACCATGTATAGGTCGTACAAAATTACAATATTCAAATAAAAAGGTAAGGAATGATAGAGTCAATAAGGTCATAGCAAAATCCAAAGCTAGAGGATGAACTTTCCATCGAACTTTCCATCGAGAGTTGAGGACCTACTCTACTTGCATGAAAGGAAGAATCCAATCTTTCAACAATGATGCGTCCCAAAACTCTTCAACGACCGAAACCTAAAGTTTTTGGGGAAAAGAGAAGAAAATGGGGTTAGTACTCCAGCACATACACAAGCAAAATATGCTGAACGGGACTTTTTATCAAAACATGCCATTTTACCTCTTTAGGTACTTAATGCAAAGTCAACTAAGTCATATCAATCAACCAACATGCTTGCTATCATACAAGTAATACTTATCCCGACATAGTTGAAACCATGATTTACTACAACCCTAACATAAGGGAATAATATCACAAGAATGAATATGAGTTAAACGTATCATAATAAATAAAATAACTACTCACAAGTCCTTATCAAGTAAACAAGTGCAATGACCAAGCAAAGCCCATAACCTTACTCAATCAAGTATCCTCAACAAGAAAACATGACCAATGTCAAATTTAACATATTGTGGCTTTAATACTTGTATTTCATCATATACTCTCATTATAGTCCAAAGCATATTCATAAATGAACTAATCAACATATAGTATCAATAATGTTCCATGGTTATTATATATATATATACATCATATATTGTCATATCATAATCATACATAAGAACCTCCTCCTAATTCTCCCTAGAGGCTAGCTAGTGAAATATCTAGGTAAAGTGCCATACCCTTACCTAGACTAAGATTGACCCCTTAGTTTACCCAAGTTAGATTTCAAGTCCTTTAATTCGTTTTAAATTTTGGGAACATGTTGCCCTAACCGACATACACCACATGAGCTAGTGTGGAATACTGAAAGAAGGCGAACTACTTGCCAAGGTAGTACCAAAATATAAAACATAGAAACTACGTAGATCCACTAGATAGTATTCCTATGGGGGCAACATAGTTCAAGAACTAGGAGATTTATTTAGGACCCTCTTTATGAGCCATTCATAATAGTATCCAATCTCAATAGTAATCTAGTTTTCCTACCTTCCATATGTGGGAAGGGACACTTCTCTATCTATTTTCACGCAGTGGTAAGCTAGAGTACTTTTTTGAAATGTCTTTAAGCCTTTAATTATCAAATCAAAACTTAATTTAGGCCATAGGGTCTACCCCTTGTATAATCCATCATCAATAGTTTAATAAGAATTATATGAGTATAAGTCCTTTCATCACAATTCATATAAGTGAGGTAAACACTTTAGCATTTCATAACATATTAAGGCGCATTGATACTTATCGCCATCCTTATAGCCTATACACCTTAATCAACCTCACAACATAGTAAAGACATTTCAATTCAAAATGATACCACCCTATTATCCTAGTATAACACAAACTCCAATGTTATATCATGACTTAACAACAAATTATCACAATTTGAATTAAAGATAGAGATTCTATGACTTACAATGTCTTTCTCATAGTCTATCATCAAGGTCCTACCGTCAACCCATAACTCAACCCAACTTGCAGAGTAACATCATCACACAATAATAACCAATAAGTTAACAAGGACAATTGCATCTCTATAACACAATTCATCTTTAGATCACAACTTGAGACAAGGTACATAGGCTGATTTCACATATAATTCATAACCTAAATCTCATATCAAGAACTAGAATGATAGGCTTATAATTCATCTTAATTTAATCATAATAGCACCATAGGATAGTAATCAAATAAGCAACCAACTCAATTGAATGACCACAATACAATATAGGTCGAGATAACTACCTAGGGTTAGAGATAGAGGATCATACTCTTCAATTTAGACCAAACCATCAACAATTACCATGAAAAAGTTGAATTACATGTTAATATACTCATTATAACCTTAGGAATTCATTAACAACTCAATCCATAACTTCAATTTCGTAGTTGAATGAAACCCACAAGAAAATTCAATTTTTTGAATTTGATTTTGAAGGAATCCTTTGAGGAAAGAATCTTAATGGTGAATAGAACCCATACCTTAATGATTTTTCAAAATTTGATGGTGAATTCGTCCTTTTCCATCCCCCAAACCCTTGTTCTTGCTAGTCTTCAATTGTGTGTTCATGTAGAGAGAGAAGGAAGATAGTTTGTTTAGAGAGTTGTCTTTAGGTTAATGAGGGTTGAGGGTATTTATAGTGGGACTAAATAAACTTAATTAATCTTCATTTAATACCCAATTACCCCTAAACCACTTAATTAATTAAATGAATTTAATTTTAAATGTGTAGGAATTAGTAGACCTCATCGTTGAGACCTCGATCAATGGACTGTTGGTCCATCGACGGTCTGTGATGCACATACATAAGTTCGGTTAGAGACTAATGCAGGCATGGACTTTCTCCATTTTTGTTAAGTGTGGGACGACGGTTGCATCGACGCCCCATCGATCCACACACGGAACGTAGCCTGTACTTGTGCACTTTGTCGATGAGTCTAGAGACTGTGTAAGTAAAGGGACCTTCTCCACCATCTTAAGTGTGGGACGAAGGGGGCATCGATGCCCCGTTGATCCACACACGTGCCTTCTTCAGTGATGTCGATGTACACCGCCAGGTAGTGCTGCATCAAACTACATGGTGCTCATCAAGGGCCCTAGGTTGGTTCTCGGGGAGTTGTACCCGAATGTTTAAACCATGGAACAACTAAAACACCCATTTGTTACCTTTCCACCAATTTTCATACATTTCCGACTCCTAAAATCTAGTCAAAAAGGCCAAGGCACACTAACATCCCTTTGGAACAACTTCTCGGATGTTTTGGACATTTTGGTTCTTAGCCCTCCTAATGACATATATTCATTAAATATGGACTTAGAAACAGTGTTTAGACGTTATGACACCTACGTTAGGCTTTACAATGAGTCCTAGATTTTCAAGGTGTTAAAGGGTTGAGTTGGGATCATCTTGAGAGAGTGAATCCTAAACAAATCCTACCCATCTAGATCAAGAGAGTGGATAAATTAAATGTTTGGGTTGTTCTTCATTGTAATGGTTGTTGATGTTCGAAAGAAATTAGTTGATTTGGCATAGTTTTTAGCGAGAAATCTATCTCACATATAGTCTTGCCTACTCACCGACATTTAGTTGTTTACTAGTAGTTTCAATTACCCATATATCAAAATTTGCGTATAATCAAACACACCATAGAATCCTTTTATTACTGTTCTATCAAATGTTTTGTGACTACATTGTAGTTGATAGTTCCAAATCAAAAACCCCCATCTGACATTTGTGTCACCCCTTTTAGTTTGTTTCATATCTTTTTTGGTAATCCTATTTCTGAATCTAGTTTGATCAAATTCATACTTCTTGATTGTATTTCAACATATATCGCTATGTGTGGGATTCTACCCAAACTCAATTGTTGGGTTATATATTGCTTAACGAATGTCTACACTTATAATTGGATGTTACTCATTTATTATCAAACATCTAATTCTGAGTGTAGACGGTCCTTAACAAATATATAAGTCAACAATTGAGTTAGGATCGAATCTCACAGGAAGAAGGGCGTGTTCAAATTCAATCAAGAAGCATCAATGTGATCAAACTAAATATACAAATAGATATTATCGAAAAAGGAAAAAACAAATTAAAAAAGGTTCCATAATGTTAAATTTGGGGATTTGGATTGCAATTATCAATTACAATGCAACAAAAAATAATCAGAGATCACAATAAGTAGAGGATTTCTCGAGATTTAAAAAATAATAGGAAAATTTTGATATATAGATAAGTAAAACTACTAGTAAACAAGTAAAAATCAGTCAGTAGGCTATTATAAAGAGATAGCCTTCTCTCCAATAACAATCCCGAACCGGGTGATTTCTTTCAAACATCAACAAGCATAACAATGAAGAACATCCCAACCCTTAATTCATCCACTTTCTCAAGCAAGATGGGTAGGATTAGATTTAGGATTTACACTCTCGAGTTTACCCCAGATCAACCCAATACCTACAAATCAATCATTAATAATCTTAGTTCTAAAACTTCTCTGTCTAACAAGACAATAACACAAAATTAGAACTTCATTCGCAACTACAATTCATAAATTGAACAACAGTTAATGATTAAACTCACTTCACTTTATCATTTAAACTAGTAAAGCAATAATCATACACTTATTAAACCCATAATCACATGATCACACCCTATGAATTGAGGTTTTATCCAAACATTATAAAATACTAAAAATTAGTACCTAATCGATAAGCCATAAAGTGGGTAAGATTAACTTAGCTTTTTTACAGTGCTTCCATTTGCATAAAATTGGAAACCCCGTTGCAAGAGTTCAAAATTGAATGTCCAAAATCCTTCAAGTTCATTGAGAGATTATGAAAAAATCAAGATAAAAAGTGTTGAAGACTAATTCAACATATTAAATTAACTAATTAAAATCTAATTCGTAGTTACCCAAAATAAGTCATGAAGGGCCATCAGGCGAGGTAAGTCGGGTTTGCCAAGTAGTTTGACGAACAACCCATTTCTCTCTTCTCTTACCTTTCTTCCTTTACTATCATCATCCTCAAGTCGTGTATCTTTGGGAAATATCTATTTGCATCACGAAACTACTTCGCGATTCACCAACTATCCCTTTTCCATCACCGAATTGGTTAGTTCCCTTAGGGATGGCACACTAGAAATTTAGGCGGTCAAAGCAGCCATTAGGCAATTCGCCAAGTGCTCTTGGAAATAATCAGGCTCGCCTTTCTAAACATCTTATGTTTTTTTGTTCCTTTTTGCATGTTAGTACCCTTACTTTGCTCCTAAATCCATACACATGGAAATTATGGCTTTAACATCAGCTTATGGCACAAATTAAGTATTTACGACACTAAATCTATATAAATAAAGCCTCAAATGAGTTTGAATCTCTGAGTCATCAACTAGAGCCTTAGATTACGACTTCCAAGTGTAAGACAACAATAAGAAATTATATCTTCGAACAAAGTAGAGAGAGGGAAATAAACAAACCCATACACGAACCATACAATGACGTAGCATCACTTACTAGTTGAGCCTCTAGTCTTAAATAAGAGTACAAGGCTTTCAAAATTACAAGATACATACAAGTTTAATATAAATATAATAAAAAGACTAAACCTAGGCAATACATATCAAATTTTGTTGCTCCAAATGCTATGACCGCACCGTAAGATCCGAAATCTGAAGCTGCTCTACATGAATCCAAATCAACAATGATAACCCAATTGCAATGTGCAGGAGCAGAAGTGTAGTATGAGTAACAAAAATAATACTCAGCAGACAACAACTGTCTCTGCTCAAAATATTACATAAGCATGAACAAAAAGAAATTCTGTAATAAGGAAAGCATAGCACAAAACACTAAATATTAGATGTTGATTTATTAAGGAAAGTAAGAATAGAAATACAAAACAAAGGTCAAGAATTCAGGTCAAGCATACAACTTGATCTCAAGCTAACAAGAAAATTTCAACAAACTAAGTTTCCAAGCCGATCACCCAATATCATGTGGACAAACATCTGATAGTCATGAGTTTACAGTAATTTGAATACATTATACTTAAATAATTGTGTGTGCCCATGGACTTTTTGTATTGGATTTTATGTGTTTTTAACATGTTTTGTAGGAATGTTGTTTAGGTGAGGACGTAAAGAGAAAACTGGAAGAAATTGCAGAAAAGGGCATTGATGGAGGTGCTCTTACAAACCTTAGGTCCATTGATGATCCTTAGATGGTGATCCTAGATCAGCATGGCAAGGCATTTAAAGAAAATAAGGGAGTCTGACTATGTTTTGAACCACGATGATTAGTAATAGTTAGTAGGTTGATCCACAAACCATACTGCTCAACCGTAAATATGACTACGAAGTTTCCAATACCGGATTGGTGAAAATTTTTAAGGATGGAGCTATTGAGTGGGATAGACGGAGTGTAAATCGATCTGTGGTACGTATTGGTGTTCCATCGTTTGCTTCAGAGTAATTTATTTTTTGAAGCATAAAAATATTTTCTATGTCCTGGCTGACAGAAGGGACTCACTAACCTCCATTGACGGTCCGTGTGTCAGTCTAATGGAACAATGACCGTGTCAGAACAAACGTTCCTTGTTTTTATTTCCCTTTTATTTTAAGACTTCTTTTTCAATAAATATGGTATGTAAACCTCGTTTTAGGGGTTAGACATTACTACTTTTGTTTTAGTTTTTATTTTGATATCAATTTTGCAACTTGAGCATTTAAGTGATTCCCATGTTATGTTTTGAAGATTGTGGTTAGCCATTCAAGTTAGATTTTTTGGGTTTTCTCAATTGTATTAAATGGGTTCATGTTTCTTCCATCTAAAAGTATAAATTATGTTATTTCTAATATGTCTAACTAAATTTACAACTTGAATTGTGGGAACCATGAGCGAATAACGAAGTATGAATAGTAACTAAGTAATTTCCGAATAGTACTTTTGCATGCATTGATAATTCTTTTCTTATTATAATATGAAAATAAATACTTTTTTCAAAATTATTTTTCTTGTATTATTTTATTTCATTTTAAATCCCTACTTTTATATAATGACTATCGAGTTACATATTTTTAATTGACAAATATTCTTCAATATATTCTGTGGAATCAACCCCGACTCATAGTTGGATTAAATTATTGCATATGATCATTTATATTTCTTTTCAAGAAGTATATTTGAGCGTTAGCAAATTTTTGCGCCACTGCCGGCGAATAAGGCTTTTAAATTAACTTTGACTATATTATTTAACTTTAGCCAAATATTTCCTAATTTCACTTTAACTTTTTCTTCACTTCTCTCTGGTTTCTAGTGTATGCCAAGTACACGGAGCCAAGGAGAACCACTCAGTCCCTATGATCCTGAACTTGACCAAACTCTGCGGAGGATGAATAATCAAGGAGTTCATATCGCCCCTCTTGGATGATATATAGGTGCCGATGATGGGTTGCTAACCCAAAGGTCAGTTGATATAAGCAATCATGCTCTAGCAGACAATAGATTGGGAGATTCACTAAGTGTACATGATCCTAAATCCACTAGGGCCACGATCATATGACCAGTTTAGGGTAAACCTAAATAGTGATGAATACGATGGACCTTGTGTTCTAGCGCCTCTAGCTTAGGGAAATACATTTTTAGTGACTAGTACCTTGATGCTCCCCGTTAGAGGTTTATTTATGGGGTTGCCAGTTAGTGATCCACATTTTCACACCCCAAACTAAATCATGTGTGCAAAATCTTCATCGGGCGACAGAATTAGAATATAAACATTTTGTGGTTGCAAGCGTTCCTAGTATCATTGACAGGACATGCTTCTGTGTGGTTAAATGAACTCCCTTACAACTTAGTGTATGTATAGGACAAAAAATTTTTTGAACTACCTTAAGAGTCTCTGAGTAGTTCTTGGGAAATGTTCACTTCTCTCATGAGATGAGTCCTGAATCACCACATTGATGATGAATCACTGCAGGAGTACTTTTATTGGAGACAATATGATAAGGGTCAGTACTTGATACCATCCTAGGAAGTTCTAATGAAGAATGAACATGGACACATATCTCAGAGAAAATGGAGAAGATATATTATAATAACAAAGCTTGGAGATAGAATAGCACAAACTGGGAGGAGCACATTTGTGTCCAAGCAAACAACCAGTCATTCCTATGATTATATTCCCGAGGGGATGTCAAAGATGAGGACAAAACTAGGGTTGGTGTTAAAGCATGGACTAGAGGAGCGTAGAAGGTAAATTTTGTGAACTATTTGGCTAGACCTTCTCCAACAGAAGATGATTATTAATATGATGAGAATGATTATGCTATGAATGATAAGATGGGGGTTTCTGACAAAATTCCCAAGTTTCCAATCATGATAATTCCTTCCACGGTCCAAAAACCCATGTCTGGAATTAAGGCAACTACAATCAAGAGGGATAATATATCCAGGATGGGAATTATAATCACAACAATAATTACAACTTGAATAGCTATGGCAACAAAAACAATTGAGTTGGACCTTATGTTCACCCTCAAAATAGGAACCTGATGGCGCATATTAGGATATGATGCAAAAGATTATGAGGTAGTTCGATGCGACTAATAAGAGTGTGAAAGAGATAAGAAATTACTTTTCTGGTGTTGGTAAAAAAGTTGATGCCCATGCAGTATCAATCAACCATCTTGAGATACAAATGAATCTGTTGTCTACCACAGTTAACCCATGAAAACTTTGCATGCGTCCTAGCAAAACCATCCGGAATCCAAAGAATGATTGGCATTGTATGGCGGTCACTGCTCGAGGGGTTATGTAAACCATTGATCCACCTATGTCGTCTGGGTTTGAGATTAATACTAGAAAAGATAATGAGGTGTTATATGTTAGGGAAGAGTCCGAGAATACGACAAACAAGGAGGCAAGAGTTACTCATAAAGTTGTTCCTATACCTAGACCGATGTAAGACCTCGAAAATGCTTACTTTAACTAGATACTAACATGTTGTTAATGTTGTTACAAGTTCCTAACTAGTTTTATTATATGTCATTGAGGTATTGTTAAGAGTTTAGGTGAATTAGAAGTAAAACATCAAGGAACGACTATGACGTTCGACGACTAAGTAACCTATGTGCCTCATATGTGGTTTTATGTGTTTATGTGTGATTAATGAGGTTTTAAGGTTTTTAAATGAGTTATAATAGCATGTATAGGAAGTGTGTCATGTTTTGTGAAGTTTGGAGGTCAAACGTCCAAATACGTCCATAACGTTCGAAAGGTTTGCCTTTATACGACCTGTGTCTAGCATGTTTTTGTTGAGTTTTACGAGTTCATTTTAGATGAAATTAATGTGATAGGTGATAAACCCATATAAGGTAATTTTTGGGTTTTAAAAGTCTGGGCAAACCTCCAGAAGGACCAGCCAAGGGTCGACGCCCCCGTTGGTAGGGTCTCGTTGGTTGGAACTTATCCTGGGGAGGCTAGGGACCAAGGGAATGCCTCATTCCAATACCACGGACCAACAAGAAGGTCCCTAGATCAAGGGACGACCCGTTGGTAGATGTCCATCAATGCTACTGTGTCCCTGCTTGCAGTCCACTGTTAAGTAGAAGGTGAATTTGTAAATTCAACCAAAGTCCAAAGAAAAGGTTTGAAGGTTATTTGAGGTTTTTTTGTGTGTATTTTACGCATGTATAAATGTCATAACACTTAGAATATTTCATTCATCAAAAATCAAAACCACAAAATCCCTTAGAATTCTCTCTAGACTCCATTGAAGTCCAAAGTAAAGGAAGCGATTTGTGTGACGAATTGAGTGGGGATTATTATTCAAGGTGAAGAATTAGCTTCATCTGGGTATGGAATTTGATCCTTGAAACTCTCTTCATCAAGGAGACCAACTATCAAAATGTTTTCTAAAGTTTTCAAAGTTGAATTTTCCAATTTCATGATTCTACTGTGGGTTCTTGCATTATTTTTTTAAACGTTTATTATGCATTAAATTGTAATTTTATTAATTATTTTAAACTAAATTACCTATGAAACCATGAATTGGATGAAACCTAGTTTTTGACTAAGTTATGAGTTACTTGATATTGACGTAGTGCATATGAATTGTGGTGTAGATTTCTATGGGCTATCTAATAATGTAATAATTGTATTAAATTGATATATAGGTTGTATTAGATTCATCATTTTACATTAAATTGACCTATTTTCAATAATTATTATAGTTTTTATGTTTAATTGATTTTCATGGCCATTGGTAAGGGCCTTATGGTATCGAATTGGATGATTTCGCATAGAATTGAGGTGTTGAGGATTATGTGTTTGTAAGATTCCCTATTTACTTTATTTTGATGTTAATAAGTCTTCAATTATGTTGTTATTGGTATGGTCCACTTACGTTGGCGGTGTTATGTGTTTTACTTGTAGTTGATGTGGCCTTGTCAGTGTTATTTTAAGTAATGTAATGATCATGGCCTTGTCGACACTAGTTGAAGTAATGTGATTATTTGTGAAGTTTATTTTGTGAATCTTGACAATATCGATTTACATGTGAAGTCATATATGTGTTCTTCTATTCATGTATTCTTAGGTGATCATGTTAGACTATGACCTTGACCATTTGTATATTGGTTATTCCTACTTGACTATATGAGTCTAGATTGGTCATATCGATGTTGATATGATAGTATATAGGATGACTTAAAAATGGGAAGTTTAGCTTCCATTCCCCAAACTTTTAAAAACAAAAATCAGTAAATTCTCATATCTTTTTTATGAATGTAATAAGCCTATCTTCTCTTCTTTGTTCGTATTCAAATAAGTAGGACCAAACTGAGAGTTAGTAGCATAAAAAAGATGGATTTGTGAATGAGAAATACAAGTTTCCAATAGGAAAATCCATCAATGGCACAATCTCAAATTGTTCAGGTGGGCCACTTATTTCTAATTGTAAAAATGGTCCACTTAGATCTAATTGTTCAGGTTGGCTGGAGACGAGAAAAGGTCACAAATAGAGTTGAACCAAGTAACATTGCAAAGGCATAATGATAGTAGGGTCAGGATATCCCCGCATATGGTTGTCTATCTGCTCCTAGAATGACATGTATTGTAAGTTAAAGTAAAGTATGTGGTGTCTTTTCTTGATTGACTTGTGTCCCTTACTTGATGTATGTATAAATATAAATATATGATGTCTTGACTTAAGATGCTAAATTCTCTTAGTCTTGAATGTATGAATGACATGTTACCTTAAGTGAAGTTAAGCAGGTCATTTATGTGAAACCTTCAACCTAGTGGTAAGGTTAGGAATGATTGAAGTCGTAAGCCGTAATGATATCCTTATAAGTAAAGGAATGATGGACTTAAGGTTATTTTGCAGGAAATGCATCATATTAATCCTTAGGAATGTCACCATGAGCTTCTTGTCGCCATTGGAAGGTATCCTTAAAAGGACCTCTTTGGTAGGGTAAATGTGATTGGTATATGAAATTTTTATGGAACCCTTTTATGTGAACCTTAAGTGTGAATTACTCTATGAGAATGAATGCTAGCGCCGAGTGAGTATGGTAAGGGAAGTAGTTCTAGTTAAGAATGAGACTAGATTACAAAGCATGCCCTTCTTCTTCCATAACCATGTGCCTACATGGGATATGTCTAAATTCTACCATTGGCAAGTAGAACACCATCATCGGAGTAGGTTACAACTTTAGATTCCTTGTATTGCGACCATGGTGTATGTCGGTTATTGCCTATTCTCATCATGTGGGATACTTACTAGCGTTAGAGAACTTCTATGAAGTTTAGGTGGTGGTATGGGACACTATCTAGACATTGCACAATGGTCTTTGAAGGTTTTAGTTAGTGTCCCTAGGTGTTGTTCAAGACAATTACTTGAATGTCCTTTACGTGATGTATTAAGAATGACTCTAGTTAGGAAAGATGTTGATTAAGTGGACATGATCCAAACTTAGGAAGTCTTAAGGATTAGTTACGTAGTATTGAACAGGTCAATCATGGACGTTATCTTCTTGATCTATTTAAGTAAGTCTTTTGATAGCCTTTGATGAGGAAATGTCATATTATCTATATGGTGATATGTTTGATGCCTTGAAGTGTGTATGTGTCTCATAATGAGTAATTTTCAGGATCATTAATGCACATTAAGAGAGGGTTTATGGGTGGTCCCTCTTTGTGTGACATAAGTTAATATTAGGATAGCTTTTAGAGAGAATGTTACATGCTAGAAGATGTGTTTAGTAAAGGCTAAGCACTTCGTTGTACATTGAAGGGACTTCACTTTAATAGTGATTCAAGTTACTCTAAAGTGACTCCTTAAAATGTGATAATTGGTTTAAATGATTTCCTATGTGTTTCTAAATTGATAAAAGTTTTTATTACGATTATTTTACAATATTTAAATTAAAAGATGAATATTTCAATTAAATGTCTGTTTTCATGATTTTTATGCATTAAGTCATACTTAGTACGTGTGGTTGTACTAATCTATGCTTTTATCTATATCTATTGTTCTTTGTAGGTAAGGAGCATTTGGGCAGGAAGACTTTGATCATAGCATCGTTCAAGAAAAGTCGAAGTATGTCCTTATTTGATTCGAGGGCATAAAGGTCTTTTATGTTTTGTTTTGAAGTTTTGTAATAGACTAAGTATATCTATATTAGTATTGTATATGGCCCGTATCCCAAGTATTCTTGTTTATTAAGATGATGAGATTGAGTCTTAGTATTTCCTATGAATTTATATGAAAGAGATTTTTAAAGAGTGTGATATGTTTTGTGAAAAGTTTTAATTCCGCACTACTTTTTACTATGTTTATGCGATGAATGATATGTTAGGGCTTGTACAAGACCTACGAGAGGTCAATTACGCCAGTTGAAATTCGAGATTTGCCCTAACTTCTAGGGTGTGGATTCATAATGTGACAATCTTGGTATCGGATCCACGTTGTGAAAGTACTATTAGGAATTAAAAAGTCTCATCAAGTCACGTCAAGTATATTCTTTAACATCGGTGTGAATCGCGATACATCTATGGGCTACAGGCTATAAAACTATAGAGTTTCCCTTCTTTTGTATTCCTATGTCGTGCAGTAAAGTAAATGCTATGAGTATCCTTCTTAATGTGTTTCCTTGTGTTTCTAAGAGATGAATACAAGAAGGATGACCGCTAGAAGGTTGGAAGAGGAGAGGGTTAATGATGAGATTCCTTCTCAAGTTGAGCAAGTTCCTCAAGATGGGCAAGGAGTCCATGGTTCTTAAGGTGCTCAAGTGCTTCCCCAAAGTGATCATGTCCCTATTGTTTATGGAGGTAATGAGGTTCCGGTGGTTCCCCAGAAATTGACTAGTACTAAGATTAGAGAGTCTTTAATTGCTTTATCCCAAGCTATAACTACTCAAGCTAATTTGAGTTTTGTTCGTAGGGTTGTGGAGAGCACTATGACCTCTAGGTTGAGAGACTTTGTGAGGATGAATCGTTGTATCTTTCTTCGCTCTAAGGAGGGAGAGGATCCCCAAGAGTTTCTTGATTGTGTATAAGGTGTTGAGTGCTATGTGGGTTACATCTAGGGAGAAGGCAGAGTTGGATTCGTATAGATAGAGGGATATATGTCTAATATTGTACACTCAAGGAAAAGATAATTGACCGGTGGAGTCTTATCCTAGTGAGTGGGAAGAATTTAAAGAAGCTTTTCTCGGTAAGTACTTTGCGCGTGAGAGGAGTGAAGTTAAGGTAGAGAAGTTTATCAATCTCAAGCAAGGCAATATGAGGGTTGAGGAATAATCTTTGAAATTCTCAACATTTTCTAGATATGAACCATCCCTAGTGTCAAATCCAAGAGATAAAATGAGTCAATTTGTGATGGGTCTGGTGATCTAGTGAGGGTGGAGCATCGTACCGCTGTGTTACATGATGATATGACCTTAGCTAGACTCATGGTGTATGCACAATTAATTATAGAGTCTAAACATAGGAGGATGGATAGAAGCTTGAAAAGGATAGGTGCTAGTGATCAAGAGCAACCTAGGTTATAGAAGAGGGCTCAAACTCAAGAAGAATCTAGGAGGGCTAATTTCAAGATTGAGAAAGGAGGTTGTTTAAAAAATGGCAATCCTACATGTGTCTCTTGTTCAAAATAAACATTATGGTGAGTGTCTATTGGGTACCGCGAGTTGCTGTGGATGTTGCAAGGAAGGACATAAGGTGAGATACTTTCCTAACATTGCTTGTAGAGAAAAAGAGGGTAAGTAAGTTGCTGCTAGTGTTCCAAATGATGATGCTCCAACAAAGATGCTTTTGTATGCATTCCGGATTAGAGGGAGAAGTTGGTTGATGGTGATGATTATGAGGGTAAGTCCTTGTAATTCTCTTTTAGTGATATGAGTTCCTTCTATGTCAAGGGGTATGGTTAGTAGATGGGATAGAATGATATAGAAGTTGTTTCATGTGCATGTTGTTTAGGTGTTTGGTTGAAATTGGATTTCATTAACTTCTTGAATTGTGTATTTTGTGAAGCCATGATTATGTTGTAAAATGTGTTTAGATGATGTTACTTTGATCAATTGATTCTTTGGTCTAAAATTATTGTTATGTGGTTAGAACTGATGTATATAAGTATGATATTTAATATAAAATGAGTTTTTACTATTTGGAATAAAGCATGTGACTTTTGTAGCATATTGAGTAATAGAATTGTTTTCTAGTTTCTTGTTTTGTTATGAATCTCTTGACTATGTGAAGTTTATAATTTTTTAGTACTATGTGTTGTATGGTATGGTTTTTATCTTCTAGTTAAATCTATATGCTTGGAAGTGTTCGGAGAGTGGCAACTGTCATTCGAGGACGAATGTTGTCCAAGTGGGGGAGATTGTAAGACATCAAAAATGACTTTGGTTAACTAGAGCCTAAAATGTTGGTCATGATGTTCGAAGTTCCTAAATAAGTCTATTATATGGTATCCATGTATTGTCTAAGTGTTTAGGCGAATTGTAAGTTAAACTTCAAGGGACGACTAAGACGTTCGACGACTAAGTCACCTATGGGCCTCATATGTGGTTCGATGTGTTTCTGTGACTAATGAGGTTTTAAGGTCTTTAAATAAGTCATTATAGCATATATAGGCAGTGTGTCAAGTTTCGTGATGTTTGGAGGTCAAACATCAAAGAATGTCCATGACGTTCGAAAGGTTTGCCTTGAAACGACCTTGTGTGTCTAGGCATGTTTCATCGAGTTTTTCGTGTTTGTTTTGGATAAAATTCATGTGAGAGGTTATAAAATCGTATAAAGTCACATTTGGGTTGAAAATATCTTGGAAAACATCCCTAAGGACCAACCAAATGTCCTTGAGGAAGGACCCAAAACCATGTGTCAAGGATGCCAAAGACAGCCCAAACCACGGAGGCAGTCGACGGCTACTTGGTCAATCGACGCCCCATTTGTAGGGTCTCGTAGGTTGGGTCCTAGATTTGGGATTAGAGGGACAAAGTTCATGCCTCATTCCCAGACTAAGGACCAACAAGATGGTCCGTAGGTCAAGGACGGACCGTTGACTTGTATCAGTCGATGCCACTGTTTCCCTGCGTGCAGTCCACGGTATTGTGTAGGGTGAATTTGTAAATTAACTCAAAGTTCAAATAAAGGTCTTAGAGATTATTTGAGGATTGTTTGTGTAATTTTATACATGTATAAATGTCTATAACACATTTAATATTTCATTCATCCAAATCAAAATCCCAAAATCTCTTAGAATTCTCTCTAGACTCCATTGAAGTCCAAAGTCAAGGAAGATCTTGGTGTGACGAATTGAGTGAAGATTCTTCATCAAAGATATGAATTAGATTCATCAAGCACTACACCATTTTCGGCCTACAGCAACACTACGTAAGTGTAGCCTAAACTGGCAAAAAGTGTGGCCTTTGATTGCTTTTTCAGATTTATTGGTCACACTTAAAAAAGTGTTGCCTTTTATTGGACATCTATTGCAACACTTTCAAAGTGTAACTTTTTATCTACCTAGAGCAACACTTACAAAGTGTAACTTCAACATTTATAAGCCTACATGTAGCACAAATATATATAATATATTTACATACATACAAGTGACCTAAAACACAAAATGAACTAATTAATCATTAAATTGAAGCTATATATTTCAAATAAACATCGAGAAATATTTCATGTACAACCAAAAGATAGTATGTGTTGTGTACATACCCATACTTATACATCAATATTCTAAATGTGTACACAATAAATCAAATATGTATTTAAACTTTTACAATAGTTCAAAAACTCTTCATCATCCACTTCAAATTTGATCACCTCCATTTCCCTACACAAATAAGATATTGGCAGTTATATAGAAGAGGTAAGAAGTTCAGATTGCAACAATATAGAGAGGCAAGAAATCCAGCAGTTACAGAAAATTAGATTGCATCTTTTGATGTTCAAAGTAGATGCCTACTTGTCTTTTGATGTTCAAAGTAGATGATCTTCCCTTAGGTGTCTAGAATTCCAAATGAGTTCAACAACAATGAATAATTGCATTAGGGTTCAAACTTCATAAGAAACAATATAAAATATTTGGTGTTATACAATAACCATGATGCACGCAAACTAACGCAAACAACGTTAACTGCTTGATGAAATTTTTTCCATCAAGAAAGAACACAAAATTATGAAATTTAACAATTAATCAATTTGAAATTTCAGCTGTAATGGAAAGCGTGATGGACCGTCGTAGCCATGACGATCCGTCCCGCATGTTCGTCATGAATATCAGAGTAGTAGCAGAAGAAACTTGGTCAGCTGTAACGGAAAGCGTGACGGACCGTCGTAGCCATGACGGTCCATCCTGCATGTTCGTCATGAAGATACGAGAAGTAGCAGAAGAAACTTGCAAGTATGGGACGACGGAGTCCACGACGGCCCGTCATGACCACGACGGGTGACCACGATGGCCCGTCATGACCACGACAAGATGACCACGATGGCCCGTCATGACCATGACGGATGACCACGCCGGCCCGTCATGACCACGACGGTCCATGCTCCATGATAGTACTGTTGTTATGTACTTATATTTTTTTTTATAATGGTGAAAACATTATCACCAGAACATAAATCTATCATTTAGTATCACAATTCATGGGTAATACAAATAATAACATGATAATTGTTCAAGGAAAGATCAAGTATCACAGTTCCACAAACTTTTGGGACATAGAATTCACTAAAGGAAATCACTCAAGTATCACAGTTACAAGGTACTTTATGTAGAATGGTTCAAATATAAGTAGATTTTCATAGATAAGGTTATTCTCAACGTCCTATCTAGATTTAGCAGAACTAGTATTTCATTGGATATAAGATACAGAGGATGAACAGAACAAATGATAATGGTGTTACCTTTCTCAAGATGTGATCTCGAAGGGGATAAAGCTTTCTCTTTGTGCACTTTTACTTGATGAAGTAAACTTGATAGCTACATCAGAAAGACACATCCTTCACTAACTGCATCAACAAGAGGAGTTAGTAACTAATAAACCCTATTTAAACAAAATCATTTCAATGTGATGAAGTTTCTGTGAGAATATGAAGGAACAACACAATCTGGGAATGATTCAACGAGAATATGATGGAACAACCTCTTAACTGGGAACAACTTTTCAGCGAGGTGTAACCTTCAGCGAGGGCAGCTTTTGAGCAAGATTTGACTGATAAACCTCTTCAAAGTGAACAAATCTTCAGCTCTTCAACAAGAAATTACATATGGAAACAATGCTCTTCAGATTGAAATCATGTTCTTCATACATATGGAGACCGTGTTCTTCAATTTGGGGAAAAGATTTTTAATGTTTTATTAGTAATTTTTTCAAATAGAAATGGGAGGGAGAGTTAAAAATGTTTGGAGGGAATATAATATTTTAGTGAAAATTTTAAGGCCACACTTATAATGTGTTGTATTTTCAATTATAAAAATAAAACACTTTAGAAGTGTGGCCATATATATAAATAGGTGTTGTCAATTATATCATATTTAACAACACTTATAAAGTGTAGTTTATCCCATGAAAGAGTACACTTTAGAAGTGTTGCTAAAATTAATGTAGCTAAAAGTCAAAATCATTGGCTACACTTTAAAAGTGTTCCCAAAAGTATTTTTGGCAACACTTTATAAGCGTTGTCAAGATTTAATGTTGCCGTAGACCTAAAATGGTGTAGTGAAGGTATGAAATTGATCCTTGAAACTCTCTTCATCAAGGAGCCCAACTCTCAAGATGTTTTTTAATGTTTTCAAAGTTGAATTGTCCAATTTCACGATTCTACCACGGGCTCTTGAATTAATTTTTTTTAAACGTTTATTGTGGATTAAACTGTTGTAGTATTAATTACTTAAACCTAAATTACCTCTGAACCCATGAATTGGATGAACCATACTTTTTTGCTAAGGAATAGGTTGCTTGATATTGACTTGATGTATATGAATTGTGGTGTAGATATCTATTGGCTATCTAATGAAGTAATAATTGCATTGAATTTAAATATAGTCTGTATTATATTGATGAATTTACATTTATTAACATAATTTCATTAATTATTATATTTCTTATGTTTAATTGATGTTCATGGCCATTGGTAAAGGCCTTATGGTATCGAATTGGATGATTTAGCATCGAATTAAGGTGTTGAGGATGATGTGATATTAAATTGCCCTATTTACTTTATTTTTATGTTAATTAGACTTCAATTATGTTGACATTTGTATGGTCCACTTATGGTGGCGGTGTTATATGTTTTACTTGCAATTGATGTGGCCTTGTCAGCATTATTTTAAGTAATGTAATGATCATGGCCTTGTAGGCACTATATTATGTTATGTGACTATTTGTGTAGTTGAGTGTGTCAATCATGACAATATCTATATGCATGTGAAGTCATGTATGTGTTCTTCTATTCATGTCATCATAGCTGATCATGTAAGTGTATGACTTTGACCTTGTGTATATAGTCTTAGGGTTGAGTCTTTGTTATTCCTACTTGACTATATGAGTCTATATTGGTCATATTTATGTTGATATGATAGTATATAGGGTCACTTGAAAATGATATGGGAATGTCTATGTGCTCCTAGAATGACATGTATTGTAAGTTAAAGTGAAGTATGTGGTGTCTTTTATTGGTTGACTTGTGTCCCTTACTTGATATATGTATAAATTTAAACATTTGATGTCATTACATAGGATGCTAGAGTCTCTTAATCTTGAATGTATGAATGAATGTAACCTTAACTGAAGTTAAGAGGGTCTGTTATGTGAAACCTTAAACCTAGTGGTAAGGTTAGGAATGATTGAAGTCGTAACCCGTAATGGTATCCTTCAAAGTAAAGGAATGATGGACATAAGGTTAATTGGCTGGAACGACATCATATTAATCTTGAGGACCTCATCATGAGTTTCTTGTCCCCAATAAAAGGTATCCTTAAGAGGACCTCTTTGGTAGGGTAAATTTGATTGGGTTATGAACTTGTTATTCAACCCTTTTGATGTGAACCTTAAGTGTGAATTACTTACTCTATGAGAACGAAGGCTAGCACCGAGTGAGTATGGTAAGGGAAGTAGTTCTAGTTAAGTATGATACTAGATTACAAAGCATGCCCTTCATATTCCTTAACCATTTACCTACATGGGATGTGTCAAAGTTCTACCATTGTGAAGTAGAACACCCTCATCGGAGTAGGTTAGAACTTGGGATTCCATGACTGTCTACCATGCTCTATGTTGGTTATTACCTATTCTCATCATGTGGGATTCTTATTAGCTTTAGAAAAGTTTTATGAGGTTTAGGTTGTCGTATGGGACACTATATAGACATTGCACAATTGGATTTGAAGGGGTTTGTTAGAGTCCCTACGTCTTTTCTAAGACCATTACCTTAATATCCTTAATGTGATGTATGAGTCTTAACGAACTAATCAACTAATGTGTTATATTCTGAAATATGTTAATGGAATGAGTATTTATCTAGAGAAGTTAAGGGTTGTCTATTCAAGGTTTGAAGGGGGCATAGGAATGATAACTACGTATCTTACCTAGGTGAGTCTTCAGATTGACTCTAGTTAGGCAAGATGATGTTTATGTGGACATGTTCAAAACATTGTAAGTCTTAAGGATTAGTTAGGTAGAGGAAATGTCATATTATCTATATGTTGATATGTTTGATGTCTTGAAGTGTATATGTGTCTCATCATGAGTAATCTCGAGGATCGTTTACGCACATTTATAGATAGTGTATGGGCGGTCTCTCTTTGTGTTACTTAAGTTAATCTTAGGATAACTTTTAGTTAGAAGACTACATGCTAGAAGTTGTGTTTAAATATTAATGTTACGCACTTCACTGTACAGTGAAGGGTCTTTACTATAACATCAATTCAAGTTACTGTAAAGTTACTCCTTAAAATGTGATATTTGGTTTAAATGATTTCTTATACATTTCAAAGTTGATAAACATTGTACTTATTATAAGATTATGATATTTAAAAGAAAATATGATTATTCCAATTAAATGTCCCTTTTCATGAATTTTATGCATTAAGCCATACTTAGTACCTGTGGTTGTACTAATCCATGATTTTATCTATCTCTATATTTCTTGGTAGGTGAGGAGCATTTGGGAAGGAACACTTTGACCATAGCATCATTCAAGAGAAGTCCAAGTATGTCCTCATTTGATTCGAGGGCATAGATTTCTTTTATGTTTCCATTTGATGTTTTGTAATAGACGAAGTATTTCTTAATAGTATTGTCTATGGGCCATGTCCAAGTATTCTTGTGTCTTAAGAAAATGAGATTGAAACTTAGTATTTCTATGAATTTATATGAAAGAGAATGTTAAAGACTATGATAATTTTTGTGAAATTTTTAATTTTGCACTATTTTTCATTATGTTTATGGGAAGAATGATATGTAAGGGCTTGTACAAAACCTCTGAGAGGTTAAGTACGCTGGTTGAAATTCGAGATTGCCCCTTATTTCTAGGGTCTGGTTTCGGGATGTGACAACCTCCACCTCCCTTCCCTCACAGGTTAGCAAAAAATACTGACAGAAGAAAATACCGTAGGTTTATAAATATGTTGAAGTACTTTTCCATCAATTTTCCTTTAATAGAATCTTTGGAGCGACTTCCTGGGTATATGAAATTCACTAAAGACACGGTGACAAAAGAAGAGGATGGTAAATTTTGAAGATGATGATAAATTGCGGCACCGTAGTGCCCTTGCTACAAGATCCTTGGTGCAAGATAAAGAGGACCCTGACGTTTTCACCATTCTATGTACGATTGGGTTGTTACATTTTGCGAAGGCATTGTGTGATCTTGGTGCTAGAATAAACCTCATGCCTTTGGTAATGTATAAGAAATTAGGTCCGGGGTTCTAAAGCCTAATGCGATGCTGCCAATGAAGGATGATTAGACCGTAAATAGGCCCATTGGAGTTCTCCATGATATTCCAGTAATGGTGGATCCATATATATTTCCGGCGGATTTTGTAATTCTTGATTGTGTAGTTTATTTTGAGATACCCATCAACCCTGGGAGTTCATTCCTTTCTACATGGCGTGCTTTTGTTGATATGAAAAATAGGTAGATGAAGTTCAGACTGAATAATGAAGAAGTTACATTCAAAATTGCAGGTCCATGAAACAAAGCGATGAAGTCCAATCAGTTTCGCAATAACCTATAGAGTTGACAGAGTGCCTGAAGTGCAAATCAAAAAGCGGTTAAGTGTTCTGTAACTAGCAACGGTTATAGTTAAATTTGAGAGTGATGATATTGAAGATTATGATGAGTTTGTAGCTTCATTTGATAAATATGTATACCAATCAAAACAGAAGAGATTGGAGTTAGACATGAAGAATCGTGAATCCCCACCCGCAAGGCAATCTATTGAAGAAACATCGAAATAGGAGCTTATGGATCTACCGCAACATATCAGGTATGCATTCTTGGTTAGTGATGAGACTCTACCAGTTATCATTCCGACAAATTTTAATATGAGACAAATACAATGCTTAGTTAATCTGTTGAAGAGGTTCAAAGAGCTATTGGGTGGACTATTGTGGATATTATTTGGATACCTCCCGATATTTTTTCTCATAAAATCCAACGCATGTTAGATCAAATGCCTAGTATTGAGCACCAAAGAAGATTGAATGCACCAATACATGGTCTAGTTAAATGGAGATCATAAAATGGTTGGATGTTGGAGTCATTTGTCCTATATTAGATAGTAGTTTGGTGTATCATGTTTAATGCGTTCCTAGAAAGGGTTGTATGACTGTGTTTCCTAATGAAAGTAATGAGCTTGTTTAAATGTGTCGCATTACTGGATGAAGGGTTTGCATGTATTACCGGAAGTTGAACGCTTGGACATAATATGATCATTTTGCTAAACCATTCATCGATCAGGTGTTAGATGGACTTGCAGGCAAGGTTTGGTATTGTTTTAATGATGGTTATTTAGGTTACGATCAAATCTCTATGGCTTCGGAAAACCAAGAGAAGATCACCTTCACTTGTCCTCGTGGAAATTTCGTATTCAAATAAATGCGATATGGGTTTTGCAAGGCTCCAACGACCTTCTAACATTGTATGATGTAGATGTTCGGAAATATGGTAGAGTACACAATTAAGGTGTTCATAGAATATTTATGTGTTGTAGGTGACTCATTTGATTGTTTTCTGGATCATTGGGCCGAGTTACTCAAAAGATGTGAAGATTATAATTTGGTGCTAAATTGGGAGAAGTTCCACTATATGGGGAAGGAAGGGATAGTGTTGGATCATCGGATATTGTAAAAGGGTATTTAGGTTAATATAGCTAGAGTCGAGGTGATAGAAAATCTTTCACCACCCATCTCTGAAAAGGTTGCTAGAAGTTTTCTTGGGCATGCTGGCTTGTATAATATTTATGAAGGAATTTACAAAATTTTGCAAACCCAATGTGCAAAATACTCAAGAAGGACTGCAAGTTCTATTGTGATGATGTTTGTTTGAAAGTATTTGAAGATTTGAAGGAGAAGCTAGACTCTGCGCCTATTATTACTTCACCGGATTGGGGCGAACCGTTTGAGGTAATATGCGATGAAAGCGGAGTTACGGTTGGTATGATATTAGGACAGAGAAGACAAAATTCTCCATCCTATTTACTATGATTGCAAGGCCCTAAATGTAGTCCAAAAGAAGTATCCAGTGACCGAACAAGAGCTTCTTGCAATGATCATTTGCTTTGAGAAATATCGGTTCTACTTGCTTGGTACTATAGTAATATTTCATGTTTACTATTGAGCATTGAGGTATTTGATAGCGAAAAATCACAAAACTTAGGCTAATTAGATGGGTATTATTGTTGCTAGAGTTTGATTTTATGGTAAAAGATCTAAAGAGGACCGAAAATCAAGTTGCCTATCACTTGGCAAGATTAGAGGAAGATGCTTTGCTCATGTTTGGCTATAAGGATGAAATTAATAATGCGTTTCCATATGAATAGGTGATGTCTGCCTCTAATGATTTCATTCCGTTGGATTTAAACATTCCCAATTATTAGCATGCAATTTAGTTCCCTTGGAATTAAATTTTTCTTCAAAGGAATAAGTTTATACAAGATATAAAGAAGGTTTTTTGGATGAGCCTTACTTTTATCATAGTTATGCTGATGGTATTATTCATCGTTGTGTGCCCGAGGTTGAGTTTTTTAGTATTCTTGAGGCGTGTCATTCATCACCTCTGGGTAGGCATCATAGTGGTATCAAGACAACGCTTAAGATTATTGCAATGTGGTTACTATTTATATACCATCCACAATGATGCTCATGATTTCGGCAAGTTATGTGATTGTTGCAAAAGATAAAGGTGCGATTTTCAAAGAGGCAAGATCTTCCCATGAATCCTATATTGGTGATAGAGATATTTAACGTATGGGGTATCGATCTTATGGTCATATATGTGAGGTCTAATTGGATGAAGTATATTCTTGTTGTGGTTGATTATGTGTGAAAATGTGTAGAAGAAATCGCGCTCCGCAACAACGAAGGAATGAGCATCCCCGCATTCTTGAAGAAGAATATTTTCTCAAGATTTGGTACACCAAGGGGGATCATTAGCGATGGAGGTACCGACTTTTGTAACATGTTTTTAAAGCATTTCTTGAGAAATACGGTGTCCGCAACAATTTATCCACCCTACCATCCGCAAACTAGTGGGCAAGTTGAAGTGTCCAAGTGAGAAATTAAGCAAATTTTAGCAAAGACTCCCATAGGTATGTCTCCATACCAAATTGTATATGGGAAGGCGTGTAATTTACCAGTAGAGCTAGAGCATAAGGCTATGTGAAACATGTAGAAATTGAACATGGATTTGAATGCCTCATCCAAAAATAGAATGAATGACTTGAACATGCTTGAGTAGTGGTGTTATAATACCTCTAAAATGACTTAGGTGAAACTAAAGCCTAACATGTGCGTCATAAGGTTCTGAAGTCCTAATATGGTTTATAATGATGTTTATTGGGAGTGTCTAATGTTTTGTAATGTTTTGATTTAAAATGTCAAAGAACATCGATGACGCTTGAAATGTTTGTCTTGAAACGTGCTTATGTGCCTTAGTGTGTTTTGTATATTTTTACGTGTTCATTTTGGTTGAAATTGATGTGAGGGGTTTCTAACGTGTGTAAGAATGTACTTGGGGTGGAAACTTTTTTGAAAGACACCCTAAGGAAAAACGAAGAATTCCTTGTGGAGGACCCAATGTGTTAGCCAAGACTGTCCAAAACAGTCCAACCGATAAAGGGAAATTGACGCCTCGTAGCCAATGTGATGCCCCGTAGGTGGTGGCGTAGGTGGAGACCATTTCTACGGAGATTATGCTCCCATTTTCAAGGATCTTTCCTAATCGACGTTTGCATGCATGACCCATTGATGAACCGATGACTCGTAGGTAAATGGTCATCGATGAGACCTGCCATTTTCTTTAGGTTCTCCGCCAAGCCAAGGTTATTTTAGGTTTTTTACCTAGACTTCCTAAAATTATTTGGACGGTTTTTAAGGGTATTTTACGTATTTTAAGTAGTTTTATAAGTCTAAAACCCATATTCGTGTCATTATTAAAAATCGAAACCCTAAACATTAAAGAAGAATTCTCTAGAACACCGTTGAAGCTTGAAAGGAGATTGTATCAAGGAGGGTGATTTCTCCATCAATTCTTATAAATTTTCGTGGTATATTATCAATTAATGTATGGTATTCATCCTTCAATATCTTTTCTTTAAGGAGCCAATCTTCAAAGTGGTTTTCTAAGACTTTCTCAAAAGATGAACTTCTAAATTGTAATCTAGCCACGGGTTCTTGCATAAAACATTTTAAATCAATGTAATATAGTGGAATTGATGTTAATATGATGATTTTAGACTAAAAACTCTGTGAAACCATGCAAATAATGGAACCCTCGTTTTGGACTTCTTTATGGATTATTTGATCATCTCCCTATACTATCTAATTATTCTATAGTTTGATTAGGGCTATTGAATTATGAAAGAATTATGTTAGAATTGTAATTAGGCAGTTCTAAATTGATGAATTCAAATTGCATTATCTTATATTCATTGTATGTTGTGATTACTGCATTGAATTGTTGATTATGGCTATTGGTAAGAGCCATTGTATATGGAGTTGGTTGAATTGGCTATGGATTTGAGTTGTGAGATTGGAATGGTGGTATGTTTCCCTAACTTTCTCAATATTGTTTAGTATAGGTCTTATATTATGATGATGTTTTGCAGGCTCAACTTATGGTGGCGGTGCTTATATGTTGTACTTGTGAATAATGTCTCCTCATCGACCTTACATTATAAGTTGTGAAACAATGAGGCCTCGTCCGCATTAATTTATGAATTATTGATATCATGTTATAACTTTAATATGTGAGTATTGTGAAGGTCTTGATGACTTATATGTATATGTGAAGTCAATACATGAGTTATTCTACTTGATGATATGTGCGTTTATTAGGCTAAAGTGATGTTTTTAAGTATATTATTTGATGTTGAAGTATGAATCTTATTGATGGATTATATGAGTCTTGTGATGCCTTATATTGATGATACCATAGTAGTGAATAGGGTGACCTATAGTTAAAATTTGTTGTTCCTATGTTCTTCTTTAATGATATGCTATATGTGATATGGTGAATTATGTCTGTGTCTTATTTTTGTTTACTTGTGTCCCTTACTTGGTATATGTAAAATGTAAGGAACGATTATTGACTTAGTATGCTGAAGCTTCTTAGTCATGTATGTGTGATTAACATTTGACCTTGAACATAGTTAAGAAGGTCCATTATGTGGAACCTTCATCCTAGATGGAAGGTTATGATATCCTTGAAATTGAAAGCCACAATGGTATCCTTCTTATGTGAATGGTGGACATAGGGTTGATTGTATGGAACGTCATGAAATCATCCTTAGAAAAGTTATTGAGCTATCCTCTAAACCATTGAACCTTAGTGTACCCTCTTTTGTAAGGTGTAATGTTATTTGGTTATGAACAAGTATAGTACTTCTCTATATGATCTATTATTGAAATACTCAATGATAACAAAGGCTAGCACCTATTGAGTATTTTTGGGGAGTTTCTCTAACTAATATTACATTATAGAACAAAGAAAACCTCGATATTCCTTAATCATGTGCCTATATTGGATGTGTCAAAGTTCTACCATTGGCAAGTAGAACACCCTTATAAGTGTAGGTTATGACTCTGGATTCTATGCATAGTTAGCATGCTCTATGTCGGTTATAGTTGATTCTCATCATAAGGGATACATGCTAGTGTAGGATAAAAACTATGTACTTTAGGTAGTTGAATGGGACGCTATCTAGACATTGCACAATTAGGCTTTCAAGATGTTAGTGTGTGAGAACCCTAGGTCTACCAAAGAACATTATGCCAATGTACTTGATTATTGAATGCGTATTAAATGTTCTAATAAAGATAATGACTTATGTTAAAATGCATGAAATTGAATATGTACTTCTCTAGAGTATCTTTAAAGATTGTCTAGTTAAGGTGGGAGGGGGAATATGAATGTCTCTTCAATTCTTACTTAGGAGAGTCTTAAGAGTAACTCTATGCAGGAAAGTTGATTAATGAAATGTATATTATCTTATATTAGGTAGTCTAAAGGATCTCTTTGGTGTGCGTGAAGGGATTGTATGGGCGGTTGCTTGATAATTCACTAAAGTTAGCCTTAGAATAATCTTTGGTAGGAGGTTCTCATGTTTATGTGTTTTGAAGTATTATTTATGTTATATTGTGGAATGTTACTTGAATGTGTTCATTGATATTAATGTAGTTTCTTGTAATTATGAGGTAATGTTTTACTCTAAAAGAGAATATTATATACAAAAGTCCCCTTTATCATGATTTAATGCATTATGCCATTCTTAGTACATGCATTGTACTAAAGTCATACATTTTTTCTATATCTAATGTTGTAGGTGGAAGGTGGTAGGCGTCTTGAATCAAAGATAGGAAACTAGGACTCTTTCAAGCAATGTTGGGGTATGTCCTTACTTGATTCGAGGACATTACTATCTTTAGATTTCATTCATTCAAAATAATGTAATCAAATAGGTTTTCTATATTTTGATTGTATAGGTTGTGTCCCATGTTTTCTTGAGTCAATGATTGGCTTATGTTCATAATTAGTATTTTCTATCATTTTATATGAAAGATGTTTTGAGATATTATTCGTGTGAAAAGTTTTAATTCTGCACTTCTTTTCATATATGTATGCAATTAATGATATCTATGGGCTTTTACAAGACCTCCAAGAGGTCAAGTACGCCGTGCCACGATTCGAGGGAATGCCATATCTTCTAGGGTGTACTCTTGCGTGGTGACAAACTTGGTATTAGAGCAAAAGGTTATGAAGAAGTATTAGGAATTAAAAAGTCCGATAACGCCACGACTAGTAGAGCCTTGTTCATTAGTGTGAGTAGTGACACATCTATAAGCGATAGTCTATAAGACGATAGAGTTTTCCTATACTCTTGTGTCGTGCCATAGATTATAAATTTATGAGTGTCCTTCTTAATGTTTTTCCTTGTGTTTATAGGAAGATGACTACTAGAAGGATGGCTTCAAGGAGGATTGAAAAATGGAGGATGAATGAGGAAATTACTTCTCAAGTGGAATAAGTTCTCCAAGATGAACACATTCCACGAGGTGCTCAAGTTCCTCAAGGTGTTCAAGTGCCTATTGGGGGTGAAGTAATAAGGTTCCGGTGCTTTCTTTGGTCATGAATAATAGGGGAGTAAGAGATGCTTTACTTGTTGTAGCCCGAACTATGCCTACTGATGTGACTAGAGACATTGGGCCTAGTATGAATGTTATGGAGAATTCTATTACCTCTAGGTAGTGAGACTTCGTGAGGATGAATCCTCCAATCCTTCTTCGCTCAGGTGGGCGAGGATCACAAGAGTTTCTGAATGGAGTGTATAAGGTGTTGAGTGTCGTGGGGGTGAATTTTTGGGACAAGGAGAAGTTAGCTTTGTACCAATTGAGGGATGTTTCTCAAGTGTTGTACACTCAATGAAAAGATAATAGGTTGTTTGAGTTGGGATCTATAGAGTGGGAGATGTTCTAGGAAGCTTTATTAGGAAAGCACTTTCCCCATGAGAGGAGGGAGGTAAAGGTTGAAGAGATCGTTAACCTTAAGCAAGGGAACATAAATTTTGAAGAATTCTCTTTTATGTTTACTATGTTGTCGAGGTATGCTCCATGCTTGGTGCCTACCCTAGGGATGAGATGAGCAGGTGAGTGACCCAAGTTGCCGACCTTGTGAAAGAAAAGTGATGTATGGCCATGCTCCATGGTGACATGAACTTTTCTAGGATTATGGTGTATGCTCAATCCATTGAGGAGTCCAAACATAGTAGAATCTCAATGAATCATAAGACGAGTGGGTCACGGGAGAAAAGAAACCTAGGTTCAAGAAGAAGGCTCCAATTCAAGATGGACCAAGGGATCATGAGGTCAAACATTAGAAGGGTAGTGGTTACAAATGTGTTAAACCTACTTGTGTTACTTGTGGGAATAATTACTATGGGAAATGTCTTATTGGTACCGGGAATTGTTTTTGTTGTGGTAAGGATTGTCATAATGTGAGGGAATGTCGTACTTTCTGGTTAGAGGAAAACAGGGCAAGCAGGTTCCTCCAACTGTTCCGGAAGGTGATGTTTCAAGAATGAATCGCTTATATGTACTCCGGCCTAAGAGATCAAAGCCGAATGAAGATAATGCCAGTAAGTTATAATTTTCACTCTCAATTGCTATTAGTTCTATCTAAGTGGGGGAGTATAATGACTGGTGGAGTTGTGATGTGTTGTCTATTCTCTTCTATTAAACTCAAGCTTGAGAGAAAGAATATCATAATAGCATGTTGCATGATGCATTGTGTTTAAGATTATTCTTGAAATTTAATTTCATTTATTTTTTTCATTTTTCATTTAATGAAGTTTTGTTTATGTTATAAAATGAGTTTATAAGGTTTTGTCTTTCATATTATCATGATATCATTCTAGGTTGCTTCATAAAAATTATGTATTTAGAATTATAATGTGTAGAGAATGAGTTGCTCTGCTATAAATTATTGGAATGTAAGTCTTATTGCATAATGAGTCATGAAATTTGTGTTCCTCCTATATAGGTGTATTAGGTATGTTGTGGTATGGTTATGTGCTACTAGTGTTGAGTTAATTATCTTTTGCTAGTGTTAATATAAAACAAGTGTCGTTCGAATATGAATGTTGTCCAAGTGGGGGATAATATAACACATCTAAAATGACTTAGGTTAAACTACAGCCTAAAACGAGTGTTATGAGGTTCTAATGTCCTAAATTTGTTTATAATGACTTTTATAGGCAGTGTTCAAAGCTACGTGAATTTTTGAGGTCAAAAATCCATGAACGTTCATGATGTTCAAAAGGTTTTCCTTGAAACGTGCTTGTAATCCTTAGTATGTTTCGTCAAGTTTTACGTGTTCGTTTTTGTTGAAATTGATGTGAGGGGTTCCTAACGTGTGTTCAAGTATATTTGGGGAGGAAACATCTGGGCAAAACTCCCCAAGGACCAACGAAGGGGTTCTTGAGGAGGACCCAATATGTGAGCAAATACTATTTTGCGGAGGGAAGTCGACTCCTCCTAGCAAGGCGACGCCTTGTAGGTGGTGGCATAGGTGGAGACTATGTCTAGGGAGCTTAAGATCCCATTTTAATTGCTCTGTCCCAATCGATGGTTTCCCCCACGACCCGTTAATGGGATGACGCCTCTAGGTGAGTAACCGTTTTCTGCAGGGTCTTTGCCAAGCCAAGGCTATTTTGGGGTTTTGAGCTAGCCTTTCTAAAATTTGTTGGAGGGCGTCTTAGGTAATTTAAGTCTAGAACCCCTATTCAAGTCATTATTTAAAAATCAAAACCCCAAACCTCAAACAAGATTCTCTAGAACACCATTGAAGCTTGAAAGAAGATAGGAGCTTGAGGGTGATTTCTCCATAAATTCTTCTCAATTTTTATGGTCTAGCATTAATTAAGGTATGTTTTTCATCCTTTAATCTCTTTTCTTCAAGGAGCCAATCTTCAAAGTGGTTTTGTAATATTGTCACAAAAGATGGACTTCTAAATTGTAATCTACCCATGGATTCTTTCATTAAACATTTTGAATCAATGTATTATTGAATTTATGTTACTTTGATAATTTAATGATAAAAACTATATGAACACATGAAAATCATGGAACCCTAGTTTTTGACTATCCTATGGGTGATTTTATCATGTCACTTAACTATCGAATTCTTGTGTAGTTTGATTAGGGCCATCGAATTATGAAAGGATGAGGTACAATTGTTATTAGGCTATCGTAAATTGATGGATTCATATTTTAATATCTTTGATTCATTGTATATTGTGATTATTGGTTTGAATTGGTGATTTTGACAATTGGTAAGAGCCTTTCTATATTGATTTGGTTTAATTGCTTATGGATTGGAGTTATGAGATTGGAATGGTGGTATGTTACCCTAACTTTATCTATATTGTGTTTTTTAGGTCTTAGATGATGATGATGTTTTGTATGGTCCGTTGATGGTGGCAGTGTTTATGTGTTATACTTGTGAATAATGTTGCCTCGTCGTTATTACTTTATGAATTGTGAAACAATGTTGCCTCGTCCGCATTACTTTCTGAATTATGGATTTATCATGTTATAAATTAAATATGTGAGTATTATGAAGGTATTGATGACTTATGTCTATTGTGAAGTCAAATCATTAGTTCTTCTAGTTGATGATATGTGTCTTTAGTAGGCTATAGTGAAGTTGTTATGTGTACTATTTGATGTTGAAGTATGAGGCTTCTTGATGGATTATATGAGACCTATCATGAATTAGATTGATGATACTATAATAGTGAATAGGGTTACTCATAGTTTACATTGGTTGTTCCTATGTGCTTCTTGGATGATTTTCTATATGTGATATGGTGAAGTATGTGCATGTCTTGTTTTGGTAGACTTTTGTCCCTTACATGATACATGTAAAATTTGAAAATGGATTTCTGACTTTGTATGCTAAATCTTGTTAGTCTCGTACGTGTGATGGACATGTGAGCTTGAACATAGTTAAGAAGGTCCTTTATGTGGAACCTTCAACCTACATGGAAGATTATGATATCCTTGAAGTTGAAAGTCGTAGAGTTATCCTTCTTTTGTGAATGGTGGACTTAAGGTTGATTAGATGGAATGTCACGAAATAACCCCTACGAAAGTCATTGAGATATCCTCTTAATAATTGTAGGTATCCATAGTGGACCCTCTTTTGTATGGTTTAACATGATTGGGTTATCAATAAGTTATGATACCTCTTAATATACTCCTTCAGTAAAAACCTATGAGAAAAAAGGCTAGAATTGAGTGAGTATGCTTAGAAACTTTCTCTAACTAAGATGTCATCAGAGAAGAAAGAGACCCTCGATATTCCTTAACCATGTGCCTACATTGGATGTGTCCTTGTTCTACTATTGACAAGTAGAGAACACTTATTGGAGTACGTTATGGCTCCGAATTCCATGCATAGTTATATGGTCTATGTACGTTATTGACTATTCTCATCATATGTGATACATGCTTTAATTGGATTAGTACTATGATGTTTAGGTAGTGGATTGGGACGCTATCTAGACATTGCACAATAATGCTTTGAAGATGTTAGTGTGTGAATACCCTAGGACTTCCCCAAGACCATTATGTGAATGTCCCTGATTGTTGAATTCCTTTTGAATGGACTAAGTAATATAATGACTTAAGTAAAAGATAATGTTAATGAATAAGTACTTATCTAAAGTAGCTTTATTGATTGCCTAGTTAAGGTGTTGAGGTGGCATATGAAGGTCTCTTCATATCTTATTAACGGAAACTAAAGAGTAACTCCAGATAGGAAATTTGATTAATCAAATAAAAATAATCTTATCTTAGGTAGTCTAATCTCGTTGATGTGTGTTTGAAGGGATTGTATAGGTGGTCACTTTATAATTCACTCAAATGAGCCTTAGAATTACCATTGGTAGAAGGGTATCATGTTTATCTGTTTTGAAGTATTCATGATGTTATATTGTGCAATGTCATTTCTATGTGTTCATTGATCTTAATGTTGTTTCTTATAATTATGAGATAATGTTTTACTCAAAAAGAGCATATTTTATACAAATTTCCCTTTTATCATGATTTTATACATTATGTCATACTTAGTACATGCATTGTAGTAATTTCATATGTTTGTCTATATATAAAGTTGTAGGTGGAAGGTGACAAGCATCTTGAAGCAAAATTTATAAACAAGGACTCTTTAAAGCAATGTTGGGGTATGTCCTCACTTGATTCGAAGACATTACTCTTTTTAGATTTCTTTCATTCAAAATATTGTAGTAGACTAAATTTTCTATATTTTGAGTGTATGGGTCGTGTCTCAAGAATTCTTGAGTCTAAGATTGGTGTATGTTGACACTTAGTATTTTCTATTGTTTTATATGAAATATGTTTTGAGATTTCTTCGTGTGAAAATTTTTAATTCTGCACTACTTTTCATACATGTATGCAATGAATTATGTTAGCGGGCTTGTACAAGACCTCCGAGAGTTCAAATACGCCGTACCAAGATTCGAGGGAATGCGATATCTTCTAGGGTGTGCTCTCAGGTCGTTTCAGGTTCTTAAAAGGGCATGAATGTTTAGCCTTATAAAATGAAAATATGAAGAAGTATGATGATTAATGGATTGAAAAGTGTTAATTTGTTGTAGGTGTTCTTGTACTTCTATTCAACTCTATGTTGCGGTTATTTTTGCGCAATGTCAAGTCTCAGTGCTCGGGGCGATTTTTTCTCACCAAGTTGCTTCCCCATGGAGCGGTTCAGCTGGAAATAAAGAAGAAGTTTCATGGTGAATGGGCAAAGAAGCAAGATCTATCTCAGAAACGGTGAGAGTGTGCAACCGATTATCGAGGATTATCTTGATAAAGTTTGAGTTATTAAAAGGCATATATCGTGTCGTGACGTTAACTCTAGTGCGGCATGGGAGACAACCCAATATATTCTATTAATCCATTTATATGTTTTTTTATGTTTATTAGTTTGTAGGATTAATTATTTCTCTGTATTCAATTAGTTAAATTCATTAATTCTTGTGTTAGTGTTGGCTAGATATTGTTACACCTCAGAAGTCCAATGACCTAGACTAGAGCCTCACATGATGAAAAATTACTTAAAATAGTGTTTTCAGGCTTAAATAAAGATAATTAAATTGATTATAATGTGTTAGATTCAATGTGTAATGAAACGACACGACGTCTGGTAACTAGTGAAAGTGAACTAACGTGCCTTTAGGTTTTTGTATGGGTTTTAAGATTCGTATATAGGTCAGACGAGTTTTCCTTTATCATTATTCAATAACTCTGAAGGTATGGAGGCTATTCACTATTGGGACTCCTTTCCCCAAGAGGCTCTTCAAAGTTGGTTTCCAAAGATTTTATGTTTTCATCCAATTTCATGGGTTTACTTTCAATGTTGAATACAATTTTTGAATTAGATTATTCTTGATTATTTACATGTTTTTATGCGTGTATTGAAGTATTCCGTAAATCTTTTCCCTAAATCCCTATGAGGACTTATGAACACCCACTTTCCCCTAACCTTAGTTTATGAAGTAGGTTGATTATGATTGATGGAGTTGGAATTAAATATGTTCTTGTTAAATTTCCATTATGTGATGATGTTTGATTTATGTGATGAATATGATAACATTTAGGGTGAGACCCTTGATGAAATTTGTGGAAGCCATAGGTAAGACTTCGAATATCATGATATTCTACTATGTTGATGTTGCCCTATATTTGATGTTGTTATTCAATTGAACCTTAAATGATGATGCTATGCATATATAATTAGGCTATGATAATGATGAATGTGAGATTATGATAAGGTAAGGTTATGGAGGATTGAAAGGAATTCTCTTATGCATATTATTACCATGAATATGATGTAATGTTCTCACTGATGATTGGGTTGTAATGAAACGAAGTTCTCATTTTATAATCTAAGATATATGATCATATTATACAAGGAGTTAGCCTCTTAAGACTTCTGATATAATCTAATGTTAAGATATACTCTAACGAACTTCAAAAAGATTATATTTAGCTTATAACCGAGTGAAATAGAAAGTGAGAGGTGTCCCTTCAAATGAGGAAGGTAGGATAACCTAATGTATCATAAGTTTGAAACTACAATGCTTATAAGCATAAAGAATGTTTCTACCAACAACCTCCGAAATCCTTAACTATGTGTGTAACGCCTCTAAAAACGACCAATGTGAAACTAGAGCCTAACATGTATGTAATGATGTTTTAAAGTCCTAGAATTATTAATAATAGTGTTTATAGGTAGATTATGATGTATGGAAGTGTTTGGAGGACAAACGTCCAAGAATGTCCAAGACGTCCGAAAACTAGTCGAAGTTAAACTAGTGTGCCGTATTGTTTTGTAGTGAAGTTTTGGGGGATCATTTGATGGTGAAATTAAGTATCGATGGTTCCTACACGTAGAGTTACATACAAAGGGTCGAAACTTCTGACAACGACGTCTGGGGGACAAGTCAAATGGTCCCCAAAAAGGACCCAAACATGGGAAAGTAAAGCCGAGCCAGCCAAAATATGGTAGTGGATGTGTGTCGCGCCTCTGACACTCATTGGAAAAAATTCTTAACCTATGACGCGGGGCTTATACGAACCATTCTGTCGCAAAATTTTCCAAAAACAAGATTTTAAAGTTCCGGCTTGACGCGCAGTAAACTCCCAGATTTGGTTGCGTCGTTTTTAAATCAAATTTGAGTTGGTTAAAATGTCTAATAAGGGCAGGGGTATCTTGGGTAATTTGGGGATGAATTATAGACAGTAATAGAGTTTTTTTATACCCCTAAACTCACCAATCGAATCTAAACCTTCAACTCAAAACAAAACCTCTCAATTCTTCTCTCCAAAACCTCCATTGTTGAAGCTTGAAGCTCCAAGGAAGAAGACCGATTTTCCAAGCTTTTTCTCCATCAATATAGTGCTTTAATCTTCTGTATTAATGTATGATTTTTATCCTTGTATCTCTTTTCTTCAAGGAGTCGATTCCAATGATCTTTAAAAGATGATTTAGAACATGAATTGTCTTATTTTGTGATCTACCCATGAGTTCTTGCATAAAGCATTTGTGAATCATTGTATTATGATTGAAGTTATGTTAATTTGATGATATTAACCTAAAAACTCTATGAACCCATGCAAACCATGCAATCCTAGTTTTGAATATTTTATGGGTGAAGTGATCATGTTTTAATAGTATTGAATTCTTATGCAGTTTGCGTATAGCTTTTAAAATTAAGATAGAATCATGATAAAATTGTTAGTATGCTTCCCCAAATTCATTAATATACTTAATTTATCTTTTATTCGTTTTCAATTGTAGACATTGAATTGAATTGATGATCATGACCATGGGTAAAGACCTTTTGGTATTGTGTGGGATGATTTAGCTATGGATTCATGTGGTGAGAATGGATTGGTGGTACAATTCACTAATTCTATTTATATTATGTAGTTAAGTCATGAATTATGTTATGATTGGTATGATCCACTTATGGTGGAGGTGCTATGCGCTTTACTTATGAACGATGTGGCCTCGTCGAAGTTACCTTATGAATTATGATGATCATGGCCTTGTCGGCATTACTTGATTTATTATGGTGATTTGTGTTGTTGAGCTGAAGAATGATCATATCTATCTACATGTGAGCAAGCGAATGTATGTGTTCTTCTAATGATATTAGGTGATCATTTTAGTCTATGACTATGTCCTTATGTATGTAGTCTTAAGATTGATGTATGATTCTTCCTACTTTATTACGTGAGTCGTATGATGGTTACATTGATGAGATTAATGTAGTGAATATGGTTGTCTATAGATGATGTTGGTTATGCCTATGTGCTTTTAAAAGGATATGCTATATGTTAAGTTTGTGTGTGTCTTGTTTTGGTAGATTTGTGTTTCTTACTTGATACATGTATCATATGACTATGAATTCTTGACTTAGTGTGATACAACTTCTTAATCTTGTGTGTGTGATTTACATGTAACCTTGAACCTTGCTAAGAAGGACCTTTTTGTGGAACCTTCATCCTCGATTTAAGGTTATGATATCCATAAAGTCAAAAGTCGTAATAATATCCTCTTTTGTGAGTGGTTTTCATAAGGTTGGTTAGCTGGAACGACATGAAATCATCCAGTCACATCTGGAAATACCCCCTAGATGTAACCAGCGTCGTCGTCCTATTCGAGGAGTAAGACTAGCCTCTTAGCTTACATCATTACATTGATAGGTCTAAACTAGAGGAAATTTAAAACCTTTTACTACTTCTAACTCTACATAAACGTAATAGATATATGCCGAGTATACATAGACCCTTCGTACAGGAAGATTACTTAATCTTCTACTTTTATTGCACATAGATATGTAGATCATAACTTAGTCTCTAATAGTCATCTCATCTCCTAACCATCTAATATGATTATATAGGTAACACAATGTTTAATATCAAAATTAAAATGGAAAGAAAATATGAGTCTTGAACACTGAAGAAATATTAAGGGACCAATAGTGGTATCGCCCTCATAAAGTGAGGACCTACACTACTTTGACGATTAAGAAATCCAAGTCTTCTTCATGTCGTCTCCAATGACCCTTCAACGACCGGAACCTAATATGTTTGGAAAATTAAAAAATGGGGCTAGTACACCACTTGTACTAAGTATGAGATCATATGAACACATATAATGGAAACATGCTAAAAAGGGATATTTAATTAAATATGCATTTTACTTTGAAAATCTTTTATGCACATTCAATCAAGACCATACCAAATCCATAAGATATATTCATTAAGTCATAGGAATTTACATGACAAGACCAACAATATCAAATCTTTTCAAGTAAACATGCATATCATGTAATTGAATACATAGTCAAGTAACGCTATCATCAAGTCATAAATAACCACAATCATCAATAAGAGTTCATTATAACATAATCAAAGTGAGACAATTACCCATGAACCCCTATCAAGTCAACAAGTGCAATGAACAAGCAGATCCACATAACCTCACTCAATCAAGTAGCTCAACAACAATCATGACCAACATGCCACTTCACATAGCATAAAATGAAGAGTACATAATATCATACTTTAGCATTATAGACGAAATACATGTTTATAAGAGTAATTAATATCACATATTATCGTTAACATGTAACATCATCATGTACATATCATTTTCATTTACAAGCATATACATACATAAGAAAATGCTCCTAAGACTTCCCTTAAGGCTAACTAGTATAGTATAGGTAGAGTACCATACCTTTACCTATACTATTCTTAACCCTCTTAGGTTATACTAGTTAGAGTTCATTCCTTTAATTGATTTTACCTTATGGGAACATCTTGCCTTAACCGACATAGACCACATGAGCTAGTGTGGAATCCGGTTTCATTGAATCCTAATCGAAAGAACGCGGACTACTTGAGAAGGTAGTACGAAAACATGAACATAGCAACTACGTGGATGCACTAGCTAGTATTCGTATGGGGGAAACATAGTTCAAGAACTAGGAGATATAGTTGGGACCCTCTTTATTGTACATGTATTATGGTCTCCAATATAAAGAGTACATTAGTTATTCTAACTTCCCTATGTGGTAAGGGACACTCCTCACTCTAGTTTACTCGGTGCTAAGCTCAAGTCCATATTCGAAATGTCTTTAATGTCTTTACTAATCATTATATCCTATCGTAGGTCATAGGGTCTAACCCTTGTATAAAAATATCATCATAGATAAATAAGAATCACATGAGTATAATCCTTTCATTACAATTCATATAAGTTAAGTTAGCACATGTATATATCACTTTATAATAAGGCATGTTGGTATATCACTCACCATCTTTATAACATTTACATCTTAGCAAACACCTCACAATCAATTGTCAAGAAATTTCAATTCAACATTATACAAACCCTATAAATCCTAATAAAAGGCATACTCAATTACAACTTGGTGACTTAATAACAATTAACCATAATTGAAGTAAATAATAGGGATCACAAGACATACCAAGTCTCCTTCACAATTCATCATCAAGGCATTACCATTAACCCTTAATTCAACCCAATTAGGGTATATTATCATTATATAGTAATAACAAACATGATAACATGACTAATTGAATCAGTACATAACCATCCAATACTAGATCATAGCTTAAGATAAGATACTAAGGTCAATTCACAACATACTTCATAAGCATGATCAACTTCTCAAGAACTAGCATGATAAGACTATATTTCATCCGAATTTAGTAAGATTAATACTAAAACATTATGCAATAGTAATTCAACCAATAACCAATTCAAGTGAACCAATATAATACAATTCATATTAGGATCACAACCTAGGGTTAAGAGGTAAAGGTCATCTTCTACAACCTATACCAATCCATAAAAATATAACACAATTAAGTTAAGATACATGTTAATATATTCATAATATTCACAAGAAAGCATAAACAAAGTATTCAAAACATCAATTTCGTATTGGATGAAAACCCACTTAAAACCCCTACTTTTGAAACGGAAAAGGCCTAAAATACCCCCAAAGTATTGGAAATGGTACAAAAGTACCCTCCATCCACCTATTGGATCCAAAATACCCTTCCCACCCACTTATTGGGTCAAAAATACCCTTGTCATCCACCTTTTGGTTCAAAATTGACCACTTATTTAATGGTTTTATATTTAAACTATTTAAATATTTTTTAATATACGTGGCTCTCAACTATTGTTATAATTTAACTTATAAGTATAATTTATAAATCAATCCACTACCCACCCATTACTAATTAAACCCTTTAAATTAATAAACCCGTCACATTATTAATGCAAGCTACTACCAATTGAGTGTTTTTAAAAATTTGAGGAGAAAGTATCTATAGATGTAAATTACCATACAGTCAAGTGTCTAAATAAAAATCACCGATAAACTAATAAGTCTGAGTATGTTCATCTTAATTATTCTTACGACTCAATTATGTGATGTTACTTCATAGGTAATTTTTTTCAGAAAAATATATTACAGGTTTTAAAACAAATCATAAATATTCATAAAATTATATTTTTAAAAAGTGCATGAATTAATTCAGGATGTATTACTTTTTTACCTTTAATCATAAATTTCTAGTCAATTTTGAAAGAATGTGTCCTCCTAAATAAGCGGCTCAACCTAAATTTAATTGGGGCTTCTATTCGTACTCGAAAAATTTTGGATGTCAGGAATCTATAATTTCATCGTGTTTTAGTTGTGTTTATGACGATTTTGATATTATAATTGGATTATTAATTGGGTGAGGTTTAGTTATTATGTGTGGGTAGTGGGTTGGTTAATAAATTATAATAATAAATTAAAATTATAACCAATAGTTGAACGCCAAGTATTTTAATAAATATTTAAAGAGTTTCATTTTAAAACAATAAAAAAGTGGTTAATTTTTAACCCAAAGGGTGATGACAAGGGTAATTTGGAGTTAATAGGTGGATGACAAGGGCATTTGGAGCCAATAGGTGGATGGAGGGTAATTTTGTACCATTTTCAATACTTTAAGGGTATTTTAGGCCCTTTTCCGCTTTTGAAATCTCTTTGATGGTACCCTTTGAGGAAAGAGGTTTCAAAGGTTAAAGAGATCTCATACCTTACTAATTGACTTCAATGACGTTCTTCACTAGAGAGAGAAAGAAGAGAGAAAGAAGAGAGAAAGAAGAGAATTTTAGGTTTGGGAATTATGTTCATTTTGATTAGGCTAATTAGGTTAGGCTCTTTGTATAGGTGATTAATTAATTTTATTAGACCTCTCTAAAACCCTATCTAATTAAATAACCACCTAATTAATTAATTAAACCCAATAAAAAACGTGCATAAAATCATAGCCCTCATTGACGAGACCCATATCGACAGTCCGTTTGTGAATCAGTGGTCACTTTTCCACCTCCGTGCTGCACTCCGTCGTTTTATTCAGAGACAGGTCCAAATGGAACATTAGCCAAAATGGCTAAGTGTTGATAGCTGTGTGGCATCGACGCACCATCGATCAACCTAAGCCCCATCGATTTCCCTCGTGGGAACATACTACCAAAGTAGTCTTTGACCACAAAATGCAAGTGTCCTCGTCAAGGGCCCTTGGATGGTCCTTGGGGAGTCGTGCCCCGACGTTTCTACTATGAATCAACTTAAATTCATTTTAGGAACCTTTCCACAAATTTTCATCATTTTTATGACTTCTTAAAGCTAGTCAAATAGGCTAAGTCAAAGTAGTACCTCATTGAACTTGTTTCTAGACGTCATGGACATTCTTGGAAGTTTTGGTTTCTAAACTTCCTAAATGTCTTATATTCATGAAACTAGACCTTAACACTGTGTCTAATCCCTGTGACACTTATGTTATGCTCTAGAACATGTCTTGGATTTTTGAAGTGTTACATTTTCGCCCCTTAAGGAACATTCGTCCCCGAATCACACTAAAAATCTTTTAAAGGAAGGAATAGACTCAAGACTAGCATCCCAACAATCAACAATACAAAACAACATCAATATATGAGGGTAACGGGACTTCATGTTGGCCATGTCCTCCCATGTTGCACCCTCAACTAGGTGATTCTTCCATAAAACCTTTACGCAAGCCACCTCTGTATTCCTTAACTTCTTTACTTGTCTATCAAGGATTTAAACCGGAGGCTCCTCCTAAGAGAGGTTATCCTTCATACCAAGAACCTCAATAGGAATAATAGACTAAGGATCACCGATACACATCTTAGGAATAGAAACATGAAAAAACGGATGAACCGAAGCCAATTAACTAGGAAACCTTAACTCACAGGAAACCTTACCAACCCAATGCAAGATTTTATAGGGATCCACATAACGAGGACTCAACTTCCCTTTCTTGCCAAATCTAACAACCCCTTTCATAGGTGAAATTTTGAAGTACACTTTAACACCTTCTTCAAATTCTAAATCTCTTATCCTATCATCGGCATAAGTCTTTTGACGACTATAGGTCGTTTGCAACCGATTCCTTATTATATGAACCTTCTCCAAATTCATAAATCATGTCGGGATCCAAAAGTGAAGACTCACCCACTTCAAACCATCCAATAGGAGACCTACACCTCCATCCATACAAGGGTTCAAAAGGAGCCATAGAAATGGATAAATGCTAGCTATTATTGTAAGAAAACTCCACCAAAGGCAAAAGTTTATCCCAATTTCCCTTGAAATAAATAATACAACATTAAGTAATATCTTCAAGGGTTTGAATAGTATATTTTGTTTGACCATTAGTTTAAAGATGAAAAGAGGTACATAAATTCACATTGTTACCCAACCCTTTTTGGAATGACCTCCAAAACCTAGATGTGAATTTTGCACCCCTATCCAATATGATGGATAACAAAATACCATGACGACACACAGTCTCATTTATGAACATCTTTGCATAATTCTCACTTGAATAGGTAGACTTGACAAGAATGAAATGAGCGGAATTGGTCAACCTATCTACAACCACCCATATAAAGTCATATTGTTTTTGTGTCCGAGGAAAACCTAACACAAAATCAATATTGATGTCTTCCCACATCCAAGTAAGAACTCGGATTTCTTGAAGTAAACCACCCAGCTTTTGGTGTTCGGCATTCACTTGTTGGCAATTTTGACATTGCAACAAATTCATTTTTCAAATCTTCCCACAAAAACAGTTTCCTAAGGTCATGGTACATCTTTGTCGACCCAGGATGAATGGAGTAACGAGACCCATGAGGTTCCTCAAGGATCCGATTCCTCACACCATCTACATTCAGAACACATAATCTTCCTTTATACCTCAAGACACCATCCCCACTAAGGAGAATGACTCATCAAGCTTACCAAGAACCGCTTCCTTCAACTCCATCAATGGTTTATGAAGGTGTTGTTTTGACTTAACCTCAACTACCAAAAATGACTCGGAGTTATGACGGACCATAAAACCACCATTCGGAGAATATTCGAACCTCACACCCAATCTAACCAACCTATGAATATCTTTCTTTAGGTTATTCTTGGCTTCCTTAACATGGGACACACTTTCGATTGACAAACGATTCAAAGCATCCGCTACCACATTGGCCTTACCTGGATGATAGATGACTCTCATCTCATAATGTTTCAACAGTCCCAAGCCCCTTCTTTGTCGGAGATTCAACTCCTTTTGAGTAAACACATATTAGATAATCTTTTGTTCGGTATACACATCAACATGGACACCATACAAGTAATGCCTCCATATTTTCAAGGCAAATACTACGGCCTCAATTCAAGATCATGAGTTTGATAGTTTTTCTCATGCACCATAAGTTGTCTAGAACCATAGGCTACCACTTTCTCATGGTTCATAAGCACACACCCTAAACCCATTCGGGATACATCATAAAATATAATGAAGTCCATTGTACCCTCCGGTAAAGTTAACAACAGAGAAGAAATAATACTGACTTTTAAGATTTGGAAGCTTTTCTCACATGCCTCCGACCACTTAAGTGTCTTACTATTTTGGGTCAAAGTAGTCAAGGGAGATGCAATGGATGCAAAACAATCCACAAACCTGCGATAATAACCCGCTAGACCCAACAGACACCTAATGTCAGTTGGAGTCAATGGTCTTGGCCAAATGTTGACGGCCTCGGTTTTCCTTGAATCGACCTCAACTCCCTCACTAGATATGATATGACCAAGAAATTCCACCGATTTCAACCAAAACTCACATTTTCTATAATCGGCAAATAATTGGTTCTCCTTAAGCACTTGTAATACCACTCTTAAATGGTTCATCTGATCACCCTCATTTTTTTGTATATACCAAGATCTCGTCAATGAAAACAATGACAAATAAATCTAGGTAACGTCGAAACAGTCTATTCATAGGATTCATAAATGCCGCCGGGGCATTAGGGACACCAAATGACATTACTAAGTAACTCATACTGATCATATCTAGTACAAAATACCGTCTTTTTGGTATATCCTCACCCCTCACCCAAAGTTTGTGATACCTCGATCTCTAGTTAATCCTAGAAAAGTAGATTTCCTGTTGGAGTTGATCAAACAAGTCATCAATCTGACAGAGAGGATACTTGTTCTTAATAGTGATTTTATTTAGTTGGCGGTAATCAATGTACATCCTAAGGGAACCATCCAACTTCTTCACAAACATTACCGGAGCACCCCGTGGAGTATTCGAGGTCTAATGAAGACTTTGATTGGTAAATCTTTGAGTTGAGCCTTCAACTCTTTCAATTAGGCCGGAGCCATACGATAAGGAGGAATTTAAATGGAATTTGTATCCGGTAACAAGTAGATACCAAAATTAATTTCTATTCTTGAGTAATACCGGGAAGGTCATTAGGAAATACCTTTAGAAATTCCCTCACTTCGGGGAACAACTCAATGGGAGGAGTTTCAGATTCTAAATCTTGGACTCTTACAATATGGTATAAACACCCTTTAGAGATCATTTTACAAGCTTTCAAATAAAAAATCATACGACCTCTAAGAATAGAGTTTCCCCCCTTCCATTCTAAAATAGGCTCATTTGGAAAGTTAAACTTCACCACCCTTGTTCTACAATCTAAAAAGGCAAAGCAAGCGTGCAACCAATCAATACCCAATGTGACATAAAAATCAAACATATCATGATCTACTAGTTCAACATAAGTAACTCTATCGGGCAAAATTATAGGACAATTTCTATACACTTTCATTGCAAAAACCGACTCACCCAACAGGGTAGACACCATAAAAGATTCATTTATAATGTCGGATAATCTATAAAACTTCTTAGCTATCAATGGAGTAATAAAAGATAATGTATCGCCCGGATAAAGTAAATCATATACATCATTAGAAAATACTTTCAACAAATTGGTCAACGCGTTGGGAGAAGTCTCTTCCTCACCTATAGAGGGGAGAGCATAAGCAATTTTTCATCAGAGCATCATTACAACCACTTGATGACCACTCTCCTTGTATTGCCCTCTCATATTTGGGCAATCTATAACCTTGTATCAACTTTTACCAGAACCAAAACAATTTTCCATTGTGCTTCTTGCCATACTTTCCACATGTTAGCTTCTTGGTAGGGGAAGTAGTATCGCTTTCTTAGCCTTAGATAACTTTGAAGGAACTGGATTTTAGAACCTCTTCTTGAACTTAGGATTGTCTTGAATATCAAGCATACTCTTAGAAGAACCACCATCAAAGGATCTTGCCCACTTGGCGTCTCTACTCTTCCTCTTAGCCCTTACCTCTTCTACTTGTTTAGAATGAAACATGAGACGAGATATTTTCATATTTTCATGTATCATAGCCGGATGAAACTTCTCTTGCAAATCATCTGAGACTCCTGTCATAAAATGGTTCATTTAATCTCTAGGGTTTGTAAAAATGAACCTACCAAGAAAAGCCTTTTTCAACACTTTTCAAGTCATCGGTCCACCCCTTAACGACCTATTTTCCCTCCATTGGACATACCAAGTTTAGGCCACATGTTTGAGTTGGTAAGTGGCTAAGTCGGTCTTCTCACTAGTAGACAACCCCATAGAATAGTGGATCTTATAGATTTAATCAATGAACTCCTGGGGGTCTTCTTCAACCTTGGACCCAAAGAATGTAGGGAAATTCATCCTAGTGAAATCCCTTAGACGAGAGGCTATGGTAGCAACTTGTTGGTTTGCTCGGGGTAAAACCTCCCAATTAGCTTGGGCCGTCATGGTTTGAGCTTGAGTAGTGGTGGCTTGTGCTTGGGTAGTAATGGATTGCTCCATTTGGAAAAGAGCAGCCCTTATGCCACCATCCGTCAAAGGAGGAGGATCGACCGACGCTTTATTATCATTCATGTCATAATTAAGATCTTCATCAAGAGGATGGACTTGATTACCACGGGGAGGAGCTCCCGCATTGGCAATCTCTTCCTCAAGTCTCTGTGCTAAATTCCTTCAAGTATTCATTTCCTATAATCACAACAAAAGCATTTCAAGAAAAATCAGATAGACCTAAACTCTAAAGGCATGATATTGGACTTCCAAGAAAGTGAGAGTTTCCTAAGCATCACATAGAATTATATTCATAAGTATGGATCGCTTCACAGTTATGACTATGAACCTATATAGACGTGGTTTAGAGAGACATCGACTTAGATATATTCAATCTCATGCTCTAATACAATGTTTGTCACTTCTTGTATTATCCATTAGACGTAACCGGTGTCGTCGTCCTCTTCGAGGACTAAGAGTAGCCTCTTAGCTTACGTCATTACATTCAAAGGTCAAAATTAGCGGAAATTTAAAACATTTTACTACTTCTACATTGAGGTTTACATAGATCTCTACATACATGTAATAGATATATCCTGAGTATACATAGACCCTTCGTATAGAAAGATTACTTAGTCTTCTACTTTTATTGAACATAGAAATATAGAACATAGCATAGTCTCAAATAGACATCTCATCTCATAATCATCTAATAATAGTATATCAAATTGGGCGCAGCCCATATATCAATGAAACACCACCACATATAGGAAAGAACATAAGAGACTTGAACATTAAAGAAATATCACAGGCTTGATAGTGGCATCGCCCTCGAAATGTGAGGACTTACCCTACTTGAATGATTATGAAATCCATGTCTTCTTCAAGTCATCTCTAAAAGCCCTTTCAATGACCGGAAACTAAAATGTTTCGAAAAAGGAAGAAATGGGGTTAGTACACAACTTTTACTAAGTATAAGACCATATGAACATATATCATGAATCATGCTAAAAAGGGACATTTCATTAAATATGCAATTTACTTTGAATACCTTTAGGCACATTCAATCAAGACCATACCAAATCTATAATACATATTTATTAACTCATAGGAATATACATCACAAGACCAACAATGTAAAATCTATTTAAGTAAAAATGCATATCATTTAATTGAATAAATAGTCAATAAATCTATCATCAAGTCATAAATAACCATAAGCATGAATAAGAGTTCATTATGATATAACCAAAGTAAGACAATTACCCTTGAACTCCTATCGGGTAAAAAAGTATAATGACCAAGCAAAGCCCTTAAACCTCAGACAATCAAGTAACTCAACAACAATAATTATCAACATCCCATTTCACATAGCATAACGTAAAGAGTACATAATATCATACTTTAGCATTATAGACCCAATACATGTTCATAAGAGTAATTAAAATCAAATGTTATCATTAACATGTAAGATCATCATGTACATATCATTTTCATATACAAGCATATACATACATAAGAAAATCCTCCTAAAACTTCCCTTAAGGCTAACAAGTGCAATATATAGGTAGAGTCCCATACCTCTAACAAGAATAAGCTAAACCCCTTAGGTTATCCAAGATAGAGTTCATCCCTTTAATTGATTCTACCTTTTGGGAACATCTTGCCTTAACTGACATAGACCAAATGAGCTTGTGTGGAATCGAGTGTCATGGAAACCTACGACGAAAGAAGGCGTACTATTTGCAAAGGTAGTACAAAAACATGAACATAGAAACTACATGCATCAAGTAGCTATTATTCCTATGAGGGAAACATAGTTTAAGAAATATGAGATATAGTTTGGACCCTCTTTGTGATACATGCATTATAGTCTCCAATCTAAAGAGTATATTATTGATCCTACCTTCCCTATGAGGGAAGGGACACTCCTCACTCTAGTTCACTTAGTGCTAAGCTAGAGTCCTTTTTTTGAAATGTCTTTAATGTATTTATTAATCATCATAACTTATTGTAGGTCGTAGGTTCTAATCTTTTTATAAACATTATCATCATCATAGCTCAATAATAATTGCATGATTTTAATGATGTCATTACAATACATATAAGTGAGGTTACCTCATTTACATATCACTTCATAGTAAAGCACATTGGTAAATCATTAACCATCCTTATATCATTTTCATCTTATCTAACACATTAAAAACCATAGTCAAGACATTTCAATTCAAAATAATACAAACCCTATAAATCTTAATACGAGGCATACTCCAATAAAACATCATGACATAACAACAATTAACCATAATTGAAGTAAATAATAGGGATCACAAGACCTACCAAGTCTCCTTCATAATTCATCATCAAGGTCTTACCATCAACCCTTAATTCAACCCAATTGAGGTGTAGTATCATCATATTATCATAAAAACATGATGACAAGGATAATTGAGTCACTAAATCACAATAATAGATCGTAGCATAAGATAAGATACTTAGGTTAATTCACAATATACTTTATAACCTAGATCCACTTTTCAAGAACTAGCATGATAGGACTATAATTCATCCTAATTTAGTCATGATTAACAGAACAACATCATATAATAGTAATTTAACAAATAATTTGTTCAATTGAATCAATATAATACAATTCATATTAAGAGCACAACCTAGGTTAAGAGGTAAAGGTCATATCTATAACCTAAACCAATCCATCTAGATATAACACATTTAGGATAAATACATGTTAATCTTGTAACAACCCTAATAAAGTCTATGCTAGGTGATGCTTAGTGTGTCTAGAATGCCTATGATTAGACCGGGTTCACACGGATTGATGCGCGTACAAACAGACCTCTGAACTCTTGCAACAACAAAGCCAAACAACTTCGTGAGTTATTTGATATAGGAAAAAGTTTGGTCAAACCATGTAGGGTACCCGAATATTATTATCTACCCAGATAAGTCTTAATCGCACGTAAAAGGGGTAATCTTATGTTTTGAGGGTCTAGGCGTAAAATGGTATTTTTCTAGGCTAAGGGTAGCATCGTAATTGCCCTTAATATTTAATTTATTTGTGGAGGGGCAATTTGGGTAGAAAGGGACGAAATGGCCTTTGAGGGAAATCTTGCTCCACATGGGTGGGAGCAATGATTTAATTTGATTATTTAATTTTGTGAATTAATTTAATTAATTAATATTTAAATACTTATTTAAGAAAAATAAAATCGGATTAATTATTAATAATTATTATTTATTAACTATTATTTGATCTAATTTGACTATGTCTTAGTTCTAGAGGAACACTTCCTCACATCTCTCTCTTTCACGTTTATCTCCCTCTCTTCAAACACTCTCTCACGATTTGATTCTCTTTCTTGTTAAAAAACAGAAAACCAAACAAAAACAAAAAGTTCTTAACACTTGAGGAATTTACAAAAAAAATACAAAACGCCAAGATAATTTGATAACGTAAAGCAAAAAGGTAATTTCTCATCGGTTAAGGTGGGGCATTGGTTTATTGGTCGATTTGGCAGAACATTGAAGGTGTTGAAAGCTAAAACCATGTAAGAGTTTCTTCCTCTTGGTCCTTTTTCCAAGAGACCCTTAAGTCTTAGATGAATCTACTCCGAAAACTAGCGTTGTTCCCCATTAAATGTTCCCTATCACTAGCTACCCATGATCTTAGGTTGGTATGTATGCAGGTAGATTAGGCGTCTAATGTGATGTTTGTGATGAATATGTTCATGAAACTGTGTTCATAATTGTATGACTGATAATCTATGTCTATCAAAATTATGTGAAAAATTATGTACGTGCAATGTGTAAGCCGTGATATATACTTTCGATTTGAAGTTCGAAAATGACATGTTTTTTGGTTGTATTTAAAGTGCAAAAACTTTTATAAATCGTGATGTTCATATGACGATGAAACTATACCTAAAGAATTTACTAAATGATTCACGAAACGCCCTATGAACTAACGTATAATTGTTGATAAAAATGAGCTGAAAAATGTGACCCAATTTCCAGACCTTGTTGGTTGGTTTAAGCCAAACAAAGTTGTACAATATGCAATGTAAAATGAATGTAAAATAAGTGAGGTCACTAAGGATTGAACCCGAGACCTCACCATGTTAAAATAACTCAAAAATGTAAGTAAGGAAATAGGGTTAAGGAGAATCGAAATTGGGTACCTTTGCCGATTCTCATACTTGAAAATTAAATTAAATAAGTCAATGGAGTGGGATTCGAACCCACCACCTCTCAGTCAAACATGAGAATAACGAGAAATTTAAAAATAAATAAAAAAAAAGGATGGGAGGAGTGGGATTGGATCTTACGACCTCTCGGTCGAATGAGGAGACAAGGAGAAAGTAATAAAAATAATGAGATTAAAGGAGTGGGATTCGAACCCACATACTCTCGGACAACACAAAAAGAGTTAAGAAAAAATAAAAATAAACAAATGTGCTTGTGGGGGTTCGATCTCGGATCCCCTAATGCCTAAGCGTTTAAGGTGATGTGAGGGAAAGCAAAACGGAGGGAAAACAATGTTAGTGAGGGGATTCGAATTTGGGTCCCCAAGCCGAGGGTGAAGATTAGGAAAAAGGAAAAATAAATAAAAGCGTAAGTGTTATCTAAGAGATTCGAAATTGAGTTACCTTGACCAATTCCGTATTGAAACATATGTTGTACGTGAATAAATGTTCAAAAGAATGCTGCCTACATAGATCAAAATTGAGATCTTGCCATACATAAAAGAAACATAAGTCTTGTATGAAATAATCTTAGGAAGATATGAATCACTTAAAAAAACTATGAATGAATCCTCATGGCTTGTGTGTATAAACTCATAAGTCTATCATATGTTCAAAAGTAAGTGAACATAAGATGTATGTAATGAAATGATGACCCCTAAAAGGGTAAAGTAAGAGTGTGAAACACACAAAAGGGCCAAGTGCATTGGCATATGATGAAATGAACATTCACATAAAAGGGGTGAGTAATTATGAAGAGCAAATTTGCTAAAGCTAATGAATGTAGTGACAACATGAAAAGAGGCTAATGTGAAAGATGAGAGCAATCTCAAATGATCCTATGAAAATGTTAACAAAATGTACTCACCTATGAGAGTGTAATGTTAATGAAGAACCCAGTATCTATGAACACTCTGATGAAGGTATTGAACTTAATGCATAGTTAAAACAAATGATGATATGACAAATCATCTAATGATCTATGATGGCCTCATGCTAGAATCCACCTTTCATGATGTATGAGTTGTATGTAATGGAATTTATACTGAGCACCGATAGGCGATCTATAAGTGATGATGCCTTTTTTCGTGAAGGGAAGAGGTTCAAGTAAATCTCATGACGTTAGACTCTACGTCACGAGGGGTATATGTGTCCTTATATCTCCTAGTCTTTGAACCTATACTTCCAATATAGGGATCTAATAGCGTCAACTCCCTATATACGCTAGCATGTATGGGTCACGTTGGCCGATGATTCTACCTCTTTTTTGTGTGGGGAAGACAATGGATTTCATGATGCTCACATGATCTATGTCGGTCAAGGTTAAAGTTTCCAATGAAAAAATGAGGCCACCCTCAACAAATGCACATAATGAAATGAACGATACCAAAGGTGTTAGGATAGGATAATCAAGAGGTGAGCTAGACTTAAGTAATGACACTAGGTTATTCTTGGTCATTGCACAGCGAACCCGATGAGAGTCTTAAACTATATCCTAGGTACGGCTGGTGGTTGCACTAGTATATTAAAGAATGAAAAACAAAGTACGTATGAATGAATGAAGCAGACTTTGTGTTTACTAAAGAAGGATCCCTAGTTGGGGTCCCATGTGTTGAGCCCTTATTTTAGGAAGTCCTAATGTCAAGTCCATGAATCCAAGGTCTCATAGCATAAGAAAGAATGATACGAACTATGTGATATCATATGTGCAATATGTTATGTTTTGTTCGTATAATTATAAGTATGATAATACATGTTACTCTCATGACATGACTTTCCTAATCTGATTTTTCAAGTCCATTGCCTTGACCTTCCATTGTTCATATCAATAGGAGAGATCTATTCATACTCATGCATGTCCTTGGTGTGTGATTGCATGTACCCATACTTAGTAAAAGTGTGTACTAATCACATACAAATCTATACTTTTAGGTGCAGGCACAGGCGGACGCTAGATCTTACGATACGACGTTGCAGCTATACAAACGTGGAGCCTTCATGCGGACTTGATAGACCCTCATGCTTTCGAGGATGTCTGATGTTATAGTCTAGCTTAGATGTAGGTTTTAGCTGGTGGAGTATGTACCACTAGCGTTTCTTTCCCTTATTATTTCTGACATTGTATTGGTGCCGTTTTGGCAAGTTTACGTTTAATAAAATATTGAGCTATTTCTTTCATTTGATGATCTTATTATTAGATGGTTGATTGTGAAATCCTATGATATTAAGTATAATATGTTTCAAAAGATATAAGTAACCAAAAACTTCAAATATTCCGCTAAAATTAACCTAGATGAAGTAAGGATGACGTAAGTAGGGTTGTCTACGACCTCTGAGAGATCAACAACGCTGGTCTCATCTGGGGTATAGACTTTTATACTTAAAAGTTTGTATCATATCCCTAGGTTAAATTCTGAAGGTAATAAGTTCACATCAACCACATTGAGTAGTTTCTAAGTCATGGTAGTGAAGTGCACTATTATCCTGAATTAGAGACTGCATGATGCGTAGGAAAATTCCCTTCTTCTGATCATATCATGCCTCTTGATAATGTCTTATTTCTTGGAGTTATGAGTGTGTCTAACATCAATTCTTATATCTTTTCAGAAAATGAACACTAGAATTAACGCTGATTAGGGGAGAGGAGGAGTATCTGCTGGGGGTAACCAAGTTCCACCGCAGGCTCCAGCTGAAGGAGTGGCCATGCAAGTTAATCCAGCTAGGTTGACTTATGCGGAGGTGTGGACCGCTCTGGCTCAAATGGATCAAGCCATCACTATGCAAGCCCATGCTATGGAGGCCCAGGACAACACACAGGATGTTCAGTAGGAGAACCCACCCGTACATAGCATGGAAGACAGACTACGGGATTTTACGAGAATAAATTCTCCAATTTTTACATGGTCCAAGAATTCAGTGGATCCCCAGGAGTTTATGAATGAGGTACATAAGATCTTGGTAGCCATAGGGGCCACAGATACTGCAAAGACTGAGCTTGCTTCCTATAAGCTCAAAGATGTTGAACAGTGTTGGTGCAAGATGTGGTAGGATAGCAGAGCTTTGGGTGGAGTTTCGATCACGTGGGATCTTTTTAAGACACCATCCTAGAGAGATTCTTCACCTCAGAGATGAGGGAGGCAAAGGTGAGGAGTTTATCAACCTTAAACAGTTATCGATGACATACAGGGAGTAATCCCTGAATTTAATGAAATTATCAACGTATGCCACTTCCCTTGTATCTAATAGCAGGGATGAGATGAGTAGGTCCCTCACAGGAATCACAAGAGTTCTTGAGGAGGAGTGTCGGGCTGCGACGCTCCATGATAACATAGACCTCTCCAGGTTGATAGTGCATGTCCAAGAGGTAGAGGACTGCCGGAAGAAGAGGGGCGTCCATGATGTTAGGAGGCGTGAAACTTCTGATCACGCAGGTCCTAGTAATGTTGGTAACAGGACCAACTTTGGCATCTGTGAGCAACCAAGATTCAAAAAAGGGGCATTAGAGTTTGGTGAACTCTAACTTACAGAGGAGTGCAACACCTAGAGGAGGCAGACCTGAGCCCAAGAAGGGCAACGGAGGTGATGTGCGACGTCCCAAAAAGAATTGTGCCAAGTGTTGTCGTGCTCACAGTGGATAGTGCAGATAGGGCACTAATGACTGCTTTGGTTGCGGAAAGAATGGGCACAGTGGAGAGGGACATTGTATATGTGTTGTGGTGTTTTAAGGTTGTCTTCCCCAACACGAAGGTGGTTTTTATTATGTAGTATGAGATCACTTAGTACACACACATTCCATGCATAACTATCTTCTTCTTTAATGGAGTCGTATGGTAGTGACAAAAACTAGAGAGATGGGAAAGGTAATTGGATTTGGGAAATTATGATGTTTTAGGTTATATAGTCCGAAACTAACTAATTTAAACCTTATGTAACCATTAACTAAATAAATAACTATTATCTAATTACCCAAACTAATCTGAAACTGAATAGTAAATTGGTGTCTCAAATGATAAGACCCCGTCGATCCAACCACGGGCTATCCTATCAATAGTGGTTTGAATCAGAGTCTGGTTTTAGGGGGATTTTTGGGAGAATTCAAAGTATCAACCAACAGGACCAAGCGACGGAGCGTCGTTCAAATGATGGCTCATCGTTTGCCTTCTGTGAAGCATACTATAATTTGACAACTTTCAGCGTCCAATATTGAGTCCTCCTCAAAGACCCTTAGTGTAGTCCTTGGGGATCGTACCGAGACATTTCGACCCTAAAAACACTGTAAGGTGCATTCTAAACCTTTCTGCAAAATTTGACTTTTATGCGACTAGTAGAAAAGACATGAAGGTACACTAGCTCAATTTTACTAGTTCTCGGGCTTCATGGTCGTTTCTTGATGTTTCAATTCTAACACTTCCTAATTGAGTTTTTTTACCTTTGTTTAAGCGTAGAAACACTGTTTTCAGGAATTTTTCTTAAAGTGAGGATCCAGACTAAGTCATTGAACTTCGGTGGTGTAATACTTCTAGTCGTCACAATCTATAACAACAAGAAAAGGATATGAAGAAAACGACACATAGAGTTAAGACTCTTGAGGCACAACCTACGAATACAATGTAAAATGACAATTTTGTTTGCATTACATATCGTCTCATTCATAAGTATGGAATACTTTAAAATATTGACAAAAATCTACATAGACGTGATTTTGTGAGACATCATTCCTACGATTAGTCAAACACATGCTCTGATATAAAGTTTGTCAGGACTAGGGAGCACTCCCTAGTCATAACCGGCATCTTCATCCTCTTAGAGGCCTTAGAGAAGCCTTTATCATACAGCATGTAATTTCATAGACTAAAATATTTGAAGTTCACTTATACTTCATATTGAAAATATTTTGCATTCTATCACACATAGACATATAATAACAAAGTACAAGATTTGGTACATAGCCCTTACACTATTAAAATATGTATCATATAGAAGCTACAATAAAGTATGAAAAGATAAGAAATAGAACATTGTCTTTTAGAATAATCAAATAGTAAGAACTATATTTGTAGCTTTCATCGTCGGACTTGAGGATTCACCAACTTGGGGATCTATCCAAGCTTCTTGAAATTTGGCCTCAATAGCCTGAATCTACATAATTGTAGAAATAGAGAGAATATTGGTTATTATAAAAAACATTTACTAAGTATGAATACATATGCAATTAAAACATTCCGATGCATGCTAAAAAGGACATTTGTTCAAAAGCATGCTAAGTCACTTTAATAGGCTTTATTCACATTACAAGCATATATAAGTCCACAATAAAAACAAAAATGAGACATAGTTACCTTCACGTTCATAATACATTATAATGAAGTTGAAGTCAACATTTCATGCTTAGAACACATTTCCCCTACACACCATAGTACCTTACTCACAATCCCAATCCAAAACAACTAGTGCAATGCCTATGTGAAGACTCGTAACCCCACAAAAATTAAGTAAACAAGAATAGAAACCATGAGCATTGTCTTCACATCATAAAACTTCATAGAAAGTATATACAATCTCTTACATGGCAATATAGACCAACAACATGTATATCAAGTGAATGTAATATCATACGACACCAACATTATGTAGAATCAACATTATGAATTTTATTCATAGCATAACTATATAGAGGTATCACCGTAGGAGTTCCCTCGAGGTCTACATGTGCAATGTATAAGTAAAGTCTCATTCCTTTACATACACTAGTACACCTTTCAAGTGATCCTAGTTTTTATGCATCTTTTACTTTGATTCATTCATTCATTTTACTTTCGGGAAACTTTGCCAAATCCAAAAATAATGTATGTGAGCTAAATAGGGAATCCGGTGTCATCCCCTCACACCGAAATGAAGGTACCTTACTTCCAAGGTAAGACATATATATCATAATAGCATCTACGTGGATTTTCTAGCTAGGTTCCTATGTGGCACATAGTTATGAAACTTGGAGGTTGTTGCTATAAACCCTCTTTATGATAATTAGCATTAAACTTTCAACCTCATGAGAGAACATTGTGTGATCCTTCCATATATTGTGAAGGAGCACCTCTCATTCTTTAGTTCTCGGTGCTTAGCTAAATGTTCCCTTTTTTTAAAAGTATCTTAGTGTTGTTCTTAACATTAGTTTATATCATAGGTCTTAGGAGTCTATCCCCCTCATGTATCATGTTCATAGATCTTAGTTTCTAGGATGAGAAAACACTTTCATCACAACCCAACATTATGTGAGAATATCATCCTCATAGACATAGCAATAAGATGCATAAATGAATCACTTCTAATCAATCATAATAATACATCAATCATAATCTCACAATTCACCACATTCATATCATACTATCACATTCATAATATCATAATACTCATATCATAATCACATATTCATACTTCAATTGAACAATATTCATCAAGAATAGGCCAACATGAGTGCTATAAAGTACTCATGAACTTGAAGATCTGACCATACTCCTACAAGAAAGCTCTTTCAAAACTTCACCCTCAATTAAATGATATTTACCCAACAAGTGAATCATAATCATCATATAATATTATACTATACAATAATACATTCAATTACATCTTCCTCAATCACAAACCAACCTAAATCACACATTAGTATTAGGAGAATATGGGTGTTCATGGGTCTCTATACAGATCTAGGGCAAATATTTAAGGGGTAATTCAATATAAACATAAAAATACATAAATCACCCCTAATAATCATATTAAGACTTCACAATTCAACATAGAATGTAGAACCACGAAATTGGATGAAACAAGGGATTTGAAAAACATTGAAGTCCAATTTTCGAACAGCCTCTTGGGGAAACCCTTCATACCTTAAAAATACTTGAAGAATGGTGAAGGAAAGTCTTGATATTTTATTCCTATATATAACTTGACCTTCTTCTTCAATGGGAGGTATTTGAAGTAGTGAGAGAAACTAGAGAAAAGTGGGAGTTATTTGGCTTTTGGTATTTATGAGGTGTTAGGTTAGTTTAATTACTTCGAATCATTGTGTAGTCCTTAAATAACTAATTATAACGATCCCTAATAATTAATTAATTAATTAACCAGTTAACAAAACAGCCCTAATGAATATATGTGGAGGCAGTGAACTAGGGGTCCATTGACAAGACCTCGTCGATGGCCCGTCGTCCCCACCATGGACCATCCTGGTAAAAAGTTGTTTGGAAATGATTCTGCATTTAGGAGGCGCAAGGAGGACATTCTATGTGTGAACCAATGAACACCATCGACGGGGCGTCATCCCATCGACGCCTGGTATGATATGTTTATGTTGTTAATTGAAACGATAGTTCCCATATGCATCTTTATGTCATCTTATGCATGAAAAGCATATGATTAGTGATGAATGAACATGTGTCAAACAAATGTATTTATGTGAAGGCTTTATCACATATGTATACACCTACATGGATGTATGAATGAATAACGTTTATCATAATCTAGTGAAAGCGAGGCCCTTGAAAGGTTACTCAATTGTACTATAAACTAGACTATATTATTAATATGTTATGATTATGTGAAAGGACATTCTCACATAATGTAGGTTCTATGATGAAAGTTCATTCTCATGATTAGAAACCTTTGAGATATATGATGTATGAGTGAGCGAGTCCCTAAATCGTACTTTATGAACTAATGCTAATTAAATTCTTAAAGTCATTTAAAAAGGGAGTTTGAGCTTAGTACCGAGTGAACATGTAAAATTAGAGTGGGGGCTTCACATCTAGCATGTTCGGCTTCCCATAAGAGTACCTTAACGTTAGCAAGTCTGGTTTCCCTACATATATGTTGTCTCATGAGATTGAAACCTCCATGTCAGAAAGTCAAATATTCTAGTAAGAATCTCCCTGTTCCATAAATATGTGCCCCCTTAGGTCTTAACTTAGTGTATCCACTAGAATAGCTATTATGTAGGTTCTACCTTGGCAAGTAGAACACCTTCTTTTGGTGTGGGGTAATATTACACCAGATTCGACTTAGCGCAAATGGTCTATGTCGGTTATTGCTATGTCTCCCAAAAGTTGAGAAATGAACTTAGATAAGAATATTACCTTTAAAGGAAAAATTACATAAATTAATACATTTTAAAAAATAATTACTGATTTTAGCGATACTTTTTATTTATTACCATTTATAGCTATGCTTTGTTAAATTTGTAATACGTATTAAAAGTGAATTGTGCATGTAATATATATGAATTATAATTGTTTTTTGAAATATATCATATTTGTTTGGTAAACAATTGTCACATTTTATTATAACTGTATTAAAATGTGTGATAAATGTATTTTTCTTCATTAAAATTTGTATTATATGTGAATAATAAATGGGTCTTTGTAATATCTATTGAACATGTATTATAAATAAATTAAAAGTGATCAAGTAAAAAAAATATTATTTCTGTACATAGTAATAATTTTTTTATTATAGTATATTAATGTATGTTTCCCAAATTTAATCATAACTCCTTGAAAATTTTACTTGGTATAGGTATGACTAAGGACCCTACCTACTAACTGCACATGTTTGCTTTTAAAAAAAATAGGACTGGAGCCTCTTATGAAATAAAAAGTTATGTTTATATGTGATTAGTATGAATGCATGTTAAGGTTTTCACTTTACTTATGTCAACACATGAATTATGATTATGCATGTGAATTACACTTATGGCCTCTAAATCATTTTGCTTAATATATGTGAGGGTATGGGACTCCATGTACACCTTGCACAAGTAAGTTTGTGAAGGGGTTTTAAGGGTGGTTTACTTATGATATGATCTAAATGAGTATATCTAAGATGTAATAAATGAAAGAGTTCATATGTGATGTTTAATGAAATATGTTGTCTTATGTTTAAGGATAAATGAATGAGTGGTATGTTATAGAATGATATTTTCCCTAAGTCTAGGGTACTTCCTATGATCACTTGGTGTGAGTAGTATTATGGGATGCTACTTGTACATTGCACTAGTAACATTTGGAGGTAGTCTTCGTTGATGGTTCTTATGTGTAGATTGTGCCTTAATGAATGTGCCTTAAATATGATAAAATGGCTTGAAATATTGTCATGAGTGATATCCATGTCTATATGATGTATGTGAACTATATTTTGCTTATTGTATAAATATTCATGATGTTTTACTATAAATACATGATGCATGATTCTAATTGAGTGTTCTCTTTAACACATTTTATTGCGTGATTATGATATTCAGTGCATTCTTGTACTAATACCATTCTTCTTCATCTTTTTATAGAAAGTGTTTATGGTGATGACTATAGGATCTTTCCTAAAGTGAGGAGCTTGGAATATATATTCCCATGTTCAAGACGGTCCTTATGATTTGAAGGATTTTTGTATTGACATGTTATTTAAGTTTATGTAATAGTTTATATTATTCGCTTACGTTTTTAAGGACCGTTTCCATATTCGATTATATTGATGTTGAGTCTAACATGGAAAAAAGATACATAGTGCCTAGACTATGTATTTATGGTTTTATTAAATTTTTTGTTATTCTATCATCATTTTATGCTTTAAAATTTTTACATTTTCTGCTATTTGATGACTATGCGATGAATGAATTCTAAGAGGCTTGTCAAAGACCTATGAGAGGTTGACGACGCCATGTAGTGACTTGAGTATGCCATAACATCTAGGGGTGTTCCCTGGTTGTTACAAACTTTGTATCAAAGATAAGGTTATGGAATTTGTATTTGGACTCAAAGTCTTATATTGACACGTCTAGTAAAGACTCTTTCAGTGTGAGTCGCGACACATTTATGAGCGACAGGCTATAGGACAATATAGTTTCATTTCTTCACTGCTCTTGTGTCATTCCATTGAGATTGCGTTCATATGAATTCTCTCTTATGTTTCCTTTTCTGGTGGTCTTCTAGATGTTACTGCTTGGAAGGGATGATGTCTTAAGTCTTGAGGGAGAAAAGGTGAGTTTTGATGATTACTATGGTTATTGTAACTAGATGAGTCTATGTGAAAGTGAATTAGGAATATTTTGATGTGATGCCAATTATTGATATATGTGACCTATGAGATTTGAGATGTTATGTTGATATGTTATGGTTTTATGTATTTCTAGCCTTATGAGAGTTGTTATGGCTTAATGGAATACTTTTTGGAATGATAGGTTGATTTATGAGTATGCATTATTATAGTATAATGTTATTGTTTAGTCTTGAAAGGTTTTGGAGAAATGTGGTAAATAGTAAAAGATGAAATTTGTCGTTATTATACGAGTAATGCTTAAGTGTTTTCCTTTTGTGTATTGGAGTCTTTTATATATGCTTGCTCCTAATAAAGTAAGGTAGTGTGCTTACCTTGAAAGGCAATTTTGAAGTATGCTAGTTAATTTGAGAACCCACATGACTAGTTGATTAATCACTGTATGAACGTATTCTAAGAGTGGGAAAAAGGGAAGAAGAGGTTTAATTCCATAAATTGGGATTATGCTTTGCCTAAGGTTGACTTAGAGTGATGTAGGTACCCCTTAACTCCTATGGAGAAGAAGAGAATGGATTTTGACCTATTCTAAAGTTGTTAGTTGTATTTTAAGTTTGATATTAATATGGTCATCTAAAGAAAGTGCTTAGATTATACCTAGGCATGGTTGGTTTGAAGTGTCCCCCAAAGGTGATGATGTGGATTTAAGTGACCTAAAATCTACCTTAACCTAGTGATGGAAGAAAATAAATAGGCCTTTATGGACAAGTCTCTTCTATGATTCTGACATCCCGAGACCACACCCTAGAAGATATGGCACTCTCGGAGAGCGACCGGCGTACTAGACCTTTCAAAGATCTTATACAAGCCCATACTATCATTCATCGCATACACATAATGAAAAGTAGTGCAAAATTAAAACTATTCACAAAACATTTCATAGTCTTTAAAAAAATTCTTTCATATAAAATCATAGCAAATACTAAGTCTCAATCTCATCAAACTTAAGACCCAAGAATACCTTTGGGACACAGCCCATAACATACTAATATAGAAGTACTTAGTCTATTACAATACTTCGATAAAAAACATAAAAGACATCAATAAATGCCCTCGAGTCAATTGAGGACATACTTCAACTTCACTTGAATGATGTTACGATCCAAGTCTTGCTTCCCAAATTCTCCTCATGTACCAACAACTATATAGATAGGCAAAAGCATGGAATTAGTACAACCATATGTACTATGTATGGCATTATATATAAAAATCATGAAAAAAAAGAAATTCATTAGAAATATGCATCTTTAATTTAAAAATAATATCATAATCTTAAGAATAATATTTATAAACTTAGAAACATATAAGAAATCACTTAGTAAATTTATAGCATTCGTAAGAGCCACCTTAAAATGAGCTTAATTCACTGTACAATGAATTGCCTCACTGTTACAGTGAAGTATATCTTCTTCCTTTTTAACACATCCTAGCATGTAGTATTCTCACAAAAAGCTATCCTACGACTCATTTATGCAACAGAAACAGAGACTGCCCATACAACCTCCCTAAGCATACCTAAATGATCCTCAAGACTACCTATAATGAGACACATACACACTTAAAAGACATCAAACATATGAACATGATATTTCTTCTACCAAAGGTTATTCTAAGACTCGCTTGAGTGAGTTGTGAAGCTACCGCAATCCCTTACGAAAATACTTAAGAGATCCTATAGACTACCTAGGATAGAATCAATATCAATTAACACATCAACATATAGGTAGTATGACATTCTCTTACCAAAGCCTATGAAAAGACTTACATAAGTAAATCAAGTAGATAACGTCCATGATTGCACTAAACCATTTTAGGCCTACGGCAACACTAAATCTTGACAACGCTTATAAAGTGTTGCCTAAAATACTTTTGGGAACACTTTTAAAGTGAAGCCAATGATTTTGACTTTTAGCTAAATTAATTTTAGCAACACTTCTAAAGTGTACTCTTTAATGGGATAAACTACACTTTAGAAGTGTTGTTATAGTTGGCAACAACTATTTACATGAATGGCCACACTTTTAAAGTGTGTTATTTTTATAATTGAAAATACAACACATTAAAAATGTGGCCTTAGTGTTTTCACCAAAATTTTATATTCCCTCCAACATTTTAACATTAAAATTTCATCTCCCTCCGATTTTTATTTGGCCAAAAAAATAAAACATTAAAAAGAATTAAATAGAATAAAACATTAAAGAAATAAAAAAAGGCCACATTTCCTAAAACTTCAGCTGAAGCTTCCATTTTTAGCTGAAGAACCCGTCATCTCCGGTGGCTTCATCTTCATCATCGGTGGTTGTTCAGAGATCTTGATCTACTTGGAGTAAAGTTTTTCAGTTCGCGTGTCTCGGATCTCGTAATTCTGAAAATGAAGCAGCACAGGTTTGTTTTGTATGTTTTTTTTTGCATTCTTCAGCTTTGATCATGCTACATTGTGCTTGTTTTGTGACCTACAGTAGGTTAGTGATATGGAAAATGTTTTTAGGCGCATTATGAAGGCAATTTCGCACTAACTGGTTTTTCCATGTATGTTTGTTTTTTAGTGGTTTGGTTTAGTGCTAATGGACAATAGATTGGTGATTTACTAGTTCTGCATCTATAGGCATGCATAGATGTTGTGCATTGTGCTTTCTTTGTAGTACTTTTGGCTCTACAATTGTTAGTGCTTTAGAAAAATTTTACATAAACTACTAAAACTTTTGTCATATGTGATAACGTTTTTGATTCATAAACTTGTACTTCAGCTAATTCTGTCGTTTTGGCCATAAGTATAGATAGTAACTCTATTTGCTGGAACTCTGTCAAAACGCGGCAGGGTCGACGGACTACGCGACGGGACGTCGTGGTCACGACAAGCCATCGTGGACCTCGCGACGGGCCGCCGTGGACCTCGCGACGGGCCGTGGTAGTCATGAGAGGCCGTCGTGGTCATGACGGGCCGTCGTGGTCATGACGGGCCGTCGTAGTTATCCGTCGTGGTCATGACGGGCCGTCGTGGACTCTGTCGTCCCATACTTGCATGTTTCTTCTGCTACTTCTCTGATCTTCATGACGAACATGCAGGACGGACCGTCATGGCTACGACGGTCCGTCACGCATTCCGTTACAACTGAAATTTCAAATTGATTAATTGTTAAATTTCTTAATTTTGTGTTCTTTCTTGATGGAACAGATTTGTTTACTAGAGGAATTGATATTCAAGCAGTTAATGTTGTTATCAATTCTTATTTTCCTAAGAACTCATAAACGTATTTACACAGGGTATGTATAACAGATCTTTGATCTTGCTTATTGACTTATATATTGTTTTTGCTATTTCATCATTGGTAATTTATTTTTAGTGACTTTGGTTTGAATTGAGCTAAGGTTTTGTTTCTCTTGACCACTATTGATCTTGCTTGTTTGGTATGGTTGAAGTGTAGTTTTGCTATGTCCGATTTCGTTTCCTTGTTTGATCGTGTGGAACATATTAACTATACAAGGAAACTAATGTAATTTTCTTTAATTTTTGCTGCTGCTGTAATCTACAATCTGGACTTGTCTCTCTATTTTCATTCTTATTATATAGAATATCCATTTTATAACCATAACTTTTGACATCCTAGTAGAAGGCATGCTTCCATAACTACAAACAAATAAACAAATTATTATTAGGATAATCTAATTGTTTGTGTCTCCTCATTAATTCCTTTTTTTTTAGTGTTCGTGTCAGTTTGCGTGCATCATGGTTATTGTATGACACCAAATATTTTATATTGTTTCTTATGAAGTTTGAACCCTAATGCAATTATTCATTGTTGTTGAACTCATTTGGAATTCTAGACACCTAAGGGAAGATCATCTACTTTGAACATCAAAAGACAAGTAGGCATCTACTTTGAACATCAAAAGATGCAATCTAATTTTCTGTTACTGCTGGATTTCTTGCCTCTCTATATTGTTGCAATCTGAACTTCTTTCCTCTTCTATATAACTGCCAATATCTTATTTGTGAAGGGAAATGGTGGTGATCAAATTTTAAGTGGATGATGAAGAGTTTTTGAACTATTGTAAAAGTTTAAATACATATTTGATTTATTGTGTACACATTTAGAATATTGATGTATAAGTATGGGTATGTACACAACACATACTATCTTTTGGTTGTACATGAAATATTTCTCGAAGTTTATTTGAAATATATAGCTTCAATTTAATGATTAATTAGTTCATTTTGTGTTTTAGGTCACTTGTATGTATGTAAATATATTGTATATATTTGTGCTACATGTAGGCTTATAAATGTTGAAGTTACACTTTGTAAGTGTTGCTCTAGGTAGATAAAAAGTTAATCTTTGAAAGTGTTGCAATAGATGACCAATAAAAGGCAACACTTTTTAAGTGTGACCGACCAATAAATCTGAAAAGGCAACGCTTGCCTAATGTCAAAGGTTACACTTCTTTTGGGCAGCCCCTAAAAAGTGTTGTTGAATGTCCAAAAGTGTAGCCTTTTATCAAAGGCCACACTTTTTGCTAGTTTAGGCTACACTTACGTGGTGTTGCTGTAGGCCGAAAATGGTGTAGTGTTGAGTTGTTCAAGACTACCTAAATAATCCTTAAGACTAAATAAGTTTAGATCATGTTTACATATTCAACCATTTTCTCTAACTAGAGTCATCCTTAACGCTTATCTAGGTAAGATACGAAGTGACCATTCCTATACCCCCTTCACAAATTAACTAGACAACCCTTAAGTACTCTAGATAAGTACTTATTCATTTAACATACTTTCTTACTTATGTAATTGTATTAATTAGTTCATTTGGGAGACATTCATCACATAAAGGACATTCAAGTTATGGTCTTTGACAAGACCTAGGAACTCCAAGTACACCTTCATAGCCTATTGCGCAATGTCTAGATAGCGTCCCATGCCACCACCTAAACTTCATTGAACTTCTCTAATGCTAGTAGGTATCCCATATAATGATAATAGGCAATAACCACCATAGACCATGATACAAAATCATGGAATATGACTTTCTAACCTACTTTGATGAGAGTGTTCTACTTGACAGTGGTAGAACTTGGACACATCCCATTTAGACAAATGGTTAAGGAATATGAAGGGCATGCTTCGTAATCTTGTCACATTCTTTAACTAAAACTACTTCCCTTACCATACTCACTCGGTGCTAGCCTTTGTTCTCATACAGTACTTTACATTAAAGATTCGTAAAAAGGTGTTCCATATCATGTTCATAACCTAATCACATACAAAAGAAAGGTCCACTTGGGATACCTCACAATGGCGACAAAAAGATCATCATGACTTTCCTAAGGTTTGATATGATCTCGTTCCATCCAATCAACCCTAAGTCAATAATTCATTTACTTTGAAGGATACCATTGGGACTTTCGACTTCATTACTCATAACATTACCAATATGTTCAAGGTTTCACATAAAGAACCCTCTTGGCATCATTTAAGGTCACATATCATTAATACATTGAGTACTAAGAGTCATTAGTATCATAAGTCAAGACATGTCATATTCACATTCATACATGCATCAAGTAAGGGACACAAGTAAACTAAGACAAGACACCACATACTTCACCTTAACACATATAACACGTAAATCTAGAAACACATAAACATAACCATATCCTCTTTGAGTAATCCTATACACTATCATATGATAATCTATATGACCTCCATAGACTCATATATTCATGTAGGGATAACAAAGCATCAACGCTAACGCTATACACACAAAGCCAAAGTGATAGTCTAACATGATCACATTAATAACATCAATAGAAGAACACACATACTTTCAAATTACTTATCATGTAGGTAGATATTATCATACTTCACATATTAACCTACACAAATAACAAAATTACTTCAATTAGTTGCCAACAAGGCCATGATCATCATAATACATAAAGTAACATCGAAAAGGCCATATCAACTGCAAGTAAAGCACATAACACCACCAACATAAGTGGACCATACCATTCACAATATAATTGAAGTCTAATTAACATAATGTAAATGGAAATAGGGAAACGTACCACCACTCCATCCTCAACACCTCAATTCGATGTTAAATAAACCAATTCAACACCATAAGTCCCTTACCAATGGCCATGAACAGCATGTAAAGACAATTATAACAATGCTGAATGAAACTAGGTAAATTCACTATATATTCATCAATATAATACAACCTAGATATCAATTGAACACAATTCTTACATCATTAAAGAGCCCATTAAAACTACACTAGAATTCATAAACATTAATTGAATATCAAGTAACCCATAACTTAGTAAAAAACTAGGGTTCATCCTTTTCATGGGTTCATAGGTTAATTGAGTTAAAATAATTAAATTAATAACAACTCAATCACTAATCAATGTTTAAAAACCATTAATGCAAAAATCCATAAATAGATCATGAAATTGGACATTTCATCTTTAAAAACTTTAGAAAACATCTATAAAAGTTGGGATCCTTGACGAATTGAGTTTTAAGGATAAAAAAAATACATAAATGAATCAAATTCTTAAATTTGATTAGGAATATCCACTCAATTCTCCAATTCAAGTCCTTCCTTGAGTTTTGGCTGTAACGCCCCAAAATGAACTAAGGTAAACTAGAGGTTTGTGGTTATTTCTAGAGTTGATTTTATGTTAAAATAAGCAATTTTAGTTTCCTTAGGCAGTGTGTGATGTTTGAATAATCTTGGAGTTCAACTGACCATGAACGTCCATGACATTCGGAAAGTATGCCTTAGAATGTACTAGTTTTTCGACAAGTTTTATGTGTTCCTTTTACTTGAAACTTTCATTTGATATTCATAAGACGTAGACAACTTAGTTTAGGGGGTTAACGTCTTGGAATGACCCCACCTAGGATACACAAGGGGCCCTAGATGAAGGGCCACAGTGTTGGGCAAAATCTGCAAAAAAGCAGTCGCCATCGATGACCCTAAGGATGGTCTATTGGTCCCCCAACGGTCCGTCGACCTAGGGAATTTATTGGAACAGTGAGTTCTATTGTCCATGCTCCATTTGGATCTATGTATCCACCAATGATGGTCCGTTGGTGAAGGTTTGTCTGTGAGGCCTGCCAAGTCAGTGAAGTTGCTGCCAACTTGGGGTGTTTTATGTAAATACACTCCAAGTATTTTAAAACCCTAGGTGTATAATTTTAGCGTTTCTAGGTTATATCAAAATAGTTTTAAACCATAGACCTAAACAATACGCCTCTCTTCAAAATATTCAAACTCTCTCTCTAAAGACAAACTCTCTCTCAAGACTCCATTGAAAGCTGGAGGTCAATAAAGGATAGGAGGGCTGGTTTCACGTGTCTCTTCATCAAAAACTCCCGGATTTTTCTTCATTATGTGTGATATGTTATCCATTCTTGAATATCTTTTCATTCAAGAAGCCAACTTCCAAAAAGGTTTTCAAAGGGGTTTCTAAACTCAAACCTCTTTTAACTTTGATTTTTAGTAGAGGTCTTCTTGTATTTAAGTTCTAATGGTTTAAATGTATTTATTTTGGGTTTAATTTTTTAATTTGATGTTAAAACTCTAGTGAAACTCTTGTTTATGCATATTGAACTTTTTTCTTTAAAATGGGTTATGTGAGCATGATTTGAGTAGGGTATGAACTTGGGTTATCTTGTATTTGTCATGTTGTTGTAGCTACTGCGCTAAGGTCCTTAATATGGTTAAATATCGATAAATTTATTATGAGTGATGATGGTTTGATTTGATGTTGAGTTTCTTTCATTATACAGTTCTTATTATGAATTGATATTGAGTGGCATGGTCCATCGTATGGATGGCAGTGCTAATTGAGGAACTTGATGTTATTTAGTATGTTTTTAATAACGTCTAACATGTGAAATGAAGAGATATTGGAAATTGGTCTTTTATTGTGTTTGGTGTAACTTGAGTTGCATGTTTGACCTAGTTTAAGTCAACATGAAGTATATGATTATGAGAAGCATGTAGAGTGTGTAACTTAATGAATCAAGGTTAAAGTATGTGTAGAACTTGATGATAATTAAATGAATATTATATGCAAGGTTTGCACATGTATACGCACACACATTACACAATGTATTATGCAAAGTTGAGTAAAAAGGGGAATCATGAGGTGGACAAACTTCGTGAGTTGAGATGTGGCGTCTAGTAGCAACCTCTCTATTCGCAGTGAGCTTTCTATGATAAGAATACTATGTTAAGAAATCCGTGGAGAGTTATGCCTAGCACCGAGAGGATATGAAGGGGAGGTGGATTACACTTCATGTGTTGAGATGTTTTAGTCCAAAGTACCTTTTGAGATGTGTACTCCTTGTTAATAGAGAGTGAGTTACTTCGTAACAATCTCCTCATACCTTAACTATGTGCCCGCAGAGGTTTAGCTATTAGAAAAGCCATGCAAATGCTAAGAAGCATGACATTACACTAGGCAAGTAAGGATCCCTTATCCTATAAGGGTTCATATCGGGATTCCATTTCTAGATCTCATGGTCTATGTCGGTTAAGCTAATCCCCCCACAATGAATTGATTGAACTAAGTCTTCTAAAAGAATTTACTACTTAGAATAGGTGGTGTATGGGACGCTATCTTCTCATTGAACTAGGTAGGACTTTCCGAAAGGGAAGACATGGTGCCAAACCTTCTAAAAGAATGCACTACTTAGGGTAGGTGGTGGTATGGGACGTTATTTACTCATTGAACTAAGTAGGCATTGCGAAAGGGAAGACTTTGGTGGTTTGTTGGGTGTATTTTAATGTCTTGACATTGATTGAGGGTCTTGTTTCTCCCGAGCTGAGTAAGCCGAAAGGGGTAGTCTTGAGGGTTGCTTTGGTGTGTATTGGAGGAGTCATATGCGTACTTCATTCATATCTTTCCTTAGTGAGTCTTAGGATAATTCCGAGGTAGGGAAACTCTTAAGGAAAATGATTTCACTTTCTCTTTCACTTGGCCTTCGAATTTCACTCATTTAGTATAGGATAGTTCATTGTAATTGCTCAAGTTTAATTTATTGTGAATGCTTTAAACGATGCACTGTCAATGTTCAAATGTTTTTACTGTAAATGCTTAAGTAGTTTACTGTGAAGGTCAAGTTGGTTTATTTTAATTTTTATTGTTGGCTTAAAATTATGGGAATTCTTATCTAAGTTGTAAATGATTGTTAGTATGATTACCAAAATTTCCTTTTTTCATTGTTTTTTCATATGCCATGTTTAGTACATTGTTTTGTACTAAACCCATTCTTTTCTATACTATATAAGTATAGGTTTTAAGCTTTTGAAGGTTTGAAGGCTAGAAGGAAGAGCTTGGGAAAGGTCTCTGAAGGAAAAGTATGTCCTCATATATTCGAGGGCATAATCTTTTTCTTAGTCTTTTTTGAAAGACTTGTTATGTATTTTAATTTATTGTAGAGGGCTATGTCCCTAAGATATTATGTCGTGTTGTTATGTTGGCTTGTGACGATGAGATTCTCAAAGTATTTATGAAAAATTGTCTTTTATTAATTATTCGTGAAAAATTTTAAATTTCTGCACTACTTTTCAAGTCTTATGTGATGAACGCTGCTAAAGGGATTGTACAAGAGCCCAAAAGCTCAAGTACGCCTGGTCACGAAACGACGGTTCTCCCTAATTTCTAGGGGGTGTTTTCGGGTTATGACATTTGCTCCAATGAAGTTCTAGGGAATTTCTAAGGGAATTTGGGTTTTTTATTTTGAAAATTGAAATTTTCTAAGTGTTTTAGGCTAATGAACATATTTAAAATACCCAAAAGACCCGTAAAAAGAACTCCAATATTCTTATTTGGACATGGGTTGAATTTTCAAGTTCACCCCTCAACTTACAGTGAATTGCACGCAGGAACAGACCCAACGACGGTTGCCCATTGATTGTCCGTCCCTTGACCAGCGGAGCGTCCTGTTAGTTCGTGGTCTGGGACTGAGGATTGTCTTTGGCTGAGTCTCTTACCAAGCCTAATTATCTACCAACGGCACCAATTGATGGGGCGTCGACTGGCCCACGAGCCATCGATTGCCTCAGTCGTTCGGAGCTATCTAGGAAGTTTTGGACACCAACAATGGGTCCTTCCTCAAGGACCCTTGGATGGTATTTGGGGATGTTTTCCCAGACATTTACAACCCAAACAAACTCGTATATGAGCTTAGGACCCCTAACATGAATTTCATCTAAAAAAAACATGTAAAACTCGAGGAAACATGACTAGACACACAAGGTAGTTTTGAAGGCAAAACTTTCGAACGTCGTGGACGTTCTTGAACGTTTGGCCTCCAAACTTCACGAATCTTGACAAACCGACTATATACACTATAATAGCTCTTATAAGGACCTTATGAACTCATGAATCACACATAAACACATAAAACCACATATGAGACACAGAGGTGACTTAGTCGTTAAATGTGTTAGTCGTCCCTTGATGTTTGACTTCTAATGCTCCTAAAATCTTAGACACTGACTCATTAACACATTATAGACCTATTTAAACCTTAAACCATTATTAAAAACATGTTAGGCTCCAGTTTACCTAAGTCATTTTTGGGATCTTACAATATTTCTCCTACGATTTATCTAGAGCGGATGATTACCCTAAATCTGTTGAAGAGTGGAAGTGGATCCTAAGAGTTTCAACATGTGTGTTTAGGATTTTTTAGAACATGGGACTTCTATGGTGCTAAGTCTAAGGGATAATTCTTTAGAAATTATACGTGAGCTACCTAAGGTGATGGACCTTGTAGGTTTAAATCCGGAACTACTAGCCTTGTTAGGACTTGGTGGTAGGATGTGATGAAAGTACGAATATACCATTGGTAATCATGTGTGTAGTTAATGAATCATGTATTCTTGTAGTATTACTTAACTTGAGTGTTATGAGTTCCATTAGGTGATAAACTAAGAGGAACTTCAGTATTATGAGTTCCATTAGGTGATAAACTAAGAGGAATAGTGATGCTTGAGGATTTCTTCTTTATGATGGGGTTAGTAAGCTCCTTGGTATGATATTAGGAATGAAAATCCTCAATAGTGTGGAATCATATCTTGAGAGGTGCATCGAGATTTAGTTTTGACTTGACATGACCTTGGTGTTTAAGGGCATGATATGATGAATATTTGATTAGGTTTACCCCAAGTGGAGGATAATGTGCATAGATGGTAAGGCCTTTGAGTTCCCTTAATATTTCGATTTTGAGTTATTTTGGACATCCCTATGATAACAATAACATTGGGTGATGGATATGAAGTAGAGTACTTTAGATACTCGTTTGGATCTTTTGAAATCCTCACCAAGTAGAGTATGAGTGAAGAGCTAGTGTGAAATGGTTCCTTCTTGAGATATGGAAGGAGGTGATGTTAAGAAGGTCTTGCATAAGCTTAATCCCAGGAGGGGGATGTTGTACTTAACTATAAAGATTGGTAGGTCCAATTTCTATTATATGTAGATCAGTTTCCTTTATGTGAGTTTACACTAAGTGGGGGATGATTACTGAGCTGTAGGTTGTTAATGTCCCTATCTTTTCCTTCTATTACTCATGCTTGAAACCAAAGAGTTCCAAGTAGCTTCTTCATATTATGGGGTCTTGGATATGAGTATAAGTTGCATGTTCTCCATATGTTATGCATGTCTTAAATTACACTATGTTATGCATATTATGAAAAATCACTATTTCATTAAAAATCACTATTATAAAATATCACTATTTTATGATAAATTGTATGTTTCTCATGTTGTTGTGCATCTCAATATGTTAAAAGTGCTTTTGACTTCATGAGAATGGAGGTCTAAACATGCCTTTATTAAAAGTGGAGATATTCTCGTTAATGAGTTGACCATTGTAAATGCTTGCATATAAGCATTATGATTCCATGTGTGTATGTTGGGATTAGGATAAGGTAGTCCCTCCTTGAAAATAATTTAGCATGGTTATTTCATATATGACCTTGATGTTATCATATCTAGACTATAAAATTGTAGTTGGTCTACGTTGTTCATGATGTATGTACATGTAGCATGATTTGCTTATGTTTTTCATGAGGTGAAGTGGAGATCATGCCTATGTGTGCACTTGAAATCCATTTTATGTTTAAACTTATGATGAAATGATGAGCATGCCTAAAAGTTAAGGAAGGTAGTTCCTTCTAATGACAATTAGTATGATGAAGCATGTGCGCACTATGAGTTGTGGAGATCGTTCAATTTACTTGTGTTGCATAGAGTTCATAATGATATGAAGTTGGTGTTCCTTGTAATTACGGTGAATTAACTAGGATGTTGTGCATTTTGGGCTTCTACTAGGGTATTTAAGTCTTTGGAAGTGTTTTAGTGCCATTCGAGAACGAATGTTCCTAAGTAAAGGATATTGTAACAACCCTCAAAATGAACGAGGTTTATATAGAATCTAACATGAGTTTTAAAGGTTATTTAAACGTAAATAATGTTTTTAAAATCTTGTAATAGTCGTTTTAAAGAGTTTGGAATCCAAATGTGAAAGGACGACCAAGACATCCGAAGACTTGAATTTTGCATGCCAGTGTGTCCTTTTATGTTTGAGTTGTTTTTATATTTTTTCTAGTCTAACTTCAGTGAAGTTTATCCTATTGTCTTATTAAACATGTTAAGGGTCAGAAAGCTTGGGTACGACTCCCCGAGGACTACCCGAAGGGCCCTCAAGGAGGATCCAAACGTTGGATAACGAAGGTTCCAAATAAAGCATGCAGAGGCAAGATCTGGAGTCCCTTACGCATCGTGCACCTGTTACTCATAATGACTCCACTTCGCATTCCTTACTCAAGGATCACTTCCTCAAAAATTTTGTGAGGCCAATTGGGAGCTGCCTCTGCCACTTGGTGCCACTTCCAATATTCGGTTACATCCTTTCAAATTCATGTTTGACATGTCTAAAAGTCCAAATAAGTATGGGGGTCTTTTGGTAACTTTAAAACTCGGTTTTAAACAATTTTATGACCTATTTAACCCCTTTCCCAAGTAAAAATCACAATACCCAAGGAGAAACAAAAAATCCCAAAACTCTCTTATCTTCTAAAATTCTCTCAAATTAAACCTCCATTGGAGGCCAAACTCAATCTCAAGATAATAAATTTTGAAGTGTTTTCTTCTCTTAAATTGTGAGATTTTCTTATATTAAGGTATGGTAACTTTTCCTTAGTTAGCCTTTCATCTAAGGAGATCTCTCAAAAGTTTTGCAATGTGTTTCTAAGGTCAAAACTGTTATCTTTCAATCTAGACATGGGTTCATTGTTAAATTGATTTCAAAGTAATAATAATGATGGATTTATGTGTAATTACTGTTTTGAAGATTAATTTCAATAAAATTCCATAAATAACCATGAACTCCTTAATCTCTCAATTTAGTCTATAATGTGAGTCTTGTGATCTTGATTGGATTGGTATTCAATTGTGATTAGATTGTTGTGTATTGATTAACCCTAACTCTATTTCTGTCAATTTTTTACGAATTGCTAAGAATTTTTCAATTGTGATTATATATTGTAGAATTGGTACGTTGACCTAAATTCCTTATTATAGTTTTGGAGGTTACATTGTGTGGTAAGGTCCACTTATGGTAGAGGTGTTTGCATTCTTGTCTAGCTATATATGTTGTAATCATCGACTTGATGTCATTAGAACTAAAGTGGAATGATATGATGATTACTATGATTATGAGGTGTATGTGTATAGTCTTCAATTCTAATGTCATGATCTAGGTGTATTGATGATGTTATGCATATATGTTAATGATCATGTTAGGGTTAGGTGTGTATACATGATTACGTGTGATGAACACTTTAGTAGTATGACCCCTACCGTTGTAACCCTACATAAATGTGTGATCTTAAGCATGTTAGGAGTCTTCTATTCAATTGTTGAATATCTTTTTATCTCCTATTTTGTAATGTGGGTGTGTGGTCTATAGTCCCTACTGCTCTTTATGTGAGTTGTTCATGATTTGAGGGTCATTGTACATGTGTTTTGGTCTTTGAAGGTTGTTTTCCCCAACACAAATGTGTATGCTATTATGTCATTATGAGATCACTAAGTACAAACACAATCCACGCATAACTATGAGTATGATATGTTTATGGTGTTAATTGAAAGGATAGTTCTCCTATGCACCTTTATGTCTTCTTATACATGAAAAGTGTATGACTAGTGAAGTATTAACATGTGTTCAAATAAGATGTTTATGTGAAGGCTTTCTTGTAGATGTATACACACACACATGAATGTATGAATAAATAAGGTTTATCATAATTTAGTGAAAGTGAGTAGCTTTAAATGTTACTCTATTGTACTCTAATCTAGACTATAATATAAATATGTTGTGATTATATGAAACAACATTCTCACAAAATGTAGGTTCTATGAGGATAGTTCATTCTCATCATTAGATACCATTGAGCTATTTGATGTATAAGGGATCGTTTGAACAAGCCCCAGAATCGAAAAAAATATTATCCCAACAATAAGAAAAGGGACCTTATGTTATGGTAGGTGACATGGTTTATTCGGGAAGAAACAGAAACTTAGTCCCCAGTATCTTGGACCATATGAGGTTTTGATACACATCGGAAGTGTTGCCTATGAGTTGAAACTACCAATTGAGTTGGCTCTGATGCATCTTGTCTTTTATGCGTTCATGCTCAAGAAGTGTATAGGTGATATGGTGTCTATCCTTCCTCTAGAAGGTTTAAAGGTTGATGCTAACCTTTCTTATGAACAGGTCCGGGATGAGATTCTACACCGGCAAGAGAAGAAGTTGAGTAATAAAGAAGTAACTTCTGTAAAGGTTCTTTGTAATAATCAACTTATCGATAATTCTACTTAGGAGGCGGAGGCTGACATGATGTCACGATACCCTCATCATTTTCGTTCCTCTTCTAGTCAAGGTTGATGTTAGTACTTTTTCCTTAGTTTTTCCATGAAGAGTGTTGAGTGTATTCGGACTTCTATAATTTTTCCCTAATGTGCATATTTTTGTGAAAATCAATGTTTCATACGTGTTTTGAATGATGTGTCTTTATGTTTGATAACTTGATTACATGTGTAACACTCCAAAAGTCCATGACCTATGATAGAGCATCACATGATGAACAAAACCTTAAGACACTGTCTCTAAGCCTAAATTAATGTTTATAAACCATTTAGGATGTTATAAGGTCAAGGTGTCAAGAAACGTCCATAACGTTCGAAAACTAGCTAAATCGAACTAGTTGACGACCCTATGTTTGGTAATGTTTTGGGAGGGTCATATAAATTCCTAAACATATAGTAAGACTTTAAATAGGTCAAATGTAGTACAAAGAGTCCATACTTCAACTAAAGACTCCTCAAGGACCGCTTGAAGGGTCCGGGAGGAGGATCCAAACCTTGGAAAATAAGCTGCTAAGGTATCATGCGGCAGCCTATAAATGAAAGTCAATGCGCGATGCACAGCTGAAAGGTGGTAGGGAAAAATTAGCCTCCCGATGCGTTTACTCCATGAGTTCCACTTCCTTAACTCGAATTTCAAAAATAAAATATGAAATTACCCCCGCGATGTGCAGCCACTTCCCAGGTTCGTTGAAATAGTATTTTAAGCTTTTTGACTTCACAAAAAGACCCATTTAAGTGAGGGGTATTTTGATAATTTAGGGGGTAACTATATATTTACTAAGGGTCAGTTTTAAGTCATTTTTCACTCACCTAAATAAAATTACCCAAAAAAAATCCAAAAACTCTCATCTCTCCCTACTTTCTCCCTCCTTAAATCCTCCATTGAATAAGCAAGAAAGCTTGAAGAAGGACAATTTCTCTAGGATTTAAGTTCCGTTTCGTGGATTAATCCACAATAAGTTATGGGTTGTTCACTCTTGGTATTCCTTTCCACAAGAGGTCCTTTCAAAGTTTATTTCTAAATCACCCAATTCGAAGGGTTTTCCTATTCTAATGGGTTTTCTTCTGAACTTCAAATTGATGATAAATTGTGATTGCCTATGACTAATTAAGTGTGTATTGTTTGGTAATTGATTTTAATTTATGAAATTTCATATTGATCATGTCCCTTTCCCCAAATTCCCAAATATTTGATCTTGCTTATAACTTGATGGGAATTGAAGAACATATTGATCGTTAGACTTTTTCATCTATTCTAATTCCTTTATGGACTTCGTATGGTAATGTATCATTGGGATTATATCTATTGATTAAATAATTTATGATTTTTACTTTCACCCTTAACCCTAGTTTTTGAATTGAAATTAATTGGAATAATCATATTATATTGACCTTGTTATTTTATTAATTACTATTGAATGATATTATTACATCCACTGTTGGGTTTGATTATATTGTTGATGATAAAACCTTGATGATGTCTTGTAAAGGATATGGGGTAAGTCTTGTGATCTCAATCCTTCACTTCAATTATGATTACTTGTATTTAGTGATGAAGTTATATTGTAGTATACCTTGTGATGAGATTAAAAGGGTTGGTATGATGTTGAATTGGAATGTCTTGAACTATGGTTTGTGAGTTGTTTGCTAAGATGTAAATGTTATAAGGATGGTGATAACATACCAATGTGCATTATTATGATCTGACTATGTACGAATTGTAATGCAAGGACAATACTCATGCAATTTTTATTTAGCTATGATGATGATTTTATAAGGGGTAGACCATATCACCTAAATTAAGTAATGATTACTAATGAAAGACATTTCAAAAGGGACTCTAGCTTAGCTCCGAGAGAACTACAAAAGAGGATTGTCCCTTCACACATAGGGAAGGTAGGATCACGAAAGTAGTCATGAGATTTGTGAATATAATGCATGTAGAATAAATGGGGTCCCAACTACATCTCCTAGTTCTTGAACTATGTTTCCACCATTGGAATACTAGTTAGTGAATCCACATAGATGCTATGTTTATATTTTGGTACTACCTTGGCGAGTAGTCCGCCTTCTTTTGGTGTAGGGTTCCAAGTCACCGGATTCCACATTAGCTCATGTGGTGTATGTAGGTTAAGGCAAGATGTTCCCAAAAACTAAAATGAAGTAATGGAATAAACTCTAACTAGGATTATCTAAGGTTTAGCTTAGTCTAGGTAGGGGTATGGGACTCTACCTATACATTGCTCTACTTAGCCTAAAGGGGAGTCTTAGATGGATTTTCTTATGTATGTGCATATAAATTTAAATGATATGTATATGATGATCTTACATGTTGATGATACGATATGGTGTTGGTTTCACTTATGATTATGTGATTGGCCTATGTTGTTAAAGTATGATGATGATTATCATAAATGTATAGTATGTGAAATTGTACTTTAGTTATGGTTCTTGTTAGGTTTACTTGTTTAAGGTTATGGGGCTTTGCTTAGTCATACCACTAGTAGACTTAATAAGAGTTCATGAGTAATGGTCTTGCTTTGGTTATGATGTTATAAACTCTTATACATGCTTGTTAATATTATTACTTGATGGTAGAGTTGTCTTTATTATGTGCTCAACTATGTAGATATGTAAGTTGACTTTACTAGACATGGTACTTTTTGTATTTTGATGTACATGGTCTTGATTTAATGAATATTTAGTATGGACTTCAGTTTTTCTTGAATGTGCATAAGGCTTTTAAAATTTTATTGCATGTTTAAATGAAAAATCCCTTTTTAGCATGATATTATGTGGTGTGTGCATATGGTCCTATACTTAGTACAAGTGATGTGCTAAACCCATTTCCTCCCTTTTCCCAAAACATTTTATGTTCCGGACATTGAAAGGGCTTGTGACGACTTTTGAAGGAGGACTTGGAATTCCACTTTCCATGTTGGGTAGGTGATCACCACTTCGAGGAAAATGCCACTTTCTTGATTTTGCTATTGATTAGTCTTAAAGACAATATGTTAATTTCCTTTTATTTGAGTACTAAAGATTGTATTGCCTAGATATGGCTTTTATTGATTTGATTTATGAGTTACGCCGAATTGTTATACTCTTGTTTAGAAAGCTATGAGATGAGATATCCCTTTTAAGACTATGTCATGACTTATATATATATATATATGTGTGTGTGTGTGTGTGTGTGTGTGTGTGTGTGTGTGTGTGTGTGTGTGTGTGTGTGTGTGTCTTTTATTAAAGTAGAAGACTATGTAATTTTCTAATACGTAAGGTCTATGTATACTAGATATGAATATATTTTGTGTATGCTAGTCTTAGTCCTCTTTGAGAAAGATGGTGCCAGTTACGTCTAGGGGGTGCTCCCTAGATGTGACACACTTGATATCAAAGAATGAGGTTGAGTATCTTTATAGTCGATGTATCATCTAACCATGTCTATGTAGGTTCTTATTCATAATTATAAAGCGCGCCACACTTATAATGACAAGCTATATTGATCTTAGGAAATTCTAAGTTTTTCTTGGAAATCCAATGTGCTGCCTCAAGAGTCTACTTTATGTGTCATTTCACCTAAAACCGTGTATGGTTGTTATAGGTATGAATATTCAAAGGGCAGCCACACGAAGAGCTGATGAAGATATTGCTAATGCGGGAGTCCCCCCCCCCTCCCCCCCCCCTTGTGGAAATCAATATCCTCCTCTTGAAGAAGTTGCTAATGATGATCAAGCTCCGATCAATTACCCACCTTTGATGGATGGGGACATAAGGGCAGCCATTCTCGAAATGGCCCAAGCCATTACTACACAAGAACTAGTCGTCACTACTCAAGCATAATCCATGACTGCCCAAGCTAATCGGGTGGTGGTACCCCAAGGAAAAAAACATGTTGTAACCATTTACTCCCGTTTGAGGAATTTCACAAGGATGAATCCCCCTACTTTCTTTGGGTCCAAAGTAGAGGATAACCCCAAAGAGTTCATTAATAAAACCTAAAAGAGTATCTATGCTATGGGGTTGACTACTACTGAGAAAGCCGAGTTAGACACTTACAAACTAAAAGATGTGGCACATACTTGGTATGTCCAATGCAGAGACAGTAGGCCTTTAAGGGGTGGATCGGTGACATGGGAGGTTTTGAAGAAGGCCTTTCTTGATATGTTCTTTCAGAGGGAAAAGAAGATAGCTAAGGTGGAAGAATTCATCAACCTTCGTCAATGAGGTATGAGTTTGCTTGAATACTTTTTGAAATTTACTAAGTTCTTGAAATAAGCTCCTTCTTTAGTTTTTGACCCGAGGGATGAGATTAGCCGCTTTGTGACAGGAGTGTCCGATAACTTCAAAGAAGAATTTTGTTCGGCGATGGTAAATGATTATATGACTCGTCTCATGGTTCATGCTCAAAAAGTAGAGGAGGAAAGGGTTAATAAGAAGAGTAGATATGTGAATAGGGAAAGTTTATATGATTGTGGTTTTTCAAAGGTTAGGTGTAACAACCCAAAAAAATGGATATGCTAAGTAATGTTTAATGTGTCTAGAATGCCCACGATTAGACCGAGTTCACACGGATTGATGGGCGTAGAACCAGAACTCAGAACCCTTGTGACCTCCAAACCAACTAAATTGGGGAGTTAGTTTATCTAGTAATGGTTGGGTCCAGCCATGTAGGGCTCCCGACTATGAAGATTTACCCAAATAAGTCTTTACTGGACTCATAAAAAGGAAATCTTAAGTTTGGAGGGTCTAGGGGTAAAATGGTCTTATCCCAGGCTAAGGGTAGTATCGTAATTACACTATATATGTAATTAGTTATTTAATTAATAAGGTTGAGGGATAATTTGGGGAGAGAGGGCCGAAAATTGGCTATTTGAGTGAAGTCTTGCTCTACCCGGTTTCGAACCTAGGTGGAAACAGATTTAAATTGTTTTTATTTAAATTAGTAAATTAACATAATTAATTAATATTTATTATATTATTTAATAAAAAGGAATATAAGATTTTTTTTAAAAAAAGTTAAGGAGAGTCCTAGTTTGACTAAGTCCTTACTTAAACATAAACTACTTTCACGTTTCACTCTCTCACGTCTATCTCACTTCAGGATAATTCTCTCTTCTCTCACTCACGTTCTCTCAACCAAAATTACTTCAAGAACACAAAAAATGACAAAAGTTCTTCACACTTGAAGAACTAACACTGAAAGATAAAAACAAACAACTAATCAATCACGTTAGGCAAAGAGAGGGTTGTCCGTCGAATTGGAATTGAGGTTGTCGGTGTTGGACGTTAACTTGGAGGAGAAACTTTGGGCAGAAGGTCAAGGTTTGAACGTCAAAAAGGTATGGGTTCTCTACTCTCTTGGTCCCTTTCCGAAGAGACCCTTAATGTTTCGACGAATCTATTCCGAATACGAGGGTTGTTCTCGTTTGCATGTCCCTGTCACTAGCTCCCAATGATACGTTTTTTGGGTACGTTTTCTAGTAGATATTAGGCGTGTGTTCTATTTTCGTGATGAATATGTTCATGTATGGGTGTTTGAAATCGTATGAAGGATCACCTATGTGATCCAAAACTATATGTACGTGTGTACAATGTGAACCTTTATTATGTGCCTCGGGTTTAAGGCTCTAAAATGTGATGTTAGTTATTTGTATTTCATGTACACATGTGTATGTAAATCGTGATGTTCATAAGTGATGTAAATATGCTGATTTGAGTGTGATTCTTTATTGAATGAAATATTCAAAATGCACTCAAAGAAGTAACAAAAAACTACCTAAAACGTCTAAACATTTAGTTTTAAAGAAGTGAGAAAATGGGTTGCAACAAACCTTCTAATTTCGAAGGATGAATTTTGGTCAGGTTAAGATGGTTCAAAATTTTGTGAAAAAATTAATTGAAACGAGTGAGGTCATGGAGGGTTGAACCCGTGACCTCACCATGTTAAAAATCATGAAAATAAAGAATTAAAAAGGGAGGTGGTGAAGGGGATTCGAACCATGGTCTTGGCTGGAACAAAAGTATGAAAATAAGAAATGAGAGGAGTGGGATTTGAACCCACAACCTCTATGTCAAGCTTAAGGAAAAATGAAAATAAAATAAATGTGAGGCGTGGAGATCATACCCACGACCTCTAGGCGGAAAAGGACAATTAAATGAAAAAAAAAGTGAGGTTGTGAGGGTTCGATCCCACAACCTCATGGTCACCAGGAGGAAGCCAAGGAAAAAAAGAATTAAAATAAAAAGGGACTATGGGGGTTCGATCCCACAACCCCTCATCCAAGAAGGACAAAATATAAAGAAAAGAAATTAAAAGAAAATTAAGGCGTTGGGGCTTGATCTTGGGTCCCCAAGCCATGTGGACCAAAATAAAACAAATGAAAAATGTAAGTGTTGTCCAAGGGATTTGAAACCAGGTTCTCTTTTCAAAATTCCGTATTGATACATAAGACATACATGAATTAAATATTCATGAATAATGTTTCCTACTTAGATCGAATTCTAGATCTCGGAATACATACAAGATGCATAAGTCTTGTACCAAATAATCATAGGAAGATATGAATCACTTAAACGAACTATGAATGAATCCTCATGGCTTGTATGTATAGACCCATAAGTCTAGCATACATTTAAAAATAAGTGAACCTAAGATATATGTAATGAAATGATGTAACCGTAGAAGGTTTAAGTAAGAGTGTAAAACACACTAAATGGCCAAGTGCATTGGCACATGATGAAATGAACAATGAAATGATGAAACAAAAAATGAAATGATGAAAGGATTAATGACATGATTAAATGAACAATGAAATGATAAAAACCTAGAAGAGTTAAGTAGGAGTGTGAAATACACTAAATGGCCAAGTGCATCGGCATATGATGAAATGAATATTCACGTAAAAAGGGTGAGTAATTATGAAGAGAAAATGTGATAAGGTTAATGAGTGTGGTCCCAACATTATATGAGGATAATGTAAAAGATGAGAGCAATCTCAAATTAGCCTAAGTAAATGTTACAAAAATGTACTCACCTATGAGAGTGTAAACTTAATGAAGAGACTAGTCTCTATGAATACTCAAATGGAAGTATTGAGATTAACACACTTAATACTAATGATGAGATGAGAAATCATCTATTGAGCTATGATGTCCTCATACTAGAAGTCAACTTCTATGACGTATGAGTTGAATGTAATGGAACTTTATATTAAGCATCGACAGACTAGATATGAGCGGTGATGCCTTCTTTCGGCAAGGGCTGAGGTTCACGTAACTATAATGAGATGAGACTCTCCGGCATGCCGGTTATGGTGATTCCACCTCTCTACGGTGTCGGGGAGACACTGTATTTAGTGATGCTCACATGATTTATGTCGGTTAAAGTTAAAGTTCCCAATGAATGAATGAGGCCAGCCTCAAATGATGGACATAATGAAATGAATGATACAAAAGGTGTTAGGATACCATGATCAAGAGGTGATCTAGACTTAAGTATTGACACTAGGTAATTCTTTATCATTGCACAGCGAACCTCATGCAATTCTTAAACTACATCCTAGGTATAGCTGGTTTTCACACTAGCCTATGAAAGAAACGAAATTAAGTACGTATGAATGAATGAAGCAGACTCTGTGTTTGCTAATGAAGGCTCCCTAGTTGAGGTCCCATATGTTACGTGCTATATTCAATATGTTGTGTGTTATGTGTAAGATGTTATGTGCTGTGTGCAATATAATAAGTATGATGATGCATGTTACTCTCATGGCATGACTTTCCTAATCCAAATTTGGAAAGCTCACTCACTTTCGTAATCTAAAATTTGAAAGCTCACTAACTTTCACGATCCGAATTTGGCAAGTCCAATGACTTGACGTACCATAACCTTGTTGTTAGGAAAGAGTTGTTCTTACTCATGCATGTCCTTGGTGTGTGCTTGAGTTTACACATACTTAGTACAAGTGTGTACTAATCAAGTACAGCTCTATATTTTTAGGTGCAGGCACAGGTGGACGCTTGAGTTATAGGTTGACATTACAGCTATCCGGACGTGGATCTTTCATCTAGACTTGTTCGGTCCTCATGCTTTCGAGGATGTCTACTGTTATTATCTAGCTTAGATGCAGGCTATAGCTAGTGGATCATGTTCCACAAGTATTTCTTTCCACTTTTGTTCATACATTGTATTGGTGCCATTTTGGCAAAAATACGTTTAATAAAATCATGAACTAATTGTTTCATTTGATTATCTCTTTATTAGATGGTTGATTTGTGAACTCCTATGATGTTAAGTATAATATGTTTTTCATTATATAAGAAAACAAAAAGTTCAAATTTCCGCTAAAATTAACCTACGTGAAGTATGTATGACACATGTAGGCTTGTCTGCGACCTTAGAGAGGTCAATGACGCCGGTCTCATTTGTGGTCTAGATTCCGGTCGTGACAAAGATGGTATCAGATCCATAGGTTAAATTTCGAAAATAATGAGTTCATATAAACCAGCGTGAGTGGTTTCTATGTCACGGTAGTGAAGTGCACCACTATCGTAGATTCGAGACTGCATGATGCGTAGGAAAATTCCATTCTTCAGATCTTATCATGCCTTCGCTAAAGTCTGATTTCTTAGTGTTATGAGAGTGTCTAACATCAATCCTTGTGTTTCCTGAGAATGAATACTAGGAGACCCATTGGTTAGAGATGAGGAGAAGCAGCTGCTACGGAAAATCAGGTTCCACCCCAGGCTCCAGCTGAAGGAGTAGCTATGTCGGTTAACCCTATTGGGTTGACTGATGCGGAGGTGCGGGCATCTCTGGCCCAGATGGCACAGGCCATACCTATGCATGCCAGGCCATGACTGACCCGTTCAACCGGCAGAATGGTCAAAGGGATAACCCATGGGTTCGTAGTATGGCTGACAGGCTACGAGACTTCACGAGGATGAATCCTCCTATTTTCAAAGGTCCAAGACTTTAGAAGATCCACAAGATTTTTGTGGATGAGTTACATAAGTTTTTGCTGGTAATGGGGCCCACGTATACAGAGAAAGCTGAGTTGGCTTCCTATCAGCTTAAGGATGTTGCACAGACCTAGTGTAAGATGTGGCAGGATAGCCGAGCTTTTGGCGGAGATTCAGTCACTTGGGAGCTGTTTAAGACTTCTTTTCTGGAGAGATTCTTCCCAGGGAGATGAGGGAGGCCAAGGTTGAGGATTTTATAAACCTTAAGCAAGGATCCATGACAATCAACAAGTATTCCCTGAAGTTTGTTAAGCTGTCCAGGTATGCTATTTCCCTCGTATCTAACAGCAGGGATGTGATGACCAGGTTCCTCACAGGAATTATCAGAGATTTGGAGAACGAGTTTTGGTCTGCGATGCTCCACAATAATATGGACCTCTCCAGGTTGATGGTGCATGTCCATCAGGTAGAGGACAACCGGAAGAAGAGAGGTGTTTGTGATGCTAGGAGGCCAAATCCTCAAGATCAGGAATGTCCTAGAAATAGGGTCAAAAGGAACAACTTTGGCGTCCGTGAGCAGACTAGATATAAAAAGGGGCAACAGAGTTCAGGGAACTCTAACTTTCAGAGGAGTACAAAACCTAGAGGAGGCATACCCAAGCCCAAAAAGTGAAATGGAGGTGATGTGAAGCATCCAAGACAGAACTATGGTAAGTGTGGTCGTGCTCACAGTGGAGAGTGAAGACAGGGCACTAAGGCTTGTTTAGGTTATGGTAAGAGGGGGCACGTGGTTAAGGACAGCCCACAGAATAGGGGTCAGGTAGGAGGTCATGCTCAGCCTAGGCCTAATCCACAGAATGCAGCAACTGCCGAGCCTCCTAGGAGGAAGAGTTTCTATGCCTAGAAAGGCAGGGAGGAACAGGAGAAGTCCGCTGATGTGGTAACAGGTATGCTGAAAGTATTTTCAACTTCTGTTTATGATTACTTGATCCAGGGTCTACGCTTTCCTTTGTAACTCCTTTCCTTGCTCTGACTTTTGAGATATTGCCTGAAGTTCTGCATGATCCTATAGTTATTAGTACACCTTTAGGATAAAATGTAAGAACTGATAGATTATAAAAGGATTGCCCAATATTTTTATGTGGTAAGACTATGTGTGTAGACTTGGTTGAGTAACCAATTCATGATTTTGATGTTATTCTTGGCATGGACTGGATTCATAGATTTTATCCTTTCATGGATTGTCGTAATAGGGTTGTGAGATTTTGCTTCCTAATAAAGAAGAGATAGTCTGGGAGGAGTACAACGCGAGTCATCCTAATCCCTTGATTTCGAACCTTAAAGTCAATAAGATGATGTCCAAGGGGTTATTGTGTCATCTTGTAAGTGTAATTGATTTAGATCATGACATTCCTTCTATTGACTCAGTGCCTATAATGAATGAGTTCCAAGATGTATTTCCTAATCATTTACTTGGAGTTCCACCCCCTCGAGATATTTTCCTTGGCATCGACTTAGAACCTAATACTAACCAATTTCAATTCCTCATTAAAGAATGGCTCCAGCTGAACTCAAAGAATTGAAGCTGCAATTAAAAGATCTTACTGACAAGGGTTTCATTCAGTCGAGCATTTCCCCTTGGGGCGCTTCAGTGTTGTTTGTGAAAAAGAAAGATGGAAGCCTTAGAATGTGTATTGATTATCGGCATCTCAACAAAGTCACTATCAAGAATAAGTATCCACTTCCCAGAAAGATGACTTTTTCGACCGACTCCAAGGGTCTAGTCTCTTGATGATTGATCTTCATTCAGGGTACCATAAGTTCAAGGTTAGGGATGCAGATATCCAAAAGATAGCCTTTCGTACCCGTTATGGTCATTATGAGTTCCTAGTTATATCGTTTGGTCTCATGAATTCATCTGCTGTATTTATGGATCTCATGAACAGGGTCTTTTGTGAATACCTTGACTCCTTCGTCATAGTATTCATTGATGACATTATCATCTACACAAGGACCAAGGAAGAGCATGAACAACATTTGAAACTAATCCTGCATGTACTTAGACAACATCAGTTGTATGCCAAATTCAGCAAGTATGAATTCTGGCTTTTAGCAGTGACCCTCCTGGGTCATGTTGTGTCCAACAAAGGTTTAGAGGTAGATCCCATGAACATTGAAGTTGTTAAGAACTAGCCAAAACTTCTTACTCCCACAGATATTCGTAGATTCTTGGGATTGGCTTATTATCGCAGGTTCGTGGAGGGTTTTTCTTCCATTCCTTCCTCACTAAAAGCTTTTACTAAGAAGAAGGCCAAGTTTAAATGGACGGAGGCTTGTGAGAAGATTTTCCAGGAGATCAAGGATAGAATCACCTTCGCCCCGGTGCCTACTTTGCCTAAGTGCGGTGAGAATTACATTTATTATTGTGATGCATCTAGGGTTGGTTTCAGTTGTGTCCTTATACACGGTTGTAAGGTGATGGCATATGCGTCTACACAACTCAAGGTTCATGAGAAGAATTACCCACTCATGACCAGGAGTTGGCAGCTGTGGTGTTTGCACTAAAACTGTGGAGGCACTATTTGTATGGGGTGCGTTTGGATATGTTCACAGACCACAAAAGTCTCCAGTACGTGTTCACGGAGAGAGTTAAATCTACATCAGCGGAGATGGTTGGAGCTGTTGAAGGACTATGACATGAATGTACACTACCATCCAGGGAAGTCTAATGTTGTAGCTGATGGTTTGAATATGTTGAGGATGAGAAAAAGGAGTTAGTTAAATATATACATAGACTTGCCAGACAAGGTGTGTGGTTAGTTGACTGTACTAGTGGGGGTGTTTCAGTTCATCCTAGTTCTGAATTATCCTTAATAAGTGAAGTTAAGGAGGGTCAGCATCTTGATCCTATGTTGATGGAGCTGAAGGACTCAGTGTTGGTTAAGATGAATGAGTCTTTTGCTTTGGGAGATGACAACATAATTAGGTACGAGGACGGACTGTGTGAACCAGATGTGTATGATTTGCGGACCAAGATCATTCCAGAGGCCCATGGTTCCAGATATTCCATAAATCCATGTTCAACCAAGATGTATCATGATCTTAAGAAGATATATTGGTGGGATGGAATGAAGAAGGACATTGCAAAATATGTGGCCAAATGTACTAATTGTCAATAGGTTAAGGCAAAACATCTTATGCCTGGAGGTATTACTCAGATGATTGAGGATCCGACGTGGAAATGGGAGTCCATTAATATGGACTTTGTGGTTGGTCTTCCGAAGACTAAGAGACATCATCACTCCATATGGGTTATTGTGGACAGGATGACTAAGTATGCCCACTTTATCCTCGTGAAGTCTACTTATAGAGCCGAGGATTATGTGAAACTCTACATTGATCCGAATGTGAGATAGCATGGGATTCCTTTGTCTATCATTTCAAATAGAGGAGCCCAGTTCACTTCACATTTCTGGAGATCCTTCAAGAAGAGCTTAGGCACGCAGGTGAAGCTTAGTAATGCCTTTCATCCTCAGACTAACAGGCAGGTAGAGAGTACCATTCAAACATTGGATGACATGTTGAGTGAGTGTGTGATTGACTTCAAGGGTAGTTGGAACGACTATATGATTTTTATAGAGTTCTTGTATAATAACAGTCATAACTCCAACATCGAGATGGCACCGTTTGAAACACTGTATGGTAGGAGTTTTAGGTCTCATTTTGGGTTGTTCAAGGTTATAGAGTCATCCATTTTGGGTCCTAGATTATTTATGAGGCCTTAGAGAAGGTCAGGGTTATTAGGGACAGGTTCGCTACTACTTATAGTCGGTAGAAATCCTATCCAGACAACACGAAACAACCCTTACAGTTTGTTGTTGGTGACCAGGTCTATTTGGAGATATCACCTATGAAAGAGATGATGAAATTTGGCAGGAAGGGGAAGTTGAGTCCGAGGTATGTTGAGCCATATGAGATCTTGCATCGTGTGGGTGAGGTGGCCTATTAGTTGGCATTTCCTGCGGAGCTAGCTTCTATTCATCTTGTGTTTCATGTCTCTATGTTGAATAAGTTCCTAGGTGATCCAGAATCGATTCTACATGTTGACGGTTTTGGGGTCGATGAAGACTTAACCTATGAGGAGGTACCTGTTGAGATTTTAAACAGACAGGTCAAGTGGCTAAGGAACACAGAGATTGCCACAGCTAAGGTATTATCGAGGAATCATATTGCTGAGAGTGCAACATGGGAGGCCGAGGCCGATATGAGATCCCGCTACCCTCATCTTTTCAGCCGTTGAGGTTAGACTTACTACTCTTAAGTCTAGGTTTCCTTATCTCTCCATTCTTTGTTGCTATTGCTTGATTATGTATAGTAACTATGTTATGATATGACTGGCATTATGCTAGATAGATAGTACTGTCAATAGGGGAAGGATGTTCCTAAGGGGGGGATAATGTAACAACCCAAAAAATGGATATGCTAAGTAATATTTAATGTGTCTAGAATGCCTACGATTAGATCGGGTTCACACGGATTGATACCCATAGAACCAGCCCTTTGAACCCTTACGATAGCCAGTTTAAATAACTAGGGGAGTAAGTTGAGCTAGGAATGGTTGGGTCCAGCTATGTTGGGCTACCGAATATGAAGATTTACCCAGATGAGTTTTTACCATACTTAAAAGGGGAAAATTTTAAGTTTGGAGGGTCTAGAGGTAAAATGGTCTTTTTTCTGGCTAAGGTAGTTTCATAATTACCCGAAATATGTAACTAATTATTTAATAATAAGGTGGAAGGACAATTTGGGGAGAGAGGGCTGAAAATTGGCTTTTTGAGTGAAGTCTTGCCCCACCCGGGTTCGAACCTATGTGGAAGAAATAATTTAAATACTTTTTATTTAAATTGGAAAATTAACTTAATAAATTAATATTTATTAGATTATATAATAAAAAGGAAATTCAGATTTTTTTAAGAAAAGTTAAGGAGAGTCCTAGTTTGACTAAGTCCTTACCTAAGCCTAAACTACTTTCACATTTCATTCTCTCTCGTCTATCTCACTTCATGATCAATCTCTCTTCTGTTATTCATCTTCTCTCTACAAAAATAACTTCAATAAAAGAAAAATTTACCAAAGTTCTTCACACTTGAAGAACTTACAACGCAAGATAAAAACAAACAATTAATCCATAACTTAGGCAAAGAGAGGGTTGTTCCTCGAATTGGGGTTGAGGTTTTCGGTGTTGGATGTGAATTTGGAGGAGAAACATTGGGTAGCGGGTCAACGTTTGAACGTCAAAAAGGTATGGGTTCTCTTCTCTCTTGGTCACTTTTCCCGGAGACCCCTAAGGTTCAAACAAATCTATTTTGAAAACTAGAGTTGTTCCCCGTTGCATGTCCCTGTCGTTAGCTCCCAATTATTCGTAGGTTGGGTATGTTTGCTGGTAGATGTTAGGCGTGTGTTATGTTATTTTGATGAATATGTTCATGTATGTGTGTTTGAAATCGTATGAAGGATCACCTATGTGATCCGAAACTATGTGTACGTGTGTGCAATGTGAACCATGATTATGTGCCTCGGGTTTGAGGTTCTAAAATGTGATGTTAGTTTTTTGTATTTTATGTACAAATGTCTATGTAAATCGTGATGTTCATAAGTGATGTAAATATGCTGATGTGATTGTGATTATTTATCGAATAAATTCTTGAAAATAACTTAAAGCACTCACAAAAAAACTACTTAAAACGTCTAAACATTTAATGTTAAAGAAGTGAGAAAATAGGCTACAAAAAAATTTCAAGTTTCAAAGTATGAGTTTGGTCAAGTTATAAGGGTTCAAAATGATGTGTAAAAATGAATTAAAACGAGTGAGGTCATGGAGGGTTGAACTCGTGACCTCACCTTGTTAAAAAACATGAAAATAAATAAGTAAAAAGGGATGTGGTAAAAGGGATTCGAACCATGGTCTTGGCTGGAAAAAAAGTATGAAAATAAGAAATGAGAGGAGTGGGATTCGAACCCACAACCTCCATGTTAACCTTTAGGAAAAATGAAAAGAAAATAAATGTTACGCGTGGGGATCGAACCTACGACTTCTAGGAGGAAAAGGAGAGTTAAAAATAAAGTGAGGCTTTGGGAGTTCGATCCCACAACATCATGGTAACCTCAAAGAAGCCAATGAAAAAAAAAGAAATTAAAATAAAAAAGGCTGTGGGGGTTTGATCCCTCAACCCCTCGGCCAAGAACGACAAAATGTAAAGAAAAGAAATTAAAAGAAAATAAAGGCATTGGGGCTTGATCTTGGGTCTCCAAGCCGTGTGAACCAAAATAAAACAAATGAAAAATGTAAGTGTTGTCCAAGGGATTCGAAACTGGGTTCCCTTTCCCAAATTTCGTATTGATACATAAGTCATACGTGAATTAAATATTCAAAAATAATGATGCCTAGTTAAATCAAAATCGAGATCTGTGCATACATACAAGATGCATAAGTCTTTTACCACATAATTTTAGGAAGATATGAATCACTTAAATGAACTATGAACTAATCCTCATGGCTTGTATGTATTGATCCATAAGTATAGCATACGTTTAAAACAAAGTGAACCTAAGATGTACGTAATGAAATCATGTAACACTAGAAGGGTTGAGTAAGAGTGTAAAACACAGTAAATGGCCAAGTGCATTGGCACATGATGAAATGAATAATGAAATCATGAAATGAACAATAAAATGATGAAATGAACAATTAAATGATGAAATGACTAATGAAATGATGAAAGTAACAATGAAATGATTATATGAACAATGAAATGATGAAACCCTAAAAGGATTAAGTATGAGTGTGAAACACAATAAATGGCCAAGTGCATTGGCACTTGATGAAATAAAGAGTCACGTAAAAACGGGGTGAGTAATTATCAAGAGAAAATGTGCTAATATTGATGAATGTGGTGACAACATGATATGAGGATAATTTAAAAAATTAGAGCAATCTCAAATGAGCCAAAGTAAATGTTACCAAAACGTACTCACCTATGAGAGTGTAAAGTTAATGAAGAGACTCGTCTCTATGAACACTCTAATGAAAGTATTGAGATTAACGCACTCAATACTAATAATGAGATGAGAAATCATCTATTGAGCTATGATATCCTCATACCAGAAGTCAGCTTCCATGACATATGAGTTGAGTGTAATGGAACATTATACTTAGCACCGATAGACAAGCTATGAGCGGAGATGCCATCGGGAAGGGAGGAGGTTCACGTAACTCTCATGAGATGATATTGTCCAGCATAATGGCTATGAAACTCCTTATATCTCCTAGTCTTCAAACCTATACCTCCAATATAGGGATCTGGTAGGGTTCAACTCCCATGTACGCTAGCATTTTTTGGGTCACTTTGGCCGGTCATTATACCTCATTTTGGTGTGGGGGAGACACTGGATTTCATGATGCTCACATGATATATGTCGGTTAAAGTTAAAGTTCCCAATGAATGATTGAGGACAACCTCAAATGATACACATAATGAAATGAATGATACCAAAGGAGTTAGGATAGGATGATCAAGTGGTGAGCTAGACTTATGTAATGACACTAGGTCATTCTTGATCATTGCACAACGAACCCGATGAATGTCTTAAACTACATCCTAGGTATAGATTGTGCTCACACTAACCTATGAAAGAAATGAAATTAAGTACGTATGAATGAATGAAGCAGACTCTATGTTGCTAAAGAAAGCTCCCTAGTAGAGGTCCCATATGTTGAGCCCTCATTTTGGGATGTATTAATGTCAAGTCGATTATTCCAAGGTCTCATGGCATATGAATGAATGATATGAAAGATGTTATGTGCTATATGCAATATATGTGTAATGTGTAAGATGTTATGTGTTGTGTGCAATATAATAAGTATGATGATGCATATTACTCTCATGACATGACTTTCCTAATAAAAATTTTGAAAGCTCATTCAATTTTCAAATCAAAATTCGGAAAGATCACTAACTTTCCTAATCCTAATTTGGGAACTCCACTGACTTGACTTACAATAATTATGTTGTTAGGAAAGAGATTTTCTTACTCATGCATGTCCTTGGTGTGTTCTTTCATATACCCATAAATAGTACATGAAGTGTGTACTAATCCCATACAACTCTATATTTTTAGGTGCATGAACAGGTGGACGCTAGAATTACCGGTTGACTTTCAAGCTATCCGGACGTAGAGCTTTCATCTGGACATGGTCGGCCCTCATGCTTTCAAGGATGTCTACAATTATTTTCTAGCTTAGATTTAGGCTATAGCAAGTGTAAAATGTTCCACTAGTGTTTCTTTCCACTTTTGTTCAGACTTTGTATTTATGCTATTTTAGCAAAAGTAAAATTATGAACTAATTCTTTCATTTGATTATCTCTTTATTAGATGGTTGATTTGTCAACGCCTATGATGTTAAGTGTAATATGTTTTTCATGAAATAAGAAAAAAAAAGTTAAAATTTTTTGCTAAAATTAACCCATATGAAGTAAGTATGACACATGTAGGCTTGTTTGCGACCTCTTGGAGGTCTATGACGCCCTTCTCGTCTGAGGTCTAGACTCTGATCGTGACATTAGGCTTGATATCAAAGACAAACCTAGGTTCAGAAAGAGGTTCTCTAATCATGCTCCTTCAAAATTTTCCCATGTCTCGTTATGATAGAGTGTCCTACCCTAAGTATAAAAAGAGAAGAGGTACTAGATCAACAAGCAAGAATCGAATTTATGGGAAATATGGAAAGAAGCATTAGGGAGACTACCTTGTTGGGACTAACAATTGCTTTTGGTGTGGAAAGATTGGACTCAAAGTTAGGGATTTCCCTAATGTGAAAGGGCAAGACAAAGGTAGCTGGCATGATTAAGCTAGTGGTTCTAATGTGGATCCTTCAACGAAGAATCACTTTTATGCACTTCATCTAGGGGTGAACAAGAGAGTTAGCCTGATGTGGTGACCAGTTTGTTATTCTTCTCTATTGATGTATATTCTTTACTTGATCTGGGTGCTACCTTATCTTTTGTTACTCCTTTGGTTGCTAGAAAGTTTGATATTTTGCTCGATATTCTAAATGAATCTTTTATGGTGTCCACCCCGGTGGATGAGTAGGTGGTTGCAAAGAGGGTATTAGAAATTGTCCTATAATGTTTCCCAATTGAGGTACTCATGTTGAGTTAGTAGAACTTGATATGGTCGATTTTGATACGGTATTGGGAATGAATTGGCTGCATGATTGTCCTGCTTCCATTGATTTTAGAACAAGAATTGTCAAGTCCAATTTTCCAAATGAACCAATCTTTAGACAGGAAGGGAGAAATTCTTTAGCTAGAGGTCATTTCATTTCTTGTATGAAGTCTTGCAAGATGATATGTAAAGGGTGTTTATACCATATTGTAAGATTCAAAGATCTAGACTCCCAAAATTCTCCCATTGATATGGTCCCCATATTAAGGGAATTTCCAAAGGTCTTTCCTAATGATAATCCCAGAATCCCTCCCGAACGGGAAATTGATTTTTGTAGTGACTTGCTACTGGATACATATCAAATTTCAATTCCTCCTTATCGGATGACTCCGGCCGAATTGAAAGAGTTGAAGACTCAACTTAAGGAGATACTAGACAAAGGCTTCATTATACCTAGTATTTCTCCATGGGGTGCTCCGGTATTGTTTGTCAAGAAGAAGGATGATTCCTTTAGAATGTGCATTGATTATCGCCAACCCATTTAAGTCACTATTAAGAACAAGCACCATCTCCCTCGGATTGATGACTTTGTAACGACCCTATAAATGAATAGGTCAAAATAGAGCATCACATCTGTTTCATGAGTTAATAATGTATTAAAACAGTGTATTTTAGTATTCGATGTTAGTGCGTAAAGTTTGAGAGTGTATGGAATTCAAACATCCAAGATGTACGGAAACAAGTCGAAGTTGAACTAGTGTGTCGTAGTGTTTCCTAGTGATGTTTTAGGGGTTGTTTGAGGGTTAAATTGAGTATCGATGAATACAATGAGTATACATACATATAAAGGGTAAAAAATCCGAGAATGACGCCCCGGGGACCATCCTAAGGGTCCCCAAGGAGGACCCAAACTTGGGCCATCAAAGCGGCTAGGAAGCCTAGATCTGAAGGCTGCTACTTGACATGCAGCCAACACATTATGGGAAAAATTGGCGCTGCCACACGGGGACAGCACAAACCTTACTGTCCCAAAAATACTTTCCAGAACCAAGTTCAGGACGTGACCTCGCAATGCGCAACCAAGTACCAAATTTTTCCGCGTCGTTTGTAAGTCGAATTTGAATTTGGAAAAGAGTCCATATAGTGTAGGGGACTTTGGGGAACTTTGGGGATTATTTGCAGACTGATTTAGGTCATTTTAAGGGACATTGGGGAACTTTGGTGGTCATTTCGGGACTGATTTAGGTCATTTAAACCCCATTTAACCAATCAATTCATAACCTAAAAATTAAATAAAAAATCTCTCCAAAACTCTTCCTCCAAAAACCTCCATTGAAGAATCTTCCAGCTCCAAGGAAGAGGACCAAGTTCTTAACGTTTTCTTCATCAAAAATCTCATGAGTTCCTTCTCATTAAGCTATGTTAGTCAGCCTTGAACCTTATTCTATGCAACGATCCATTTCAAAGAGATTTCAAAATGGATTTTAACTTCAAACTTCTTTATTCCTTGACTCTAAGTATACATGTTTGCACAAATATGTTTTAAAGATTAAAATGAGTTGTTCTTAGTTTTACATGATGATTTTTTGTCAAAACGCCAATGGAATCATGTCTATTCTTTTTATCAACTTTTAGCTTATGAAATGGGTTTTGATGAGCATGATTAGATAACGTTATAGTTATTGTTTCTTTGTGGTTTCGTTGAGAATTAGTTACTACCCTAAGGGCTATTTTCTGATGAATTGTTTGATAAATTGTGGATAGGTGGTTAAATCTTGAATGAATGGTAAGTTGGCTTTGTTTTTGAATCCTTATTGTGAAATTCTATTAAGTTGTATGGTCAACCTTTGGTGGTAGTGTTTTACTTGAAGTTTATGAAGTTTTATGCGTATTGTGAATGTCATATCCGGGTTTACCCCCTAAACCTAATCGGTTTTGTCCTCTTTTCATAGGACTAGTACTAGCCTCTTAGCATAGATCATTACAGTCATAAGTCTTATTTAGCGGAAAATTTAAAAACTTTTATTACTTCCACTTTGAGGTTTGCATAGACCTCTACATACACATAATATATATATCAAGTATACATAGACCCTTCGTATAGGTATGTTACATAGTCCTCTACTTTTATTGCACACACATATATAAGTAAGATAGAACATAGTCTTAAGGATTATCTCAATCTCATACCATCTAAACATCATAAAAATTATGGGCATAGCCCTACATCAATGTAAAGAAGAAACATATAGGCTTATACAAAACACACTCAAATGAAAAGAGATAGAACATAAGAGTATTAAGGCTAAAAGAACAACATAAGCTCGATATTGCCATTGCCCTCGGACAATGAGGACCTACCCCTACATTAATGATCAAAGATCCAAGCCTTCTTCAAGTCGACTTCCAAAACACCCAAACAACCGGAACCTAAAATGTTTGGGAAAAACGAAGAAATGGGTTTAGTACCCCACATGTACTAAGTATGATACCATATGCACATATAAGAGCAAAATATGTTAAAGAGGGAGATTCAGTAAAAACATGTCGTTTTATCCTTTTAAAATTCTAATGCATAATCAAGCAAGTCATACAAATCAACTAAAAATGCTTACTAACTCAAACAAATAATATGTATCCCAATATACTTGAACCTATGATCTACTACAACCCTATAACAAAGGAATAACATCAAAAGCATGACTAAGAGTTAATCATATCGTAATAAGCAAGACAACTACAGATGAATCCTTATCAAGTCAAGAAGTGCAATGACCAAGCAAAGCCCCATAAAATTACTCAATCAAGTAGCCTCAAAAATAAACAATAACCAATGTCCAACTTCACGTAATATAACATTAAGATATACATTCCATCTTATTTTAACAGCATAACCCAACATATACTCATAAATGAACTAATAAAAATATAGTATCAACAATGTGTAAGTTCATCATATACAATCATATATCATCATAACATAAACATATATAAGAATATCCTCATAAGACTCCCGTCAAGGCTAACTAGTGCAATGATTAGGTAGAGTCCCATACCCCTATCTAGACTAATCTAGACCCCTTAGGTTATCCTAGTTAGAGATCAATTCATTTAATTCATTTTACCTTTTGGGAACATCTTTCCCTAACCGACATAGACCACATGAGCTAGTGTGGAATCAGGTGTTATAAAACCCTACACTTAAAGAAGGCGGACTTCATGCCAAGGCAATACCAAAACATAAATATAGCAACTACGTGGATCCAGTAGCTAGTACCGCTATGGAGGAAACATAGTTCAAGAACTAGGAGATAAAGTTGGGACACACTTTATACTCCTTGCATTATAGTGTCCAATATTAATATTAATCTAGTGCTCCTACTTTCCATATGTGGTAAGGGACACTCCTCAATCTAGTTCACTCGGTACTAACCTACAGTCCCTTTGTGAAATGTCTTTAAGCCTTTAGTTAGCAATCACAACTTAGTTTAGGTCATAGGGTCAACCCATTGTATAATCATTATCATCAATATCTTAACAAGAATTGTATGACTATAAGTCTTTTCATTACAATTATATAAGTGAGGTTAATACATTAGCATGTCATATCATAATAATGCACATTTATAGTCATCACCATCCTTATAACACATAAACCTTAATTAAACTCACAACATATTAAAGATAATTCAATTAAACATCATACCATTCTATCAATCCTAATGCAGGGCTTACTCCAATATAACATAATAACTTAACCACAATTAATCACAATTGAATGTAAAGATACAGATCATAAAGAGATCATTATATTTACAAAGTCTTCTTCATAGCTCATCACAAAGGTCTTACCATCAACCCACAAATCATACAAAATAAGGAAGTAACATCACCACACAATGATAACCAAAAAGATAACAAGGCCAATTGCACCTCAATAACACAATTCAACACTAGATCATAGCTTAAGAGAAAATACTCAGGTCAACTTAACAATATACTTATAACCTAAATCACATCTCAAGAAATAGCATGATAGACCTCTAATTCATCTTAATTTATTCATGATAAAACCATAAGATAGTAATTTCATCAATAACCAAGTCAATTGAATGATCATAATACATTATAGGTCAAAATCACAACCTAGGATTAGGGGTTGAGGATCATGTTCTTCAATTTAGAAAAAAACATCAACAATTATCAAAATAATGTTAAAATACATGTGAATGTATTCAATATAACCTAAATTAATAATCAACAACTCAATGTATAACTTCAATTTCGATATTAGATGAAACCCACTTCAAAACTCAAGATCTTGAAATATTTTGAAGGAACCCTTTGAGGAAAGAGGTCTTGAAGGTAAATAGATCTCATACCTCAATGTTTGATGAAGATTTGATTGTGAAATCTTCCATTTACAGCCCCCAAACTCCCCCATCCATCTTGCCTTCAATTGTGTCTTCAAATAGAGAGAGAAAGAAGAGAAGAGGAAGAGAGTTTGTATAGACAGTTGTAATTAGATTAATTAGGGTTGGGGTCTTTTTATAGGGGCTTAGTCAAGTTAATTAGATCCTCGTTAACCACTAAATAATAAACTAACACCCAAATTAATTAAATGAAACAAATTTAAGTTATGCAGGAAACTCGACCCTCACAGAAGAGACCCGGAACGACGGACCGTCCGTGAGTTGACGGTCATTGTGCCCTTCCATGCTCCACAACCGTCATTGAGTTCATACACTGTGCATCTAAGGGACTCTAATATTTTGGATGAGTGTGGGACGATGGTTGTCAACGACGCCCTTTCGTCCCACACACGAGCCGTTGTTGCCCTCTCACGTTTGCACACTTCCTAGGCAGTGTTGCCTCCTACGTGTTAGGGTCCTCCTCAATGGAACTTGGTTGGTCCATGGGGATTCTTACCCAAGAGTTTCAACCATGAATCACATTTAACACCTTTTATACACCCTTTCACCTAATTTTATTGATTTTTGACTCCTGAAAGCTAGTCAAATAGGCCAAGGCATGCTAGTACCCCTTTGAACCAACTTCCGGACGTCATAGACGTTCTTGGCCGTTTTAGTTTCTTAGATACCTAAATGACCTATAATCATTAGAATAGAAATAAAAACAGTGTCTTAACCTCATGACACTTATGTTAGGATTTACGACACGTCTTGATTTTTCAAAGCGTTAAAGTAAAAATGGACTTGAAGGCATGAAATATGAAGTGAAGTGATGATTTTAATATGTATATGTATGATATGTGCTAGGAGGTTGGAATGAGTATCTTGAAGGGTTTATGCCTAAATGAAGTATGCATTTGATATGTGAGGCATGGTAACATGTGAATTGTGATTAATGTGGGTTTAATGGTGATTATGTGAAAGGTGTGCTCAAATGTACTCACACAGACACTTGAATGCATGAATGAATTAGATGAATGAAAATGGGGGATTGTAGGATGGACACTCTTTTGTGAGTTGAGATGAAGTGTCTAGACCATCCTACTATTCCTAAGTATAAAAAAAGGGATTTTGGGGTGAACATTCTTTGTGAGATGAGGTGAACTGTATAGTAGAAATCTCACTATTCCCGATGACCTTTCAAAAGATAGGTTGCTGGTAGGATACCCTTATGAGTTGAGATGGGGTGTGTTATAGTTATATCTTAACCTATAGCCAATTAATGTTTAAGACCCTGTGGGGGGGTTACGGTTAGCACCGAGAGGATTTGATTAAGGGGTGGGTACACTTCTTAAGTAGAGATGTTGTATGCAATGTACCTCTTGAGATGGGTACTCCTCGTTAGTAGGGAATGAGTTACTTAGTAGCAATCTCCTTATCCCTTAACTATGCACCCGCGTAGGTGTAGTTATAAGAGAATCCTTTTAAAGGCTAAAGAATATTACACTACCTAAGGAAATTAGGGATACTTCATCTGGTAAGAGTTAGTACCGGGATTCCATGTCAAGCTATCATGGTCTATAACGGTTAAATCTAGCCCCTACAAATGTATGTAAATGAACTAAGTGTTCTTAAAGGTGTACTACAATGGGATGCTACCTATCCATTGCACAAGTACACATTTGGAGGGAGTCTTGGTGTGTCCTAATATAAAATGTATGAATGGTTCATGATATGATTTAAATGAAAGTAATGTGACTTTATGTTTAATTTTAAGAAAGCATGTTGATATTATGACTTGTATGATGAAAGCTTGGTATGTTATGAATATGATGTGCCTATTCTAAGGTTATTGCTAAGGATCACTAAGTGGAAGTGGTAGTACGGGATGCTACTTTCACATTGCACTGAGTGTAAATTGGGGATTTCCTTGGAGGATGGTACTTATTTAATTTTCTATGTACGTGTGTCTTTCTATAGTGTCTTTGATACTGAATGGTGACTTTTATTAATGAAATGAAGTATACTTATCCTTAGTAGTCTTAGTGATCTCCTAAGTATCTATTAGGAAGGTTGTATGGGTGATCTCCTTATTCTTACTTAGGGGAGTCTTACGAAAACATACGATATGAGTAGTTTATCTGTGATTATGGGTTTACTGTAAGCATGCTTCTATGTTAATGAATGATATCTAAAAGGCTAGTACAAGACCATAGAAAGGTAAAGTATTCCTTGTGATGATCTAAGGGTTGCCCTAACTTCTATTGTGTACTTGTGGGTCGTTACAGACATATTTGATCGACTCCAAAGTGCAAGATACTTTCAGAAGATTGACTTGAGATCCGGGTCTCACCAACTTAGGGTGAGGGGTTAGGATATATCCAAAGGAATAGTGGACTACATATGGTCACTATTAGTTCTTGTCCTTTTGCCTTACTAATGCCCCAGAAACGTTTATGGAGCTAATGAATAGGGTGTTTTAAAGTTACGTAGATTCATTTGACATTGTCTTCATTGAAGACATCATGATACATTCAAAAGATGAGGGTGAACACATGAACCATTTGAGAGTGGTGTTGCTAGTAGTTACAGAACACCAACTATATGGAAAATATAGAAAAAGTTAGTTTTTGTTGATGTCGGCGGCGTTTCTTGGTCATATCATCTCTAGTGAAGGATTTAAGGTTGATCCGAGAAAAACCAAGTCAGTGAAGAATTCTCCTACGCCATTGACTCCAATAAACATTAGGAGTTTCTTGGGTCTAACGAGATACAATAGGAGGTTTGTGAATGATTTTTCATCCACTGAATCTCCCTTGACTACATTCACCCAAAAGAGTGTCAAATTTGAGTGGTCGAAGGCATGTAAAAGAAGCTTCCAAATCTTGAAAGATAGGCTTACCTCCGCTCTGATATTGACTCTACCGGAGGGCACCAAGGGATTTGCGGTATATTGTGATTCATGCAGAGTGGGCTTCGGTATGTGCTTATGCAACATGGAAAAGTAGTAGCTTATGCATCTAGACAACTTAAGGTGCATGATAAATATTATCTAACTCATGATCTTGAGTTAGCGGCCGTGGTATTTTCCTTCAAAATATGGAGTCATTATTTGTATGCTGTCCATGTTGATGTGTATGCCGACCACAAGAGTCTTTAATATGTGATTACTCAAAAGGAGTTAAATCTCAAACAAAGAATATGGTTGGATTTGTCGAAATATTAAGAAAAGAGTGTTCTCTACCATCTCGGGAAGGCCAACGTGGTCGCGGATGCTCTCAGTCGTATGCCAATGGGTAGTATAAATCTCATGTAGAAGAAGCCAAGAAAGACCTAGTGAAAGATGTTCATAGATTGGGTTGTTTTGGTGTTAGATATGAAGATTATCCAAATGGTGGTTTTATGGTCCATCATAACTCCAAATCATCTTTGATGCTTATGGTGAGGTCTAAGCAACTCCTTTATAAATCATTGGGGGAGTTTAAAGAATCATTTCTTGGTAAGCTTAATGAGTCATTCTCCTTAGGGAGGGATGGTGTTTTGAGGTACCAAGAAAAGGTTGTGTGTTCCCAATGTACATATTTTGAGAAACCGGATTCATGAGGAAGCTCATGGGTCCCTTTATTCGATTTATCCGAGTTCTACAAAGATGTATCATGACCTTAAAGATGTTTTTTGGTGGGAAGTCTTGAAATGGGACATAGCAGAATTTGTTTCAAAATTTCCGAATTGTCAACAAGTGAAAAATAATAACCAAAAGCCAAATGGATTACATCATGAACTCCAAGTTCCAAGTTGGATGTTGGAAGACATAAATATGCACTTCGTTGTAGGTTTTCCTCAAACTCAAAAGCAACATGACTTTATATGGGTGGCTGTGTATAGGTTGACCAAATCTATTCATTTTATTCACGTCAAGTCCATATACTCAGCGGAGGAATATACAAGGATCTTCATAGATGAGACTGTGCGTTTCCGTGGTATTTTTTTATCCATAATATAGGATAAGGGTGCACAATTAACATCTAGGTTTTTGAGGTCATTCCAAAAAGGTTTGGGTAAAAAGGTGAAGTTAAGCACCGCTTTTCATCCCCAAATGGATGGTAAAGTGGAATGTACTATTCAAACCCTCAAGGATATGAATAGATCTTATGTGATCGACTTCAAAGGAAATTGCGATAAACATTTGACATTGATTGAGTTTTCTTACAACAATAGTTACCATTCATCTATATCTATGGCTACTTTTGAGGCCTTTCATGGTAGGAGGTGTAGATGTCAAATTGGACGGTTTGAACTGGGCGAATCTTCACTCTTGGGTCTCGAGTAGATTAATAAGACTTTTGAGAAAGTTCATATGATTAGGAAACGCTTGAAAATAGCCTATAGCTGGCAAAAGTCTTATGCAGGCCATAGGAGAAGAGATTTAGAGTTTCAAGAATGTGCTAAGGTGTATTTACAAATTTCATCTATTGAAGGGGTGGTGAGATTTTGCAAAAAAGGAAGTTGATTTCTTGTTATATGGGTCCCTATGAAATTTATCAAAGGGTTGGTAGGTTGCATATAAGTTGAAGTTACCCATTTAATTTACTTCGGTCATTGGGTGTTCCATGTTTCCATGCTTAAGAAATGCATCGTTGATCCCGAGTCCATTCTTCCTATTAAGGGTGTAGGTATGTATGGAAACCTCTCGTATGAAGAGTTTCCAGTGAAAGTCCTTGATCTTCACGTGAAGAAATTAAGGTACAAAGAGATGGTCTTTGTAAAAGACCTATGGAGTAACCACCTAGTAGAGAAAGCAACATGGAAGGTCGAGGCCGACATGAAGTCCTATTGCCCTATTCTCTTTGTTGATTAAGGTTAGTGGTTCCAATTAATAATCAAAATAATGAATGAACTGAACTCAACTTGTTTTGCAAAGATGTATATATTTATGATAAAGGTTTTTGTAAAATGATGTTTCATGTTAAAAAAAAGAAATGCTCTTTTACTTAATTTGCACTATTTGTGTAATTGATATATTGTTGTCTTCATGAAATGAGATTGAGAATGATAATATGTTTTGAAAGAAACTTTGATATAAGTGACTCAATATGTTGTGTTGAACTCATGGATTTGTTGAGAAGGAAATTTCTCATGTGGTAATGTTGAGCTCTTATGTGAAAATGGATGTTTTGAGTTGCATTGTATAAAAGGTAATATAGGTATGTCCATTGGAGTTGTAACTCATGTTTTGGTATGTTTTTGTTTGTTGGGCTACTAGTCTTGAGTCTATTCCTTCCTTTTAAAGAATTTTAATGTCATTCCGGGACGAATGTTCCTAAGGGGGGAATAATGTAACACTCTCAAAGTCCATTACCTATGCTAGACCCTCACATGATTAACTAAACCATAAAATACTGTTTCTAAGCCTAAAATAATTTTTATAAACCATTTAGGATGTTTTAGAGTAAAGGTGTCATGAAACGTCTATAACGTCCAGAAACTAGCTATATTGAACTAGTTCATGTACCTATGTTTGGTGAAAGTTTAGGAGAATCATATGAAGTTCAAAAATTATAGAAAGACATTAAATCGGTATAAGGTAGATAAAAGGGTCCAAACATCCAGTAACGACTCGTCAAGAACCACACAAAAGGTCCGGAAGGAGGACCAAAACCTTGGCCAGCAAGCTGCCAAGGCAGCTTGCGGCAGCCTAGAAACGGAAGTCATTGCGCGACGTGCAGCTGACACGTGGTAGACAAAAATTTGAGTCGCGATGAGTGCACTCTACACAGTCCACTGCCTCAACACGGATTTTAAAAATAAAATATGAGACTATCCCGGCGATGCGCAGACACATTTAAGATTCGTTGAAATCGTATTTTAAGCATTTTGACTTCACAAAAAGACCCATTTAAGTGAGGGGTCTTTTGGGTAATTTAGTGGGTGACTATATATTGACTAAGGGTCAATTTTAAGTCATTTTTCATTCACCTGAATCAAATTCCCAAACCAAAACGTAAAAGTTCTCATCTCTCTATATTTTCTTCTCTCCCTAAATCCTCCATTGAAGATGCAAAAAAGCTTGAAGACAAAGGTCAATATATCAAGATTTCACTTAAATTTTGTGGATTAATCTTCAGTATGTTACGGGTTCTTCACTCTTGAGAATCCTTTTCCCAAGAAGTCCTTTGAATGTTGATGTCTAAATTACCCAACTCCAAGGGTTTTCCTATTCTAGAGGGTTTTCTTCTAAACATCAAATTGATGATAAATTGTGATTGCATATGACTACTTCAGTGTATATTGTTGGTTGATTAATTTTAATTGATGCATTTTCATATAGATCATGTTACTTTCCCCAAATTCCCCAAATCTAGGATCTTTCTTATAAATTGATGGGAATTGAACAATATATTGATTGTTAGACTTGTTTTATCTAATCTCATACGTCTATGGACTGCCTCGGGTAATGTATTGTTAAGATAATTGGTACAATTTCTTGAAGAAATCATGATGAACCCTTTCCCCCTTAACCCTAGGTTATGAATTAAAGTTAATAGGAATAGTAATGATGTTATTGACCTAGTTATTGTATTAATTACTATTTAATGATATTATTACACCCATTGTTGGGTGAAATTGGATGGTTGATGGTAAAACTTTGATGATGGCTTGTGAAGGAGATGGGGTAAGTCTTTTGATACCAATCCTTTACATTAGTTTGGATTACTTGTGTTTAGTGATGAAGTTATATTGAAGTATACCTTGTAACGAGATTGATAGGGTTGTTATGATGTTTAATTGCAATTTCTTGAACTATGGTTTGTGATTTGTTGGGTAAGATCTAAATGTTATAAGGATGGTGATTACTTACTAATGTGCCTTATTATGATGTGACTATGTAAATGTGTTAACTTTACATGTATGAATTGTAATGAAAGCACAATACTCATGCAATTCTTATTGAGCTATGATGAGGATTATACAAGGGGTTCGACCCCATGATATAAACTAGATTATAATTACTAATTAAAGACATTTCAAAAGGGACTCTATCTTAGAGAAGAGAGGATTGTCCCTTCCCACATAGCGAAGGTAGGATCACTAAAGTAGTCATGAGATTGGAGACTATAATGCATGTAGCATAAAGAGGGTCCCAACTACATCTCCTAGTTCTTGAACTATGTTTCCCCATATAGGAATACTATTTAGCGGATCCACATAGATTCTATGTTCTTGTTTTTGTACTACCTTGGCAAGTAGTTTGCCTTTTTTTGATATAGGGTTCCACAACACCGGATTCCACATTAGCTTATGTGCTCAATGTCGGTTAAGGAAAGATTTTCCCAAAAGGTAAATGAAGTAATGGAATGAACTCTTACTAGGATAACCTAAGGGATTTAGATTATTTTAGGTAGGGTGTGGTACTCTACCTATGCATTGCACTAGTTAGCCTTAAGGGAAGTCTTAGATCGATGTTCTTATGTATGTATATGCATATAAATGTAAATGATATGTATAAGATGATCTTACATGTTGATGGTGCTATATAATGTTGGTTTCACTTATGAACATGTGTGGCATGACCCGAATTCTAGAATCCGAATCGCGATCGGCGTCGTTAATCTCTCAGAGGTCGCAAATAAGACTCTTCTTTACTTTCATCACAATCATATAGTTAAATTTGCGAAAAATTTAAAACTTTAAAAAATGTAGTGAAGTATACATATACTTCATAAGATTACTATATAGAACAATATTCTAATGATCTCAAACCACACAACCATCTACAATTGATGAAACAATTCAAATGAAAGGATTAATATATAACGTAATAGTTTGCCAAAATGGCCTTAATACAATGCTTCGAATAAAATATCTGAAAAGAAAAGCTAGGGACAACATCCACAAGATAGAATAATGGGTGTAGCATCCTCGAACTCAAGATGACCTACCAAAGTCTGGAGATCGCTAATCCAAACCAAATCAATGAGTCTTCAATCTTCTCTCTGACCAGCGCCTATAAAATAGTAATAGTATAGGGTTAGTACAAACTTGTACCAACCATGGGTATATGGACATATCAACATAAGGACTATTCATGATCAAGGAAAGTTCTTCCTATAATAACATGCCATGTCTGGAAAGTGAAGTGACTAGACTTTCCTAATTCGTTATTTGTGAATTTTTGTAAGAATATTATGTATTTTAATGCATTCAAAGCACACAAATCATTTTCTATATGAACATATGACCTTAGAATCATGAACATAATATTAGAACAACTCGAACGAAATTTTAAAATTTTTCTCCTCCAAACGAGAGAGCTTTCTTTTCAACACATAGTTTATTTTTCAGTCATTTTCTTCTTGTTGTAGTGTAATTTAATGATTCCTTTTATCCTATGTTTTACATACAAGTGCAATGATTCATTGTAGTCCCATACCTACAATGAATCAAGTAAGAAATTTGAAGGCCTAAGGAAATGATTTAACTACAATTTGGCACGAAATTTTATTAAGCCAATCTTTATTCACTATGCCTATTATTTAGCCCTTTGCATAATATGAGAATTCATTATAAGCCAAAGTTGTTTCACTATGATTATTTTCATAATAAAAGAAGTCATTATAAGTCAATCTTATTTGGCTTTGGTCATTTTCATAATATAAGAAATCATTATTGGCCCCATTATTTGCTGAAACATCAATCTTTTTAAGCACTAATGATTGATATTATTACTCTCTTACTTTCTTAGCTCAGTTTTAACTTACAGTTTTTCTTCTTTCTTTCTTTCTTTCTTAAAGAAATCTTTAGAATTAAGATCATGTGAGCTAACATGAAATCATGTGTCTGCCCCACACCGAAAAGGGGTGATTCACCGATCAAAATGAATCTAGATCATGTGAACTAATATAAAATCCAGTGTCAGCCCCACACTGAAAAGGGGTGTTTCACCGGCTAAATTTAAACCAAGTTCAATGTTCTCCCCACAGCGAAAATAGGTGGTTCATGGATAAAGTGAACTAAATACTTTCTTAGTGTTTTTAACCGACATAGATCATTTGAGCTAAGCATGAAATCTAGTTTTTTTTTCCACACCGAAAAGTGGTGGTCTCACCGGTCAAACTGAAACCGCATCATACCTAGCTCGTTGTAACGACCTGTTTAGTCGTTTTGAGCAGCAGATTTTATTTCTGGAAAAAAACTGTGTGAGTCGACGGAACCCACGACGTACCGTCATGGGTACGACGGGCCGTCGAGGGGGTCTCGTTCCAAAAGACTTAGACTTCTGAAATTTGGGTACTGAAATCGACTCTCTGAACTTGGCGACGGACCTGCAGGACGAACCGTCGTGGGCACGACGGACCGTCGCAGGTGTCTCGTTCCAGAACACTTAGACTTCTGAAATTTGGGTACTGAAATCGACTCTCTGAACTTCGCGACGGAACTGCAGGACGAACCGTCGTGGGCACGACGGACCGTCGCAGGTGTCTCGTTCCAGAACACTTAGACTTCTGAAATTTGGGTACTGAAATCGACTCTCTGAACTTGGCGACGGACCTGCAGGACGAACCGTCGTGGGCACGACGGACCGTCGCAGGTGTCTCGTTCCAGAACACTTAGACTTCTGAAATTTGGGTACTGAAATCGACTCTCTGAACTTGGCGACGGACCTGCAGGACGAACCGTCGTGGGCACGACGGACCGTCGCAGGTGTCTCGTTCCAGAACACTTAGACTTCTGAAATTTGGGTACTGAAATCGACTCTCTGAACTTGGCGACGGACCTGCAGGACGAACCGTCGTGGGCACGACGGACCGTCGCAGGTGTCTCGTTCCAGAACACTTAGACTTCTGAAATTTGGGTACTGAAATCGACTCTCTGAACTTGGCGACGGACCTGCAGGACGAACCGTCGTGGGCACGACGGACCGTCGCAGGTGTCTCGTTCCAGAACACTTAGACTTCTGAAATTTGGGTACTGAAATCGACTCTCTGAACTTGGCGACGGACCTGCAGGACGAACCGTCGTGGGCACGACGGACCGTCGCAGGTGTCTCGTTCCAGAACACTTAGACTTCTGAAATTTGGGTACTGAAATCGACTCTCTGAACTTGGCGACGGACCTGCAGGACGAACCGTCGTGGGCACGACGGACCGTCGCAGGTGTCTCGTTCCAGAACACTTAGACTTCTGAAATTTGGGTACTGAAATCGACTCTCTGAACTTGGCGACGGACCTGCAGGACGAACCGTCGTGGGCACGACGGACCGTCGCAGGTGTCTCGTTCCAGAACACTTAGACTTCTGAAATTTGGGTACTGAAATCGACTCTCTGAACTTGGCGACGAACCTGCAGGACGAACCGTCGTGGGCACGACGGACCGTCGCAGGTGTCTCGTTCCAGAACACTTAGACTTCTGAAATTTGGGTACTGAAATCGACTCTCTGAACTTGGCGACGGACCTGCAGGACGAACCGTCGTGGGCACGACGGACCGTCGCAGGTGTCTCGTTCCAGAACACTTAGACTTCTGAAATTTGGGTACTGAAATCGACTCTCTGAACTTGGCGACGGACCTGCAGGACGAACCGTCGTGGGCACGACGGACCGTCGCAGGTGTCTCGTTCCAGAACACTTAGACTTCTGAAATTTGGGTACTGAAATCGACTCTCTGAACTTGGCGACGGACCTGCAGGACGAACCGTCGTGGGCACGACGGACCGTCGCAGGTGTCTCGTTCCAGAACACTTAGACTTCTGAAATTTGGGTACTGAAATCGACTCTCTGAACTTGGCGACGGACCTGCAGGACGAACCGTCGTGGGCACGACGGACCGTCGCAGGTGTCTCGTTCCAGAACACTTAGACTTCTGAAATTTGGGTACTGAAATCGACTCTCTGAACTTGGCGACGGACCTGCAGGACGAACCGTCGTGGGCACGACGGACCGTCGCAGGTGTCTCGTTCCAGAACACTTAGACTTCTGAAATTTGGGTACTGAAATCGACTCTCTGAACTTGGCGACGGACCTGCAGGACGAACCGTCGTGGGCACGACGGACCGTCGCAGGTGTCTCGTTCCAGAACACTTAGACTTCTGAAATTTGGGTACTGAAATCGACTCTCTGAACTTGGCGACGGACCTGCAGGACGAACCGTCGTGGGCACGACGGACCGTCGCAGGTGTCTCGTTCCAGAACACTTAGACTTCTGAAATTTGGGTACTGAAATCGACTCTCTGAACTTGGCGACGGACCTGCAGGACGAACCGTCGTGGGCACGACGGACCGTCGCAGGTGTCTCGTTCCAGAACACTTAGACTTCTGAAATTTGGGTACTGAAATCGACTCTCTGAACTTGGCGACGGACCTGCAGGACGAACCGTCGTGGGCACGACGGACCGTCGCAGGTGTCTCGTTCCAGAACACTTAGACTTCTGAAATTTGGGTACTGAAATCGACTCTCTGAACTTGGCGACGGACCTGCAGGACGAACCGTCGTGGGCACGACGGACCGTCGCAGGTGTCTCGTTCCAGAACACTTAGACTTCTGAAATTTGGGTACTGAAATCGACTCTCTGAACTTGGCGACGGACCTGCAGGACGAACCGTCGTGGGCACGACGGACCGTCGCAGGTGTCTCGTTCCAGAACACTTAGACTTCTGAAATTTGGGTACTGAAATCGACTCTCTGAACTTGGCGACGGACCTGCAGGACGAACCGTCGTGGGCACGACGGACCGTCGCAGGTGTCTCGTTCCAGAACACTTAGACTTCTGAAATTTGGGTACTGAAATCGACTCTCTGAACTTGGCGACGGACCTGCAGGACGAACCGTCGTGGGCACGACGGACCGTCGCAGGTGTCTCGTTCCAGAACACTTAGACTTCTGAAATTTGGGTACTGAAATCGACTCTCTGAACTTGGCGACGGACCTGCAGGACGAACCGTCGTGGGCACGACGGACCGTCGCAGGTGTCTCGTTCCAGAACACTTAGACTTCTGAAATTTGGGTACTGAAATCGACTCTCTGAACTTGGCGACGGACCTGCAGGACGAACCGTCGTGGGCACGACGGACCGTCGCAGGTGTCTCGTTCCAGAACACTTAGACTTCTGAAATTTGGGTACTGAAATCGACTCTCTGAACTTGGCGACGGACCTGCAGGACGAACCGTCGTGGGCACGACGGACCGTCGCAGGTGTCTCGTTCCAGAACACTTAGACTTCTGAAATTTGGGTACTGAAATCGACTCTCTGAACTTGGCGACGGACCTGCAGGACGAACCGTCGTGGGCACGACGGACCGTCGCAGGTGTCTCGTTCCAGAACACTTAGACTTCTGAAATTTGGGTACTGAAATCGACTCTCTGAACTTGGCGACGGACCTGCAGGACGAACCGTCGTGGGCACGACGGACCGTCGCAGGTGTCTCGTTCCAGAACACTTAGACTTCTGAAATTTGGGTACTGAAATCGACTCTCTGAACTTGGCGACGGAAGTGCAGGACGGACCGTCGTAGGCAAGACGGGCCGTCACAGACTCCTTAAACAAATTGACTCCATGACGAACCTGCATGACGGACCGTCGCAGGCACGACGGGCCGTCACAGGCTGCGTAATCCCAGGCTGGGTCGGATCTCGGTTAGTTATTTAAGGGGCGTTTCTGACTATTCCTGCTTTAATTATAAAGTTAGAGGGTTAATGTTAATAAGTCTAATTACTTGGGGGTTAAAAGAGGTAACCTTAAGTTAATTAGTGGATATTATTACCATCTTTATACTTAATTATATGCTAATTAGGGTAAAAGAAAGAGGGTTTGAATAAGAAAAAGAAAAAGAACAGAAAAAGAGGGACAACGAGTAGAGAGGGAAACGAACGAAGAGGATAGCAAGGATTATTGATAATTTGCTTGCTTGATCACG